>NC_135227.1:4516612-4829112 GCF_052324685.1 Brachyhypopomus gauderio | reverse complement strand
ATGCCTATCTGAATTCTTGCACGTACCTGGATCCGTGACAGCTGACTTTTGGCCTCATACATAGTAACTGTAAACACAGTATCTCTCTGTGCTGTTTTGTATCAGATTCTCTGTGACTAATGAATAGGTATAATTCCAGAATTGGTGACAGGTGTCTGGTGTCCTATACCAGTCCTGTCCCTACTAAACTGTTTTATCTTTGCTGAGAAAACCAGCAAACAATGCTGTCATTAGGTGATCCTGCATATTTTAGAGACGTCTGGTGGAATTAGTGGGGTAATCTTACAGTTAGTTAAGTCCAGATGTTACGCATGGAGTTTTTCAGTGTTTTTCTTTCAGTCTTTAATAGTCATTAAATTGTTATTTAAACCTGCCCGTGGTCTGATCTTTGTCAGGTTCCAGACTATATCCAGACAATGTCAAAGCTGTCACAGACGTTACCTTTTTTGTCCCTGACTTCGTTAGAATATGTGCACGTTTCATCATCAACAGCACATTTCTGCAAATGCAACTGCGGGACTTTTCTCACATTTGTTTCATTTAATTGGAGCTTGGGTGAATGCTCTGTGCTCATCAGGGCTTTACAGACCTTGTACTGTCTTTCCAAAGGTTCAGTAACTGATAAACCCCCTGGACCTCCGAGTTCTGGACGAAAAGGTGAGTTGAGATCCGCAGAGAATGTGGTCGTATTGCTGTGTGTGTGAGTGTGTGTGTGGGTGTCTGTGTGTGTGTGAGTGTGTGTGTGGGTGTCTGTGTGTGTGTGTGTGTGTGTGTGTGTGTGCGTGTGTGCATATGCAAAATATGTATTTGTTTTTTATTGCAGTAATATTGACGCTGGAAACTGGAATGTCACTGAACTATAGGGGTTTGTCTTTTTGTCTTTTTTTTGCACTAACTTTAGGTTGTGATCTAGCAGGAAAGGTGACATTTTCTTTTCTAAGATCACATTAGTGTATCTTGTTTTGCTGCTCATATCAGACAGCGCCAGCTCTTTTGAGTGATCTCGTCCCTGGCCTTGAGTTTCTGTGAGTAGCTGCTTGGCTTCATGGGACCATAAACAATGAAAAAAATATTCCAGTTGTTCTGTTTTACGGCCAGAGGCCTTCACTCTGATCAAAGGGAGGGCTGTGTCAGCCTGGCCCTCTCTACGCCATGACCGCCAGGGTCTCATGACTCCCCCCTGCTGCAGTGAAACCCCAAACCACTAATGCACACGTTAACAGCAGAGGTTAATGTTGGAGAAGTGGGTGCACAGAGATGATAGCGTGCTTTGTGCAGTGACCAAGCCGATCTGAACCTGGTCCTGCAGGACTACTTGGGCTGAGAGTGCGCGTGGGAGTTAATGCCGTTCACAACGTACAAATGAAGTTTTGTCATTTAGAGAAAAACTTTTGATCTGCCTGTATAGTTTAGAATGCCAGCACATAATCGATTACGCATGACAGATTTGCATAGAAATCTAATCACTGTTGTTAAAATCTGAATCTCCTCTTCTTATCATTTAGTGAGATGCTACTTTAAAAGATCTTAAGTGGAGTGTCTTATTGTGGAGCCCTCACATGGAGAGGCCTGGTTTGGTGACGGTCTCTTTCCCTAATGACGCTTTAAGTAACAATGTTCTGTGCCCCAACCACCTGTACCAACTCAGTCTTAGCATTGCCAGGGCTGGCATATGCTTGGTGGGGTCCGAATGGAAGGATGGCAGAATACACTGGGCTCATGTCTGGGTGAGTACTGGTGGAGCCTCCCGCCACGCCACCCTACATTCGCCTTAACGAAACGAGCCTTCAGACGAGGAGAGAACGTTCCAACCAGAGCAACCCTTCCAGATCTTCTCAGTGGCTGCCGTGTGTGTGTGTGGTTGTGTGTCTGAGTGAGGTGTGGAGAATGTGTGTTAAAGCCATGGAGTGTATGAGGAGATGAGGTACAGGCCGTATGTGTGTTGGTAGTGTTGTGTGTTCTGTCACTCTATCTTTGGTCTCATCTCTCTCCTCCTGTCTATCTGTTTTCTTTGCACTCAGCCGGGCTATGTGCAAATCCCAACCATTCAACAGTTCTGGAGAGTAGATCGTATTAACCTCAATAATGGTAGTTTCTTTCCGTTTCTTTCTCACCCTGAACCCAGATGATGGCGCCAAGCCCACCCCCACCATGGAGACCCACCGGCCCGAAGGCGATGGTGAGTCCAGCTCCCCGATGAAGTGCAGGTCTCCACAAAAGGCCTGCTCTGCTTTTGTACTGTTTTGTGAGTTTTGTGCATGTTGTGTGTGCTGTGGATCTTGTGTGTTGTGTGTGTTTTGTGCGTTGCGTGTGATTTGCGTGTTTTAGGTGTGTGTTTTGTATGTCCTCTGCGTGTTTTAGGTGTGTGTTTGGTACGTGCTCTGCATGTTTTGTGATCACACTTGGTCATGTACTGCTGTGTTTGGGCTGATAGAGATCACTGCACCCACGCTGTGGATAAAGCACCTGGTCTACAAAGAGAACAAGCTCAACGGCTCCAGCAGCAGGAGGACAGGTGCGCCTCCCCTCTGTCTCCTCCCCCTGTCTCCTCCCCTCCGTATTCTCCCCTCTGTCTCCTCCCCTCCGTATTCTCCCCTCTGTCTCCTCCCCCTGTCTCCTCCCCTCCGTATTCTCCCCTCTGTCTCCTCCCCTCCGTATTCTCCCCTCTGTCTCCTCCCCATCTCCTCCCCCCGTCTCCTCCCCCTGTCTCCTCCCCCTCTGTCTCCTCCCCCATGTCTCCTCCCCCCTGTCTCCACCTCTCCGTCTCCTCCCCTCTGTCTCCTCCCCTCTGTATTCTCCCCTGTCTCCTCCCCTCCGTATTTTCCCCTCTGTCTCCTCCCCCGTCTCCTCCCCCCTGTCTCCTCCCCCCTGTCTCCTCCCCTGTTAACACCACAGAATACAACAACCTCACAAGCTTTAGCTTTACTTTCACTGTGTAGGAACAAGCACATTTGAAGTCCTGCCAATCTGCATGGCTCCTGCATCGTATACTGTAAATGATCCGTGTGCTGCACGACTTTTGCGTCTCTGGTTTAAACGTCCTTCCTCACACAGGCTGCACCTTTTCAGCCTCACTGCGTCTCCTACAGTGGCATTACAGAGGCCGCCCTGTTTGTACACCAGCAGGACAAACGGTTTACTCCATAAACCTTTGAACAAGTGTGAGGCCACAGCGGATGCGTTACTGAAACCACATTAATCAGAGGTGTCATGCTGTTGAGCTCTGGTGTCAGTGTGGTTAGTGTGTGTTAACCAAAACGAAAATGCATAGACGTTTCTTTCATGCTGCTCCTCCCTGCGCTGCGTTGTCGCTAGCGGGGATGTGTGAAGAGCGTGTCTGTGGTCATCTCAACGAATCTCCAACGAAGCTTCTCTCCTGTAGTCGTATTACAATAACAGCATGCAGGCTCAAGCGTTTGAGGGATATTTTTTGCACAACATTTTACTTGGGTTTTTTCCCCTCTAGTTTTAGATTCAATATGAAACATGTCCAGGAACGAGAAACCCAACTCCACTCAGGCTGTGCCACACTCTTTTCTCTCTTCTCCCCAGTGTAATTGGTTTAGCCCTCTGTGTCTCCTCTGCAATTTCCTTCTAATAACTTTGACCTTACCCAGTGTCTACCAGCTCAGCTCCGCCCCCCTGGGGGAGGTACATGCATGGGAGTGGGGCAGGAGGGAGAGGGGGTTGAATTATGGGGTCACGGGAGTGGGGTTTGTGATTGGGAGCAGAGCTACGTGTGCGTGTGATCGCACGTGTGCGGTGCCCTCGCACGTGTGCGTGTATGTGTCTTCGTTCGCGTGAAATTCCGGCCGTTTGTGAAAAGAGCCGTGTGGTCCCAGATGTGCCTGGGGGACCAGTGTGAACATGCCTCCCCCTGGGGGGGGGGGGGGGGGGCAGTACCAGGCGGGGCTGTTGGTCTGCGGGCTGCCGCACAACACAAGCCAGAGCAGCAGGATAGTGTGGCGGTGGGCAGGTCTGCGGTGTTGGAAGGTCTCGCCCACAGTGGGGGGGGGGGGGCAGAGCTTGATCTGTGCTGACAGCAGTTCAGCAGTTCGAGACCCTTTTGGGAGCTCCTGCTTCTGATTAGCTTTTACAGTCTGGGAGGACAAACCCGTCGGTCCTCGAGCTGGGGAATGTAGTGGTATTTCTGGGCAGACCATGAAGGCTGTTGAGCTGGTTTCATGGTTTTTTTTTTATGTATTCAAAAGCGCCGCAGCCATGAAGTGATTCACAGGGGAGCAGGATACTACGATGAGATTTGGGTGAGGTTTATAATGATTCTCCACGGCAGTCTAGATCTTTTGACTGACATTTCACCTGCAGTCACAAGAAAAAGGCCTGTGTGTTATAATTGATTATAATTATTATGATGGATTATTGTTGGAACATTTTGTCTTGCCATTTTGTTAATGGGGACTATTACAAAAGAAGAAAAGATCAAAACGGACATCATGGAGTCTGATCCTCTTTAGACTAAACCTTGACCAATACAAACCTGCATCTCATACTGGTCTGTCTGTTCTAACAGCCCTAGAGTGATCACAGCTGAAGATGATTGGTCAGATGGCTTTTGTGTCTTTGTGTGTGTGTGTGTGTCTGTGTGTGTGTGTCTCTGTGTGTGTGTGTGTGTGTGAGAGAGAGAGAGAGAGAGAGAGAGAGAGGAGAGAGAGAGAGAGAGAGAGAGAGAGAGAGAGAGAGAACATTATGTTTATAGGACACTGATAAGTTTGAACACATCATACTTTGCAGCTGTTTTATTTGGCTGGCAGTGGCCGGACTGGGAGGGAGACGCTTTTCTTTTCGGCCATGATAATGAGGAAATGACACCTCACTTCATCTCAGCTCACTTCATCTCAGCTAATCCATACCAGACTAAACAGTACAGAGAAAAAAGGGCAAACAATGCCATCTCCCAGCGCTGCTGTCTCCTCACGTCTTATTGGTGCAGGCAGGCTCTCTGACATCTAGTGTCCCCTCGCAACAGCAACAGAGTAAATACCAAAGTAACAGATGACAGACAACACAGCAGAAGAGTCACTGATTCAGTCAATACAGCAGAAGAGTCACTGATTCAGTCAATACAGTAGGAGAAGAGTCACTGATTCACTCAACACAGAAGAAGAGTCACTGATTCAGTCAATACAGGAGAAGAGTCACTGATTCACTCAACACAGTATTAGAAGAGTCACTGATTCAGTCAATACAGTAGGAGAAGAGTCACTGATTCAGTCAATACAGTAGGAGAAGAGTCATTGATTCAGTCAACACAGTAGAAGAAGAGTCACTGATTCAGTCAACACAGTAGGAGAAGAGTCACTGATTCACTTAGACCAGAAGGAGAAAAGTCACTGGTTCACTCAACACGAGTGAGTCACAGATTCACTCAACAAAGTAGGAGAAGAGTCACTGATTCAGTCAACACAGAAGAAGAGTCACTGATTCAGTCAACACTGTAGGAGAAGAGTCACTGATTGAGTCAACACAGAAGAAGAAGAGTCACTGATTCAGTCAACACAGTAGGAGAAGAGTCACTGATTCATTCAACACAGAAGGAGAAGAGTCACTGATTCATTCAACACAGAAGGAGAAGAGTCACTGATTCATTCAATACAGTAGGAGAAGAGTCATTGATTCAGTCAACACAGTAGAAGAAGAGTCACTGATTCAGTCAACACAGTAGGAGAAGAGTCACTGATTCACTCAGACCAGAAGGAGAAAAGTCACTGGTTCACTCAACACGAGTGAGTCACAGATTCACTCAACAAAGTAGGAGAAGAGTCACTGATTCAGTCAACACAGAAGAAGAGTCACTGATTCAGTCAACACTGTAGGAGAAGAGTCACTGATTCAGTCAACACAGAAGAAGAAGAGTCACTGATTCAGTCAACACAGTAGGAGAAGAGTCACTGATTCATTCAACACAGTAGGAGAAGAGTCACTGATTCACTCAACACAGAAGGAGAAGAGTCACTGATTCACTCAACACAGTAGGAGAAGAGTCACTGATTCACTCAGACCAGAAGGAGAAGAGTCACTGATTCAGTTAACACAGAAGGAGAAGAGTCATTGATTCAGTCAACACAGTAGAAGAAGGGTCACGGATTCAGTCAACACAGTAGAAGAGTCACTGATTCACTCAGACCAGAAGGAGAAAAGTCACTGGTTCACTCGACATAGCAGTAGAGTCACTAATTCAGTTAACACAGTAAGAGAAGAGTCACTGATTCACTCAACACAGAAGGAGAAGATTCACTGATTCACTCAACACAGAAGAAGAGTCACTGATTCAGTCAAGACAGTAGTAGAAGAGTCACTGATTCAGTCAACACAGTAGAAGAGTCACTGAATCAGTCAACACAGTAGGAGAAGAGTCAGAGATTCAGTTTAACATGCGCACTTGGGAAAAAGGAAGATAGAATTACAACTGTCCAGCATTTTCCTCCTCTTTTGTGTATATAAAAAAAAATTCTTTTGGGAATCGCAGCTGCCTGGCGCCAGTATACCCTCACTATAATAAACAGTGCTAAATAATTTGGAAGGGAAGAGTTTTGGCCAGGAGAGCGGGTTACTCAGAACACTTGAGCAGAAAGCATGCACCCTGCTCACGCTCACGCTTGCATGGCAGACATTTGCTGAAAGCGGGAGGCCCTCCCACCGCTGCCAGCACCGCTCCAACCTGGTCCCAGATCAGCCTGAGCACGCCGGCGCTGGAGGACCAGGACCAGGACCAGGACTGTCTGTGAGCGAGACACGGCAAAGCAGTAGATCATGCTTTTTTGCTGGGAGGCTCTTGGATCCTGCAGTCCTGTGCCTGTGGCACACACTTTACTAGCATCACATAGACACACACACACACACACACACACACACACGCACACACACACACACACACACAAACACACTTTACCAGCATCACATAGACACACACACACACACACACACACACACACACACACACACACACACACACACAAACACACATTTTACCAACATCACCCCCCTGGCTGGAGTCAGACCAACTGCCCCCTCCTCTTTATCCCAGAAATCTGCCTAGCCACAACACAAAGTCTGGGAGTAACACGAGCTGCTAGAACATGATTGGGGACATTCGATTGTGTTGGGGGGCGGGTGACGATTGGTGAGTTTGTGTGTTTGCGAGGGTGGGTGTGGGCAGTGTTATTGGTTGTGCATGTGGTGATTGTGCATGTGGTGGTTATGCATGCGTGTGTGTGTGTGTGTGTGTGTGTGTGTGTGTGTGTGTGTGTGTGTGTGTGTGTGTGTGTGTGTGTGTGTGTGCATGTGTGTGTGTGTGCGTGCGGGTGTGTGTGTGTGTGTGTGAGAGAGAGAGAGAGAGAGAGAGAGAGAGAGAGAGAGAGAGAGAGAGAGAGTGTGTGTGTGTGTGTGTGTGTATGCTATAGAATCTCAAAGTTGTTTTATTGGCCCCTGTCTTTGCCAGCGTGAAGCGTGTGTGTGCGGGAGAGAGGTGGAGGAGTCTGCTGGTGTTGAGCTGAACACTCCATAAACACACTCTAATAAATGGCACACGAGTCCGGGGTGGCAGAGCCTCTTCACACCAGCACCAGCGGGATTAGCTGCCGCGTTTGGCCCCTGCCGCGGTGACTGAGCCATGCGCTAAATGGATTTCAACATAAATAGAGATTTATGAGACAAGGCGTGAAAACATCTTTCAAGTGTTCATTGTGTTAATAATGTACCCGGGTGGGTGGGTGGGTGAGGGGCTGAGATGTTGCATGAAGCTTCAGGCCTGGGAAGTTCACGCAGTGTCTCCAGCGTTCAGCTTCTGTCTGTTCTAACTTAAACAAGCACTTCCACTTTTCATCAAATGTTTCGTGTCAACACAGAATTTCAGCTGGCGGTTGTAATTTGGTCAATATGGGCAACCGGGAACAATTTTGCTCTCCAGTAGGAATGCATGCATGGTTACGTGTTGCATAATCACAACTTGGATGTGGGCCAAATACATATATTATGTGTTATCAGTATGAAACGCTCCATTCAACACCTCATTCTCTTTTTCGTTCTGTCCATTCAAGGTTTTGGAATTCTGGTCTTTTTTTTTTTTGATGCAAGTGTCTGAGATATTTGTTTGTTTGTTTCTTGAGTCGTCCACTGGGAGGAATGAGCATGTCTCTCATGGTTCTAGAGAAAGTTCCCTCCTGTGACCAGGAGAGGCAAGCAGCCATGGAGGAGGCCCAGGTGAACCCTCGAGACGCCACCTTCATCCCTGACTGTGGGCTGCAGGGCCTGTACAAGCCGGTCCAGTGTCACCAGTCCACCGGGTACTGCTGGTGCGTCATAGTAGACACGGGTCGTCCCATACCAGGAACCTCGGCCAGGCAAGTAAAGGGCAAAGCATGCAGTGGAAAGACAGAACAAAGACCTTTTCAGATATCCTGGCGAAATGAAACTTTGAGAGAATCTACTGAGAATGTAACTATTTCCGTTGTGTCTCAAGAAGAGAAATGCATGATGTGGCAGTTTTTGGCAGGCCGCTGTCTGGAGCGCGTGCAGTTTCAATATAAGTCAATAAGGCTGCAGTCCAGTCCCCTTCTCACTCATGTCCAGAGGCTTGAGGTCGAGAGGCCCTCAGACAGATGTGCTGCACGCCACAGCTTAGCTCTTAGCTTGAATGTGAGACAAAGTGTCCTTCTCCTGCTTCAGACACTCATTGTTTGCAGCACAGCAAGTTTTTAGGAAAAAAATCACACATCCCATTAGTCAGAAAAGTGAAATTAAATCCACAATCCCCATTAACGTCTTGTTGTTGAATTATCAATCAGGGCATTCTTTCCATTCTTTCACTTTCCTTTTTTTGAAGAGGTGTTTGGAAAATTATTATTTCTGCGTGCCTGTCAGTATTAATGAGTATAGTATACTCATAATATACTGATTATCTGTCAGTATTAAGGAGTAATACATAAATCACAAACCAGGCTCAGCACTCCAGGTTCTCTTGTGCCAATTCATGGCCCAGCCATCACAGGCAAAGACATTAATCTAAAAAGTGTTTTTACATCTCTGCTATAGAGCAGTTTTTACGGATCACTTCCCCAGGATTGTCATGATAGTGGAACTGTCTTTCCTCAAAATTTACAGGTCTGGACTCTTATGGTCTTGGATTATGTAGCTCCTTAATGTTGAGTTTAAAATGCAAATCTCATTCCTTTGCCTCTCTCACCCTCTCTCCCTTTCTCTCTTTCTCTCTGTCTTTCTGAAACTCTCTTTTCATGTCTTTCAATGCTGTCTGTCTGTCTGTCTGTCTCTCTCTCTCTCTCTCTCTCTCTCTCTATCTGTCTTCTTTTTCCTTTCAGGTATGAAAAGCCTGAGTGTGACAGTATGGCACGCTCCCATGCGTCTGAGATGGAGAACCCTTTCAGAGACAGAGACCTGACAGGTGAGGAGAGAGTCTACCCAGTTTCAGAACACTCTGAAACACAAGAGTTCATCCATGCTGACATGGGTTTTAACTTCGGACATCTGAGCACTACACTCAGAATTCCTGTAGCAGCCATTCTAACTCAGGAACACTGATATAAGGAGGCGTGCCCTGTCCTGCCATCTCACGGTGGTCTCCTTCTCAACTGGCAAGCTTTCACTGGTTCCTCCATCCTTTCACTGGTTCCTGTTCCTTGACTTTGGTTGATCTACTCTCTTGCCTTCATTTAAAATTTCATTGTTACCCCCCTTTAATACCCCATCTGGTATGTTTACAGAGTAAAACACGGCCTCTGACTGCGCAGCAGATGTGTGCCCTGGTTTATGGCTGGTTGGACGGCTGTGGAAGGCCTGCAGAGGGGGATTGGGCGGGCGGTGCTGGCCATGGGGGGTGGAGTGGGACTATTTTTATGTATTCAATCCTGGATGCGCTGCTACATCACAGCATTCATGGCCCCAGCCGTGAGGAGCAGCGCATTCCTGGACATGTCGGGAGATCTGGGCTCCACGGCCACTCAGGCCGTCCACCTGTGTTAGAAATGAAGGACAGCTCATGTAAGCACATGCAACTAGAGGTTATTCCTGGCTGTATTCCCGTTCTGTGCATCCTCTGTCTAGAGTGCTTGGACAGTGTATAAGAGTCAAGGACCCAAGTCTATATGCTTCAATTTATCACCTGTGTTGAAAGGCAGTAAGGTGGTATGGCCCATCGCTGCCCCCCACCATGATGGTAATTGAATTCACCTGGCATGCCAGAGAAGACCAGTGCCTACACATGGTCGAAAAGGGAAGACAACATCTAGATAAGAGGGAAGACAACAGAGAGACAAGAGAGAAGACAGCAGAGACAAGAGAGAAGACAACAGAGAGACAAAAGGGAAGACAACAGAGAGACAAAAGGGAAGACAACAGAGAGACAAGAGGCAGAAAGGCTCTGGAGAGCAAAATTCAGCGGGACCATGACTGGTGAAAATGTAAAACCAAAAGATTTATTTATTATGCTCTTCTGTTTGAAGTCGCTTTAACAGACACAATTAGAGTGGACGCGATGGGGGTGTTGGCCCAGGCCGCTGGGGCACTGAATCTGGAGCAATTAAACTTCGCTGCCCAAGGTGTCCGCTGATGCGTCGTAAAAGTTAACTGGGTGCTCGACGTCCACTTGTGTCACCTTGAGCTTGTTTGTGTCTGAGCTCTTTCGTACGTCCTCCGTCATGTTCGCATGTTCACTTCTACCGTCTCCTCACACACTACTGACACGACGGTGACTACAACCGAGAGAATGTTTTCTGGGTCAGGTGGTGAAAGAACTGCCGTTATGCTGAGTGCTTAAGTGTGTGTCATTATGGGCCGTGGGGAGGACAGAGGGTCCAGCTTATGGCCCAAGACATTTGGCACCCTTGGTGTGTTTGTATTCATGTGTATCCTTCTTGGTTTCAATGCGGCAGGCTGTCCAGAGGGAAAGAAAGGAGAATTCATAACCAGCTTGATGGATGCACTCACAGAAGACATGGTTGAGACCATTAACTCGCCAACTCCCTCTGGTGGAGGGAGGTAAGAACACCTGGCACCATTTTATATAAAAAAAAAAACCATAGAGTGATTAAGTGGATAATGTGGTCACATCCTTAAATTATTGTTCAAGTTGTTATTGTGCTAGGGCTTGTTTGCACAACTGACGAAGGACCTCTGGCCAAAATGTCTTATTTCTCTGGAAACTGCCTCTCTCTCTCTCTCTCTATCTCTCTCTCTCTCTCTCTCTCTCTCTCTCTCTCTCTCTCTTAATTAGAATATGAAAGTAAATAATATTTGCCTAAATATTATATAATCTAAAACATTGCTGTCATATGCTTTGAAGTGTAATGATAACAGTGCCAAGTTATGGCATTTCCCTGGGTTAACCACATCAGCTTGAACATATGGCCTCGCCCCCGCCCCCATTGCCCCCCCGCCACACCCCGCCCTGCTCTGACCTGCCTCACCCCATCTCCCCCCCACCCCCCGGCAGGTTTGTGGAGCCGGAGCGCAGTCACACTCTGGAGGAACGCGTCGTTCACTGGTACTTCGCACAGCTCGACAGCGACGGCAGCCACGACATCAGTAAGAAGGAGATGAAGCCCTTTAAGCGCTACGTGAAGCGGAGAGCGAAGCCCAAGCGATGCGCACGCAGGTTCAGCGATTACTGCGACCTGAACAAGGACAAGGCCATCACCCTGCAGGAGCTGAAGGGATGCCTCGGGCTCAGCAAAGAAGGTGAGCACCGCCCAGGCTGAAACGGCCTGCTCAGTCAGGGGAGAACCCTAGAGGTGCATGATGGGATGATTCCCAAGGTCCAGGTCTGTAGGAGACCAGAAGGCCACTGCAGCGTTGAGATGATTGTGTTTATATGAGATTGTGGAGAGTTTCTATGGAAGCCCAAGCAACCTTATAGCTGCAGAGCACACCTGTACTGGAGCACACCTGCACAAGAGCACACCTGCATAAGAGCACACCTGCACAAGAGCACACCTGCACAAGAGCACACCTGCATAAGAGCACACCTGCACAGGAGCACACCTGCACAAGAGCACACCTGCACAGGAGCACACCTGTACAGGAGCAAGGGTGTGCCATGCTGCTCTGTCTTCCTTGCAAAACCATTGATTTAATGTGTGTGTGTGTTTGTGTGTGTGGAGGGGAGTGTTTGTCCTGACCTAATGAAGGTGTCTCTCTGCCTTCTACAGGGACAATAGCAAGCAGCAGTCAGGGGACAAGGCAAGGGACAAACCTGTTCAGTAAGACCCCTAATCGCTTTTACTAATGTTTGCATCAGCTGCAACAGATGCTACCAAATGTAATCCTTTAACACTGTTAAGTAATGTGGCATTCTGTGCTGGCCATTTCTGTGCATTTCTATCAGGCAGCTTGTGTGTGTGTGTGTGTGTGTGTGTGTGTGTGTGTGTGTGTGTGTGTGCGTGTGCGTGTGCGTGTGTGTGTGTGTGGGTGTGTGCACCTGTGTATGCGTGCATGCATTCATGCATGTGTGTGTGTGTGAGTGTTGGGGTATTGATTTTTTAGATAAGGTCATAGTAAAGACACTATGTGATTACATTACGCTGTTATTCTTAGAAGAGGATCAAAGGCCCCGTAAACACAGTTTCGTGAGGCTGAACAGCTTCGGTTCACACTGTAAGCTCAGAGTGCATTGAACAGCAGGGCAGTGACATCACAGGGGTTCGGCTCCTCGCCGTGACAACTCCTGCCTCAGACACGACTACACCGCTGGCCTCGGTCAGCCCAGCTTGGCGAATACACCTGCTCGCGTGTCATTTTCTTCAGATTTCCCTCACTTTTCAATCTCACGTGCTGCACTACACTTCTAATATTGTTTCTAGACACAGTAGAGAGACGTCACACAGTTTCTGTCTGACTCAGAACGGCTCTGTTGTAGCTGTTGTACTGTGTACTGTTCACTTTTTACTGCGCAATGAAATGTGTGTCTGTAAAATTATAAATTATCCCACTTTCATACATTCAAAATCACAAGGATGTGACCTCCTCTAGCTGCTCTGGAGCTGATGTAGTTAAATTTTTTTGTTCTGTATTGTAGAATTAGTAGCATTATAATAGCCGCAGTAAGTATGAAACTCTGGGATTGAAGTATGAAACTTGTTGGTGACCCCAGGACACTTTAGCTTCTGCGGGATCTGACCTCCCTTTGATCGCCATCTGAAGCTCTGGAAATCATTCTGCACTTATACCCACTCACCCTAAGGGAGGGTCATCATTTAGATGTCTTTACACCATATATTACATATATTTTCTGAAAACTAGACGCAAATATTTTGCCTTTCACCAGGTCCAGAAGAGTTTGTGTGAGACGCTACTGTGTGTTTCCCTTCGCCCAGTTCTCTGAGACCACAAGACGCCCTCTGACTCGTCCGCTTTTCTGCTGTGATACTGCAAGTCTTCTTGGCCTCAGCTCTCGTTCTGAGGAAGGTGCTTAGCGTGTGATGACAGGCCGTCGGTCTCTGTGCACACACATCCCTCTCACCGATGGGATTCCCTCGTTATGAGTCGCGTCGCGGCTGTTTACCCTGGCCCGCGGGCTGCCGTGACTCTGCTGAGACCCGGCGAGGACTGAGCTCATGTGTTTAACCTGGCACTGACCGCTCCAAGCTGAGAAACAGTGGCTGGGAGTGGGCATAACGTCACGGCCTGGCAGACGTTGGCCAGCGGTGCCAGGATAAACATCAAGCTCGTTTGGGGAACCGTAGGGGCTTCTTGTACCCCCAGCCAGCAGGTTTGCTTTGGTCCCCACACACACACCTTCCTCTAGCACACACTCGAGGGATTGATAAATTAGATAAAGCTTCAGTTTTATGTCAGTTTTATGTCATGCCACTGGAGCACGTTAAATTTAAAACTGATGAATGTAGTCTATGCTTGGGAGAGACCCCTGCCAAAATATCTAAGTAGTCGGTACTGCCAAAATAGCTAAGACATGATGTGATCCAGTGGACATCTCCTGAACGTTTCTGGCAGCAGCTGAATTTGACAGTGAATGTGTCTCAGGAGATAAATGTTTCCAAGGCATACACTTTGGTTGTGTTCCTGAGCAATGTAAGGAGCTTGAATTAAAATATAGTCCTAAAGCTCTGCACAAAAAATACTACCATCCATCTACAACTTGAAAAGGTCAATTTACACTGTAGGTTTCACACCCGAGGTGTCCAATCAGTAGATGATTTCTTATCTGGGAAGAAGTGAATCAGGGGCCGTCCGGACTTTGTAATAGCAGAGTGGATATGTTTTCTTACATAGTAATGTCAGAATGATCTGAGGCAGTTTCAACTTTAAAGAATGCCTTGGAAAATAATAGTAAATTTAAAAATACACTTAAACTGGTTCATGCAAGTTCAACTAATCTGAGTTTGCAGAGTGTTATTCAACAGACTAATTGGTTTCCACAGTGCCACGCTGATATTACAGTATTTCCACAGTGCCACGCTGACATTGTTAAGGCTCCAAGACTTCATCTCTTAACTTTTTTTCCCTGAAGATACTCAGGACTCTAACTGGAAAAATCATTACCTTCCAGAGGGACAGATTAACTTTAATGTCCTTGTTTGGAAATTAGGAGGGCTGTTAAACAAAGCTGGCCAGTGGCTCGGCACCATTTGTTTGGGGGTTTCTTCCTCTCGCTCAGAGACCCACCTGCTCTACACATTTCCCCATTCCTCCTCAAACGCTCCTGCTACACTGGGGAGGCTGTTCAGTGTCTCCTGGCAGGAACAAAGTGTTAAGATTGTCCTGAAAGTTTGTGCAACATTTCACGTTAGGCTGTTCTGTTGATTATAGAGACAAACGCTGCCATTTTTACTTGAGTTTATCATTTAAAAACAAGGTGTCTGAGTGTTTAGTCATTTGTTTTGAATTGCACCTCAAATGTTTCATGGTCCTTCTGCCTGAGTCCTGTCACCTTTTCCCTAAGCTTCCAGAGAAGTGCTAAGATGTGTGTGTGTGTGTGTGTGTGTGTGTGTGTGTGTGTGTGTGTGTGTGTGTGTGTGTGTGTGTGTGTGTGTGTGTGTGTGTGTGTGTGTGTGTGTGTGTGTGTGTGTAGAGAGTGGATATGTGTAAGAGAGGTGGAGAAAGTCTGGATTACGGTCATTAGTCTCATGAAATAGCAGCTTTATGCACAGGCTAGGGACACTGACATACATACTCAGCAGCGACCTTACAAACGCTTGACATCATGCTGATGTCATTTGTAAAGTGCACTAGAGCAGAAGCAGCATACCTATTGAAAGGACTTGGCTATAATATTTTTAGCAGTTTACGTCATTTGATTATGGTTACGTCATTTCTGAGAGTCCGTGGTCCTTTGAGAGTTCTATAAGAACTATTTGCATTTTCATTACCACTTGCTTGCCTTTTGCTTATGAATGACACAATATGCACTGTGGGTTGAACCCCCAAGTGCCACCCCTTTACATTTACAGGTACTAGATGAATATGAAGAATACTTATATTGGAGTGACATGAGGACTGTAGGGCTCCAGACTCATCTGTGCTGTCTTCACTGTGTTCCTCCCACCCTGGTCTCAGGTCTGAGAGACCAGCAGGTCGGCCGGGCCGCTCCGCACCATGCCGGATCCGGTTTCCCCACTTTATCAGATGAGGGGCTGTTGTGTCCAGGGAGACACTTTGTGCCCTTAATGGCACAGCCGTTACTCCGCTCTCTTCCAGGCTGAAGCAGGCTGCTTGGCTGGAGGCTCTTAACTGCCAAAGGGGACAGTGTTGCAGGGGAGACCGGGGGCACAGACACTCAGACGGGGACCTCAGAAGGTCCTCTGGGCTCCTGGACAAACAAGAGCAACTCTCAGATTCTCTCCAAAAGCCCTTAAGCACCCTCCCCTAAATAACGGACATAAACGTCAGGATCTCTTGTAACTGCTGTAATATATGGTTGCGTTTGATAGGGCACTCTGTTGTGATAGGTCTACAAAGCAACTACATTTCTGTTAAAGTAGTGCGAGCAGTACTTTTTCGGCAGGGAGGGGGGGCGTAATAAAACACAAACGTACCAGGACTTGGCTGTGGAGCACACCTGCAGTGCCATACTAACCCCCCCCCCCCCCAAAAAAAAAAAAAAAAACCTGCTGGTAACCTTCCATTCTTCTACACAAAGACACACACAGACAGACATGTGATGGGTTCCCCAGGGTAAAGGCCCCCAGCTGGCCCTTCCCCCGTGGGCTGTGGTGAGGGAGAATGCTCCCCTACAACCCCCCCAGCACCCCCGCCCTTGTTTAGAAGCCATCTGTAAGCAATCTGGGCTTCCTACCTATCTTCTCAACCCCTCAGCTCTGCAGTGATTAATGGGTCCAATAGGAGCCCCATGGCCCATCCTGCAACCTCTCCTGGTCCTTCTACAAGTGTCATATGTCATATACTTTACAGTGCCTCATAGTTCAGACATTTACAGTGCCTCATAGTTCAGCACAAACGGGTTTAAGAGCGGCGCACCTTTGCATGCATGGAGACATTTTGAAATGAGCTAAAGCTGTGACAGTGTGAACAACAGAGACAGGGAGAAAGACAAAGCGAGACAAGCATGGGACGCTAGTGGCAGAGACGGAATTACGCTCTGACCACAGAGAAACCATCCGTTTCCCACATGACTCCCAAAAACACGCTTTTGCCCTCATCCCTTTCATTTTACTGGGCTCTCTCTCTCTCTCTCTCTCTCTCTCTCTCTCTCACACACACACACACACACACACACACGTCCTGCATCAAGCAGGAGCATTCCACTGCAGTCGAGTGCATTTCAGGAGTTGGTGTATCTGGGTCAGGTCTGGCGCACACCAGGCACTCTGCTCACTCCTGCTCATGCTGTCAGCGTTCGGGTCAGCAGCGGGCTGCCTGGCCCATCACTCTCTCCCTCCTCACCTTCCGTAATCTCCCAGGTGCGACCGGGGTGGGTGTGTGTGTGTGTGTGTGTGTGTGTGTGTGTGTGTGTGTGTGTGTGTGTGTGTGTGTGGTCGGGCTCTTCTCATCTCCTCACCCTCTCCTCACCCTCATCTCCTTCCCGTGTCTGTTCCCAGTAGGTCGTCTGGTGTGAGGGTAGAAGACTCTGGAAGATGAGCCAGGAGCAGACGTCACAAAGGAAAAGCATCTGCTCGTCATGGACTGAGAGAGTTTTGGAGCAGTTAAATGTAAATGAGGTTCCTAAAGCAACAGATGACTTACTTTGGAGCTGACGTGATATCATGATATTATGGTGTGTTTGATATTATGGAGCCAAAACGATTGCACTTTCTCCTCCTGCGGTAGAAATCTTCTCTGTCTCTTCTCTGTCTCTTCTCTGTCTCTAGTTGTGTTGTAAACATTTAATGTCGGACAGATTTAAGAGTAAGTTTAAAAAAACATGGCACTCATACAAATCACTGACTCCCTGGTTTAATACACAGAGAAACCTATGATGAGTACTAAAGAGAACTAAATGTAGGCAGTATTATACAATACAACAGTAGATCACAGTCCAGACATCAGTAGGAAATAACATTCAGTGTTAACATTAGAGAGCAGGAGCTGACTGAACATTGTACATCCACATGGCCACACCCACGTGGTCTCTTTTGTATCGGTACTTTTGATTACTTTAGCATTGGATGAGGAACATTTGTGG
The DNA here is from genome assembly GCF_052324685.1 of Brachyhypopomus gauderio. Classification (NCBI taxonomy): domain Eukaryota; kingdom Metazoa; phylum Chordata; class Actinopteri; order Gymnotiformes; family Hypopomidae; genus Brachyhypopomus; species Brachyhypopomus gauderio. The sequence continues at coordinate 4,811,483 of NC_135227.1, read as the reverse complement.
TGAGCATAAACAGAACACAATTATTTTCAGAATACTTTCAGTATAGTTTCCCATCAAGCCTGCTTAATTATAAACATTAGGTCCTAGCTCTTTCAATAGTTGCCGTTTTTAAACACAGTATATTCATTTATTGTATTCGTTTGTTTATTTGTTTCCTTTGTTACAAACATGTTCTGGTAAGCTGAACTAAATGTTGTTTGACTGTGCTGTTATATCAGACATTAGTTATTGTAACATATCTGATGTGAGGTGATGAAATCATTCCTCTGTTTGCCTTCACTGGCTGAAGCGAGGTACAGCAAGACTCTGGAATCACAAACAGTCATGTCTGAGATGACATTAGGACAAATACACTTACCATTGCCTTGATTCACCACGTTATCAAGTCATACTGTTTCACTGCTTTTGCTTTGACTGGGTCGTGTGCTGAACTGTAGTAGAACTCAGAAGAGATTCCTGATGTGGAGAGAAATCATCTCGAGCCTCTGTGGAGGTGCAAACTCACGTGAGACATCCATCATGCATTATGACACCCCTGTCCAACTTTTTATTATGACACCCCTGTCCAACTCTTCATTATAACAACCCTGTCCAACTCTTCATTATGACAACCCTGTCCAACTCTTCATTAAGACAATCCTGTCCAGCTGTTTATTATGACAACCCTGTCCAACTCTGCATTAAGACAACTCTGTCCAACTCTGCATTAAGACAACTCTGTCCAACTCTGCTTTATGACTTATTTTTTGACAAATTGTGTTTGTCTAAATAGTCTTATACATCGCTTTTAATTAGGCTGATACAATATTCATATTCAAAATTAAAATTAATACTGTTCTAAAGTTGTCAATTGTCAATATATTTTGCCAGAATTTCTCCCCTGCCAATGTAAAACGTCTGGTCTTACCCATACCTGTCTCTGTACTTTCATTTTCAATCTCAGAGAAAATATACACCCAGTACACCCAGGTTTTTCTTAACTAGGACTGTTCTTAGGACTCTTCTTAGCTAGGACTGTTCTTAGGACTGTTCTTAGATAAGACCGAACTGATGAAGCAATTTGGCTGGTGTCTGAGAAGTGTTTTATCATTTCTGTTCTATTGTTTAATTAAATAAATGCTGAACGAACATGTAAGATTCTAGTATAGTATTATACAAACTCATTAATATTTTGAGATGTTCTTTAGGTCTTTAATTGTAAATTCATCTAGGAAGCTGGTCCGTTATTTCAAAACAAAAAAAATAAATAGAATTTATTGTCATTATAAATAGAATGTCATTATTCTTCAGTATTGTTGGATATCAGCACATTTTCACAACTGAGATGCAAAAGAAATGAAATTCAATCTACAGATATCAAATGACACAAATACAGTCTTTAAGAAAATGTGAACAAGATAAAGACTTTAGTGATGCAATTTAGTTGGGAGATACGTTGTGTTTGTTGTGTGACTGCTGTCAACAAGAAAAATATTACTTGTAATTAATATTTTACAAATGAATTTATTGATCTAATTAAACAAATGAATCTCTTTCTCAAACAAAGGGACAAAGAATTAACAAAATTATCACATTACACACAAAAAAACGTAAATGAACACACGCACACACACAAACACACATGCACACACACAAATATATATAAATCAATGTGTCTCCCAACAGTGATGTGGTCATCCTTCTAGTTTAAGAAAGATGCGGTTTATTGTTTATGTTTATTGTTTATGTTTTGTGTGTGTGTATGCGTCGTTGGTTACGTGTGTGTATCTGTTTATGGACATATTCTTGGAGGCCATTGCTTTGGCTCATGGAACAGAAGAAATGAAACAGTCAAGATGTAAATATGTATAAAATGTGCTTTTGCTCTTTCTGTTTCAGCATGAATCTTGTAACAGTCTTTGGCATCAACATCATTTAGGGTTTTTTTTTTTTTTTGAGAAATTTGTGTAAGTAAAATATTTTGTTCTCATCATAGATTTGTTTGGTTACAAACAAATCACATTTAATTGACTGTCAGTGAAAATACACATTTTAATGACTGTCAGTAAAAATACACATTTTAATGTACTCTATTGTTTGTGTGGTTATTTTAAATTGTGGCTTGACATTTATTAGTCATCTTTGATAAATGAACTTAAAATAGCTCATTTACAGCTAAGTGCAAGTATTCTAGTCAAGTAAAAACTTCATTTGATTCACACTTTTTGAATAATATATTTATATGTATGTACAGTATGTGGTTAACCAAGCTCTCTCTCTCTCTCTCTCTCTCTCTCTCTCTCTCTCTCTCTCTCTCTTATATATATATATATATATATATATATATATATATATATATATATATATATATATATATATATATAAGGATGAGGTTTGGTTTTGACAGCAGCAATGTTACTGTATGTAGATCTGGGGGAAAGCATTAGAAAAGGGCCTCACATGTCTGGACACAGCTGCCCTCCGTTTGCCCCAACCCCCACCTGGAGGGGCAGGTCAGCGTGCCCTCCACCCCCGAGTGCTTCCAGACCGCAGCTGGGCGGCTGTGCTGCTCCAAGCATTTCACGTTGTTTAACTGAGAGAGAATAGCTGTGGTCACAGCCAATCAAAGCTTGAGGTTGAAGGCACCCAGACTCCTGTCCAAGCTGCAGGGTCGAGATGCACCAGTCACAGTGATACCTGCACCTGATTCAGCTCCAGCACCTGGTCCAACATGAACTTTGAACCTTCAGTGCAGAAGCAAAATCACTTTCATTCCATGTTGTTGAAATGTATTAGAATTGACGCATTAGGGCAGGCACAGCAGAGAAAGCCACAGTCCTAATAGTGCAAGTTGCACTCATGTTCCTCACAAATTGCATGTTTTATAGGGGATCCAAAAGTTTATTAAATAGCCAATATTTATTCAACTAGCCTGCAATTTGCCCCATACTTTAAATATTTAAATAACTTCATATTACTTTGTATTCCTTATTAAATTAAAATCCATAACATTATGGGCTATTGACTGTGTTTTTGTAGTCCAAGCCTAAGATAACGATATGTTTCAGCATAAACAAGGGTCACACGAGTCCTACACACGCAAAACAACAAGCTTTGAAGAAGACAGTGAAGTTTTCAGAGCAGTCCGGCAGCAGCTGACACCCGTGAAGGTCTTTTACTGAGTGATGCTGGCACGTATCTTAAGAGATGCTGGTGGTGCTGGTGGTGTCGGTGGTGCTGGTGGTGCTGGTGGTGTCGGTGGTGCTGGTGGTGCTGGTGGTGCCGGTGGTGTCAGTGGTGCTGGTGGTGCTGGTGGTGCCGGTGGTGCTGGTGGTGTCAGTGGTGTTGGTGGTGTCGGTGGTGCTGGTGGTGTCGGTGGTGCTGGTGGTGCTGGTGGTGTTGGTGGTGTCGGTGGTGCTGGTGGTGTCTGTGGTGGTGGTGGTGCTGGTGGTGCTGGTGGTGTTGGTGGTGTCGGTGGTGCTGGTGGTGTCGGTGGTGCTGGTGGTGTCGGTGGTGCTGGTGGTGTCGGTGGTGTCGGTGGTGCTGGTGGTGTCGGTGGTGCTGGTAGTGCTGGTGGTGTCGGTGGTGCTGGTAGTGTCGGTAGTGCTGGTGGTGTCGGTGGTGGTGGTGGTGCTGGTGGTGTTGGTGGTGTGGGTGGTGTCGGTGGTGCTGTCGATGCTGGTGGTGCTGGTGGTGTCGGTGGTGCTGGTGGTGTTGGTGGTGTCGGTGGTGCTGGTGGTGTCGGTGGTGCTGTTGGTGCTGGTGGTGTCGGTGGTGCTGGTGGTGCTGGTGGTGTCGGTGGTGCTGGTGGTGTCGGTGGTGTCGGTGGTGCTGGTGGTGCTGGTGGTGTCGGTGGTGTCGGTGGTGTCGGTGGTGCTGGTGGTGCTGGTGGTGTTGGTGGTGTCGGTGGTGCTGGTGGTGTCGGTGGTGCAGGTGGTGCTGGTGGTGTCGGTGGTGTCGGTGGTGCTGGTGGTGTTGGTGGTGTCGGTGGTGCTGGTGGTGTCGGTGGTGCTGTTGGTGCTGGTGGTGTTGGTGGTGTCGGTGGTGCTGGTGGTGTCGGTGGTGCTGGTGGTGTCAGTGGTGTCGGTGGTGTCGGTGGTGCTGGTGGTGTCGGTGGTGCTGGTGGTGTCAGTGGTGTCGGTGGTGTCGGTGGTGCTGGTGGTGTCGGTGGTGGTGGTGGTGCTGGTGGTGTCGGTGGTGCTGGTGGTGTCGGTGGTGCTGGTGGTGCTGGTGGTGTCGGTGGTGGTGGTGGTGTCGGTGGTGCTGGTAGTGTCGGTGGTGCTGGTGGTGTCGGTGGTGCTGGTGGTGTTGGTGGTGTCGGTGGTGCTGGTGGTGTCGGTGGTGCTGGTGGTGCTGGTGGTGTTGGTGGTGTCGGTGGTGCTGGTGGTGCTGGTGGTGCTGGTGGTGTTGGTGGTGCTGGTGGTGCTGGTGGTGTCGGTGGTGCTGGTGGTGTCGGTGGTGTTGGTGGTGCTGGTGGTGTCGGTGGTGCTGGTGGTGTCGGTGGTGCTGGTGGTGCTGGTGGTGTCGGTGGTGTCAGTGGTGTCGGTGGTGCTGGTGGTGGTGCGAGGCTGTTGCTGATGAGGATCTGCTGGACAGAGGTGATGGGTGGTGGCAGGGTGGGTGGATGAAAAAGGATCTCACAGGCAGCTGCACTACATCTGTCTTCCACTGACACATGTGGCATTTGACTTCTAGTGTGAAGTTCAAAAGAGTTTTATAATGACGCAGCTGCTTAGAGATGTGTGTGTGTGTGTGTGTGTGTGTGTGTGTGTGGGGGGGGGGGTCTCAGATGAAGAGAGAAAAAACATGTATGAATAGATATGTGAAATTCTGAAATGATGGTTTCTGAAATGATGTTCAAGTGAACATAAGCATCAGAGATTTGCCTTGACCCTTGTAGCGGTGACAGGTTGCTATAGTGCAGCAGGTAAAGGTGCTACAACACCTACGGGTGGGGGGATGGAGTTCAGTCCCTGTGTTGGTAAGGACACTGCTACACCAGTAAACCTTTGGGTGAGACTCCTACCACTATGCTTGCCTACCTCTACAATATCTCTGAAAAATAGAAAATGGCTGGATAAGAGTGCCTGCTACATGTGTTGAATGTAGCAGAGTGTTTTATCTTTAGTTTCCTCCATTTCACTTGTCCAGCCCTGCAAACATGCTAAATAGTTTCACAAGAAGCTTTCCCAGTGTGCATCAAACAGTCCTCCATATTTCAAAGGCCATTACAGCTTATTAAAAGCAGTTAGCTGGAAGATCACATAGTTAATAGTTACAATGAGTGGTGTGTGTGTGTGTGTGTGTGTGTGTGTGTGTGTGTGTGTGTGTGTGTGTGTGTGTGTGATCAGTTGTAAGTATTTCTGTCTGATGCTCTGCTCCCAGCAGCAACACCTGTTCATGGGACTGTGGTCTCCTGGCCCAGAGGTCACCTGTCAAGAGGCCAATGTCAGGGGTCAGGGGTCAGGTCTCACAAAGGCCTGACTGATTGAGAACACTGCTGGCCTAATCACGGCAGGTGTCTGTCTTTTTCTGCTCCTGGTTCTTCACTTTTTTTCCCTTTTTGAGTGAGGGACATGACTTCATGAAGCATTCTCAGTTTGGAAACAACAGTGGAATCTTGTACAGCATATGATATGCTTACTAAACACAAGCGCATGTACATTCTTTCCAAAATGTTGTTAACAAAAGAGAGATACATCAGTAAAAAATGCAAGCTTCAGAACTTCTGCTGGTATTGAACCATCTGTTTTCTATTACATTTTGGATGAGCATTAATTATGTTTTGACTGACTCTGAAATCCAGGCCTTTGTCCAGTGATGCCAGTTATAAAAGCCTGGAAAATATCCTTGCATTTCTTATCGCCAGTTTGAGGGATAAAATTTGTGATTAGTCCAGACGCTTTGTCTATATCCTCTACATTCAGTCTGTCTTATTCCAAATGCACATGACTACAAGTACAAATTAAATTTTCATAAACGTCTGATTTGCTTTTTTCATGCTAAGACACTGCAGTAATTGTTTCTACAGTCATGGTCTATTTAGTTCTAGAAAGGTCATGCTTGCCATAATCTTTGCCTTGTTTGGGGCAAAATTTTGTGTAAATGTGGCTATTCCAACTAACAGATCGCAGGGTCGTTATATGTCAGAGTGAGCCCCCTGCTGGTGATAATAGGAATAATATAAATCTTCATTGGAGATGACCCTCTAAACATTGATGACTTATTTCTTATTCAGAGTTCCTAATCACAATTTTAGAAATTAATTTTGCAAATTGATAGGAATTGCAGAGACATTACTAATAATTTCAATTTTAAACCCCATTTTGATTACAAAGAATCCACATACGTGAACACACTGCTTGTGATGAATCATTTTTGTGTGAAGTGAGTTGTGAGGGAAGGGGGGGGGGGTTATCTGGAGGTTACAGGACACACGGAGGGCACCACAGTTTTATAGGATTTCTCTCAACTTCTCTCGCGGTGGACTCTCTGCTAAATCATGTGGTCTTTACACAGGAATGTCTCCTCACCCAGGTTTATTAGCCACATATTTTATCTCCCTGTATTATATTACTAAATTGCCTTTGCATGAGAGCCTTTAATTATTCCCCCATCCTTAGATTAAATGTACACATTTCTGACATTTGCTAGCTATAATTACCTCAGAGATACAATGAGAACAGAGCAAAGCGCCTATAGACAGTCAGTGACCACACAAATGTGGTCCCTTTTCTGTGATATTTAGTCCTTTTATCTGTCATTTACTTGTCAACGTCGATGTGCTTTTCTGTTTTTTGTCTCTTGTTTTTCTCCCACAATAAGTCAGGATTCTCATCCTTTTACGGCTTCTCCATTTTACATGTTGTCTCCATTAGAGTCTGGATTAGATTAACTGTTTCTCTTAAGTTTGAACAGGACCATTCCTAAAGCATGCCCATCTGTCTACGCACCGTGGCACACAACCACATACATTTTTTGAATTAATGGCTGACAGAACAACAGAGTGGTTAAAACCATAACCTAAAGCAAACTGTGTTAAGACTCCATTATCATCCAGAGTGGTGTTTCTCCTAACTCATTTAACCCTCAGAAAAGCATCAGTTGTTTTGTTTTTTTCTTTCCTGATTGGATGACACACTTATTCTAGGTGGTGTAAGATCAAAAGCAAAGAGCACTCACGGTTCATGTAAACAAAGCCATATGAACATAGGTGCAAAGCCCCCGAGGCATTTCTCTAAAGCAGCGTAAGCAGTGCGCTCTCTGACACACACGTGCTTCTTCACCGAAGTCATGTTCAGTACTCATCGCTCCATTTAGCCAATTAAATCCCAATTACTGTGGATTCTGACAAGCACATGTGAAGAACACCAGACAGTAACCACCTAACACTCAAACACACACACACACGCACATACATATATATATATATATATATACTCATAGCACACACACACACACACACACACATCACACAGACATAGACACATACTGTTCCCACAAATCTCATTCACAAGTCATTACACACACACGAGTTTAAACAATTAATGCATTAACTCTACTTTCAAACAGAAGTAAATGGTTTGTAGAATTGACAAATATCTTTACATAATTTTTTATTTTTATATATTTTAATAAAGTCACTTTAAAGTGAATGAACTCTATCAGCAAAAAAGTTAAAACTATGTCGACTTTAAAACTATGGCATTTTGAAATAATGAAATTAGCCCTTTCATAAAATTCCTGGAAAACTAATACAAAAAAAAAAAACAATAACAACTAAGTAACAATGCATTTCTTGCCATCAGAGAGAGAGAGGGAGAGAGAGAAAGAGAGAGAGAGAGAGAGAGAGAGAGAGAGAGAGAGAGAGAGAGAGAGAGAGAGACACGTCAGTGTGGGCCTGCGACAGCTCAAGCCTACCCAGAAGCCATTGCTGTCATTCTTTCAGACTCTGCTCAAATTCACCACGGTGGTGAGACTTCATCATGCATCACGTGGTACTGCAGGAAGACAGCCATGTGGCCCGGGCAGGGGCGACTGTGGGGTAGGCACCGAGAGGGTGAAAGGCAGTGGGCAGGGGGCAGTTGGCCTGGGGGGCAGGTGGCCTGGAAGGTGGTGTGGTGGAAAACAAGGGCATCTGCAGTCCCTGCCGTTTGTGAACTGTGGTGCACTACTAGTGAAGTCTAGATACAGAAGAGGTGCCAGGAAAGAGTGAAGGCGTTTGGATAAGCCCACTGTGCACAAATCTAGTGACACCATCACTCCTCACTCACACAGGTAAGGGACCGAATGTTTTATGCTGCTTTAAAATAGTCCCTCATAAGTGTAAGTAATAAGTAGTTTGTGTCAGGGCATTACTCTCATTAGTGTGTCCTAAAAGATCATTAAAGTGCATTAAAGGTATAAGATAAGGTATAAGGTTAAAGATGCTGTCTATGTGTTTTTATGACTTCATGTTATAACTAATTCATTATACATATTGCTGAGGTAGAGTATGACTTCATATACTTTCATTAATGTGACTTACCACTTTAAGATGATGTGGTGCTATAACTGGAAATACAAGATCTTAAGTAAATATGTTTTATATTAAGTCTTTTCTGTGATGCTCAGGGTGTGAATCATTTGAAAGGCTGATGGCATTCCAGCAGGTTTGGACTTTTCCTTCTTTTACAGTTATTTATATTATGGCATTTTTGAAAATAAATGTTACTTTTTGTGAATAATAGGGGTGAATGATTGAATATCATCATAATAGTTAACAGCATATTGACATGAAATTGCATGCTTCCAGGACAAAACATTTAGATATCACAATAACATTTATTCAGTCCTGTTCTCTCTTTCTTGTTGAATATGATGAACTAAACTGGTTGAGAAAAATCTATTGAAAGAAACTGAGAAAAATGTTTGCGTCTCGAGAGATCGCAAGCTCGTCACATTAGCCAGCTCGTGTTTACATACAGCCTGTGGAATTAATTAATGGTGGCACGGGTGTATCCATGGCCAGGGCCAGTTGACAGCAACGCTGGTGACCTCAGTGGTGGCAGCTGTGTTGGGCTCCTTGCAGATTGGTTATCACACTGGGAACGTGAACTCACCAGCCAGAGTAAGTAGGTTATGGGCAAAAGACCCATGGTAGCATGTAATATTTACTAGCATGATTATCTGACTTTCCCAGAGGGGGAAAAAATCTGTGTAAACATTGCAGGACTATGAAATTTTTCTGTTCAGCAAACTGTCGTTTTTGGAAAGCTTAGTGTTTGCAGACAAGTAGCTATGATGTCTGGACTATGTTGATTTATCAGCCTTGTGTGTGGACGCCGGCTCGCTTCACTGGGGGGTTATTAGTCATGTCTTTCATGCTGGTGAAACACAGCCTCACAAAACGTGTGCTTAGATTTACTGGCAGGCAAAGGGCATCTGACATCATGACCACAGTGTGCTCCCAGAAACATCCCTAGTGCTGCACTCTTATAATATTTAAACAGCATCCGGTGATTTGTATAAAAGGCCATGATGCCATGTTATTAAGAATATTTACGTATTAGCTCAATCAGCCGATCAGAGGTTCTCTGAACATTTGGAAATAGTTTATGGAGTCACAAATTGCTGGACTATTGCAAAAAAAACAACACAACCACAGTATTCTCACGTATCTTATGTTTCTCAGGTCATCGAGGAATTCTTCAACACGACATGGAAATCAAGGCACAATCAGCCCATGTCCGAGCACAGTCTCACCTTCATGTGGTCTCTTTCAGTCAGCATTAAAGATTTCGGAGCCCTCCTTGGGTCACTAGGAGTCAAAGACCTTGCAGATTGTTTTGGGAGGTGATAAACTGGCAAACCTCCAATTGCTTTTTGAAACACTGATGTCATGCATTGAAATCAATAATAATCATTAAAATAATAATATCAATTATTTTCATTATTGTTGTGTCTTCAATTGGTTTGTGTTCACTTTTTCCCTCCTCCAGGAGGAACGCCATTCTCATAGCAAACTCTCTGTCTGTAGTGGGTGCCTGTCTAATGTTCCTCAGCAAGACGTCCGAGTCATTTGAAGTTCTCATCGTGGGCCGTCTGATTTTCGGGTTGTTCTGTGGCCTGGTGATGAGTCTGAACCCGCTGTACATTCAGGGTATCTCCCCAATTAACCTCCGCGGTGCCTTTGCCACTCTCAACCAGGTCTCCTTCGCCTCGGGCATTCTACTGGGCATGGTGAGACCTCCCACTCTCTCTCCATCTCAGATACGGAGTGATTAGGCATGGCCTGCTTCTCATCGATGCAAGTGTAACCTCCGAGCTGTTTGGGGTGTGTGTTTCAGGTGATGGGACTGGAAACCGTGATGGGCACAGAGAAGCTCTGGGCGCTGATGCTCTCTCTGTCCCTCATCCCAGCGCTCCTCCAGTACGTGACCCTGCCCTTCTGTCCCGAGAGCCCACGCTACCTCCTCATCAACCGCGCCAATGAGGAAGAGGCGGAGGCTGGTGAGACTCTATTTGGGTTCTCAACACATTTGAACGATGCAACAGAAAACCATACTGCTTGGGTTAAAGCAAAAATGCTTCCTGACTCGGAGAATCTGAGGCTGGGCTTGAGACATTCTGCCTTAGCACACTGACACTGACCAATGTGAAAAACCTGAACCTGACACGTGGTCTTCACACTTGCAGCCTTGAGAAGGTTGAGAGGAAACCCTGACCAGATCCTGCAGGAAATGGAGGAGATGAGACAGGAAGCCTCCCACAGCGAAGCAGGAGTGACTGTCAGGGAATTCTTCATAAAGCGTCGCTACCGACATCCCATAATACTCGTTCTGATTATAAACCTGGGCAGCCAGTTATCTGGATTTAATGCGGTTAGTTGTCTCATTACAAAACTAAATTGAATACTCACATTGTTGTTCATATTTATATTTGACTATCATAAAAAAGACTTGATAAAGACATGCTCTTGATAACAAAAATGTTACAGGAATATACACTCACTGGCCACTTTATTAGGTACGGTCACCCCTCCCTTTGGGCGTGTGTTCGTGTCGCCTACATCTAGTTATTTCCATACAGTATGTGTATTTCCGTGGGGGTGGGTTTATATGAGTATGTTCATCGGTCTCACCTGTGGCTTGTCTCGTTATCACTTGGGTCTCGTTATCACTTGGGTCTCGTTATCACTTGGGTCTCGTTTAGTTCTTCTATTTAATGTGCATTTACGCAGTGTCCCATGCTCGTCTTCGTCTGAGTCTGACGCCGTTTGAATGTTTGATGTCAGTGTGCGCTGCCTGCGCTATATCTTTACACAATAAACGTGTGTGCGTGTGTGTGCGCAACCGCCTCGTCACAAATGCATCATCACAAACGCCTCGCCATTACAGGTACACTTTGCTAGTACCGGGTTGGAACCCCTTTTCCCTTCAGAACTGTCTTAATCCATTGTGGCATAGACTCAACAAGGTACTGGAAACATTCCTTAGAGAGTCTGGCCCATATTGACATGATAGCATCACACAGTTGCTGCAGATTTGTCGGCTGCACATACATGATGCAAATCTCCCGTTCCACCACATCCCAGCAACAATACTCAGGTAAGCTGGTAAGTTACTTTTGCCATTCTTTCCGGCCATTCTCCTCTGACTTCTGGCATCAACAAGGCATTTGCGCCCACAGAACTGCCACTCACTGGATATTTTCTCTTTTTCGGACCATTCTCTGTAAACCCTAGAGATGGTTGTGCGTGAAAATCCCAGTAGATCAGCAGTTTCTGAAATACTCAGACCAGCCTGTCTGTCACCACCAACCATCCCACATTCATGTCACTTAAATCACCTTTCTTCCCCATTTTGATAAATGGTTTGAACTGCAGTAGATCATCTTGGCCATGTCTACATGCCTAAATGCATTGAAATGCTGCCATGTGATTGGCTGATTTGACATTTGCGTTGTTGAGCAGTTGGACAGGTGTCTCTAATAAAGTGGCCGGTGAGTGTACTTCATAATACAGAAAAAATCAAAATACAAAAATCATCTTGTTTGGCCATGTGGTTAAAAAACCTATTTGGAGACAAATAATGATGCACTTTTGTTATATTAATAAACATTTACGCATGTCTTTCTTTCCTCCGTCTTGGTTAGTGTGTCAGGGTTCTCCCCAGCATCTCCCCATGTCTCTCACTTCTCTTCTAGATCATCAATTATTCAACTAAAATGTTTGCCAAATTTGAGGAGGCAACATACCTGACTCTGGGAGTAGGAGCCATTAATGTAGTGTTCACCATCCTAGCTGTGAGTGCTGATAACACTAAACACAGTGTACTGTTTTTGTTAGTAACGTTGTAGTAGATGACTAAACCATTTACAATTATCTGTGTTAACAATAATGGTTAATCTGGCATTGTTGCCTTTGACAGTATTTTGTTAAAGGAAGTGATGCTGCATGCATACTGCATGATTTTCTCTCTGTTCAAAGTTCTTCCTGGTTGAAAGGGCAGGGCGCAGGAAGTTGCTCCTCACAGGCTACCTGTCTATAGCTCTTTGCAATTTACTTATGACCATCACGGATTCCATGCTGGTGAGATTAACCCTGATTTGCAAAACAAAATATATGTTAAATAATATATTAAATTACATTAAAATATATGAAACATTATAATATATTAAAAGTTTAGACACTAGCTAATTCTTTCTTTGTTTTTCAGTAGTATATCCATTTGTTTTCCACCTAATCTCCTTCCTGTTGTATGTTTACCTCAGCAAATAGCCCCAGAAATTCGCAGTGTTCAGGTGCTGGTGGTCTTTTTCCTGGTCTCAGCGTATGAGATCGGACCAGGGCCCATCTCCTGGTTCATCGCTGCAGAGCTTTTTGACCAGTCTGCCCGTTCCACTGCCATGGCCTTCACCAGCATGCTGAACTGGGGAGGGAAGTTCTTGCTAGCCCTTTTTTTCCCACCACTATTGGTACGTTCATCCTTTTGAACTGAGGAAGAACTGAGAACTACCGTCTTTCTGTAGAGTAGATGACACAACAAAGTATCTGATGGGAATGGGCCTGTATATGTTTAAGTGCAACCTAGTAAAACTGCATGGAGAAATTACCCAGCATTCACTTCTCTCACTGCTCCACCAATGTCAGGAAACAAGACAAACTGCTTCCACATTGCAGTATTGGAATTACATTTTGCATTACATATTTGCGCTCAGCTGCACGACTGTGGTAGCAGTACATATTCTGAATCTGTTTCGTTCCTTACAGAAACTATGCGGTGCTTACGTCTACCTCATCTTCATGGCAACGGCCCTCGTAGCGTTCACGGTCACGATGTTGCGCCTCCCAGAGACCAAGGGCCGGACCTTTGACGACATCGCCGCCGAGTTCCGTGGGGCCGATAGCATTCCGTTGCACAACAAGACCAGCTTCAATACTTTCCCCTGAGGACACCGGTTACTCCAGGCTAAGCCAGCCTAGCATCTCCTTTGACTCAACCCAGTAATGTTGTACCTGATTTTGTTATAATTCATGAATAACAACTCTCTATATTTGTCACTTTTCTCTGAGTAAAACCAGAGCAGTGAAAACTGCAATGCAAAACATTCGTCAATTGTTCTATTTAAACAACGACAAAAAAAGATGTGTCAAAACATACAGCAAATGAAGGCATCTAAATGTTCTTAACCAAGACTTTGCCTGAAATCTAATCTTTCTCTTGTCTGCGCAGTGTGTGGATGAGATAATAAATTTATTATTACAGGAATAGATTTATATTTATTTATACTTTCTCTACAGGAGCAGATGGCATTGTTTGGCATCGACAGGTCATGCTTGTAAACGTTCTTTATTAAAAGGTGCTCCACAGTGGTAACCACTGTGAATGTAATTATGATGCCAGCAAACAATAAAAATCATTTTCACTGGGGCCGGACTGCTGCCCAGGGATTTGTAGTAAAACCCCAGGTGTACATCGCAAATATAAGAGCCCCACTCTACTCTGGGAGTGAGGCAGTGGAGTAACTGTCCTACTGAATACATGATTGTATTATAATATAGACGGTGGGAAATCTCTTTCTAGCTCTCTAACTCTTGCTACCCCTGAACAAAAGCTTCAGGCCTGGGATTGCAAAACAAGTCAGGCAGCGCAAAAAATGGCTGCCGGCACAACAAAAGCAATTCGACGATTAAAAGTTAATAGTGTAACGGGTGGGTCGCAGTGCCAACAGGTGGCTAGCAGAGGGAGGCAACGAGCCAGAAACTGGTCAGGGCTCATTGGCCTTACTCCCTCCAGCAGGCCACACCTGTGTTTCCTGGGTCTCTCAAGTCTTTTCCTTCCTTTAGTCACCTTTAGTCCTGTTGTATTTGTCTGGCTGCTCCTGTGTCCCACCTCCACCTCTTTGGTGGTGATGTGGTTTCTAGTTCTGGCCCTAGCGGTCTTCCCTTTTCATCTGCTGTTTAGATCCCTTAGAGCAGGTGATTGGCTCCCATGTGAACTCCTCCCGTTTGGTTGGGTGAGCCACCTGCCACTCATGTCTCCACCTGGCGCTCCCTTAGCCTCCCTTCAGTGCTCTTCCCACCGTGGTCCCTAGGGTTGCCACCTGTCCCGGTTTTCCCAGGACTGTCCCGGTTTTCACGTCGCTGTTCTGGTTTTCACTAGGTTAGGTCAAACGACTATTTTGACTGTTTCTGCACACTTATTTTTTTCTCGCTGTGTCCATTTTTCTCGCTGTGTCCGGTAACATTTTACGTTCGACCCCCCGTCAACAATTTACGTTCTCCACCCCCCAACACCCCCCACCCGTCAACAATTTACGTTTGCGTATGACAGAGTGTCCTTGTTTTTTGTCAGACCTAGGTGGCATCCCTAGTAGTCCCTAATCCCTAGTAGCACAGTGGGGCGAGCAGTGCTCTGCTGCTGCCCACCCCCCTGCTTGGTTTGAGTGGTTGCAATTCTTCTCTGTTGGTGTTCCCTTTTTCTTCCTCTCCTCAGCGCCATCTCCTCAGCATTTGGGTCCTGTTAGGAGGGTTTCCCTCTAGTGGTTAAATTCTAGTGGTGCAGTTTGCCGACATTTGTAAAAAACAAAAAAAGCAAAGCCATAAGGTGGTAAAAATAAATAAATCAACACTCAAAACACTCAAAGAAGCCGATGCACTTTTACAGCTCAATTAAACAGACCTGTAAATTATAGCAGCATTTCCTAATGGTTTCCTTCTTATTCCAACAATGGAAAATGTTTGTGACCAGTACTATTCTGATTAGATCCTCCAACTTTACAATTCAAGCTTCATTATGTCTAAAAACTTTCCATGGAAAGAACAAGCGATTGCAACAGTGAGGTTTAATACAATTTGACGTTGCCAGTTAAAAATAGCAGCCTGAACATGTTGTATCACTCAAGGTAGGCATGGGAACCAACAAAATATATATGGCTTTCTTATGAACACGGGTAAGGGATACAACAGGGGATTATGCAGCTGAAGACAATCTGGAGTATAAAACAGCGCCATCTAGCAACACAGACCTTCAAACTATCTCCTTTGCAATATATGAAGAAAGAAGCTACATTGTAATATACGATTGGCTACAACATATATATATATATATTATATATATATATATATATATATATATATATATATATATATATATATATATATATATATACACACACACACGCACACACACATGCACTCACTGGCCATTTTATTGGGTACACCTGTCCAACTGCAAATGTCGAATCAGCCAGTCACATGGCAGCAACCCAATGCATTTAGGCATGTAGACATGGCCAAAACAATCTGCAGTAGTTCAAACTGAGCATCAGAATGAGGAAGAAAGGTGATTTATGAGTTCACTGTACTCTAATGGCCTCCACAGTTACCAGATCTCAACCCAATAGAGCACCTTTGGGATGTGGTGGAACGGGAGATTCACATCATGGATGTGCAGCCGACAAATCTGCAGCAACTGTGTGATGCTATCATGTCAATATGGACCAGACTCTCTGAGGAATGTTTCCAGTACCTGAAGGCAAAAGGGGGTTCAAACCGGTACTACAATGACTTGGGTGGAAAGCAATGTCTCATGAGACCTCATGACTGTGGTCACCTCCAGGCCCCTCCCTTTAGTTATGCTGTTATAGATAAGCCTGCCAGAGCCACATGCTAATAATGTGTGTTTAAATCGATGGTTGTTTAAATTGATGTTCACATACTCCACCTGTATGGGGTGGGGGGACCATGGAGACGGACACGCAGGGATCAACAGACACGTGGAGCATGAACCCGAAGTGACAGTTAGAGAGGGGGGCGTAGCCCTACGTGACAGTCGCATTGCCATCTTACAAAAACAATTTTGTCCAGTCTATTTTTTGAGTTTTGTGTAAAATTATATAATCTTGTCTTTTTGTTCTCTATTTTTGTGTTGTTTCAGTACACACAAAGGACATGAATGTGTATAACAAAAGATGTACAGTTGTCCTTTTGAATTAAGGTTTTTGCATGACCGAGTTAATATGCCAGACTTATAATGTAATTACTATTTTATATAAGCTAATATTTGTATTTTCTCCCAAGAAGGAAGAAAAACTAAAGAACATTTGTGAAGGAGACTCCTTCGACAGTTGTGAGGAATTCCAGAGAGCACTGAGATTATGGAGTGAAGAGGGCTACCATCCAATGCACAAAATTTTAATTAATTTGAACATGATGTAAATAATTGTCACGGTACGGCGGGCCCCCTACTGGTCACCTCCGTCTACAGTGGCAGTCGTGGTGTTATTGTGGTTGTTGTGTACGTCCCTCAGGTGGGCGGAGCCCGCGATCCGTCTCACCTGAGGGTCGTTTGTTTGTCTATATATGTCTCGTCTTTGTACCAGTTGACCGCTGGTTATTATATCCTTAATTCGGATCAGTTCACGGGTTTTGGTTTGCGCACTTTACATATTAAACCATCCGTTTTCCCTGAGACTTGGCGTAATCGCTTCCATTTTATTTCTCTCACCCTGCCCGTCACAATAATAATAACCCCAATTCATTTCTTTAAACAATGTACAAACTGCCCAGAAAAAAAATGAATAAAAAAGTCAAATCTGTCTTCTACATTCTGTGAAATTAAATAATATTAAAGGGTCTGATAATGTACTGGCAGGAAGAATATTTGTATACATCAAGTGACGGCAAGTGACTTAGGATAATTAAATTGCTATTTAAATTCTAAGAGCATGGTAAAGAAAAACAAAGAAGAGACTCACAAGTGAAAAACAAAATTCAATAAGAAGAAACTCTGAGGTCCACCCCATAACCCCAAACAAAAGTATCTTCACCTCTTGTAAAATAATTTGTAAGTAAAATTTTTTGTCACAAAAGAATACTACTAATCTCTGATAAATCAAAATGTCGGGTGCAAATAGCACAAACTGCTGCATATACACGGGTGCAAATAGTACACACTGCTGCATATACACAGGTGCAAATAGCACACACTGCTATGTACACCCGGGTGCAAATAGTACACACTGCTGCAGATACTCGGGTGCAAATAACACACACTGCTGCATATACCCGGGTGCAAATAGCATCTGCCATTAATTTTTTAGTGGCGTGTGTGGATCGTTGACACAAAATATTAAATATGGCTCTAATAGCACCACAACGTCATTCACCAGTGTTATGAAGCATATATTTGTATTAGGGGTGGGACGCGATCAAAAAAATTTATCGAATTAATTACAAGCTTTGTAATTAATTAATCAAAATTAATCGCATTTTAATCGCATTTCAATATTTAACATGAGAAATATTAATTTAAGTTTGAATGATGAATGAATCAATGAACATAATCATAAACTACAACATCTTGTTTATTTTTCCACCTGTCTACTACACAGACCAATAGATGAGTGCAGAAAACAGAGCAAACAGTTTTCAGAACACTGGAAATTCTGACCAATTTTTTTTTTTTTGGGAGCTTTGCTCAGGATATTGGAAGAATAAGAAGAACTGAAGTAAATCAGAAGATGTTTTTAATACCATTTAAGATAGTAGACTTTTTCTTTAATTTCCCAGGCCTCTGCCACAGGCATCTCCATAGTGCCTAGAAGTGGTCTTCTGCATGCTCAAAGCAAATGACTGGATCTTCCATTCATCATCTATAATATGAGCTGTTACACCAAGATCATTCTTGTTGCTAACAGGTCCAGTGATCCCCAGTCAGAGCCACATTTGTGGCGCTTTTCACAATAACCTGTTTTACTTCCATTTCCTCATCATACAGCGGCTGGATTTTCTTCGACATTGTCTTTCTGGATGGCAGTTCGTAACTTGCATCAGTTGACGCAATTTGCAGCACTTCTTGTAAAGCCTGGATTATACTTTCACGAGTGACCGTAGCGGGCGACTCCACGAACGGCGGAGGCGTTTAAACTTGCCACGTCTTACTTAAGCCTTCGACCACAGAGACCTAACCCTAACCCGACATGTGGTCGAGTGTTGACTGGCGACAATGTTTGCTCGTACTAGGAATACATTTATCAGCTAAGTTATCATTACTGACCTGCGCGTTAGCCCCAACATGTTTTGCGTTGAGGTGGTAACGAAGGGTGGAAGTGCTCCTGTGATAAGTGAACTCCTTCCTACATAAAGTGCAAATAACACTATTTTTGTTTGTACTTCCATCTGGAAGTTTCTTATATTTAAATTTCCCATCCACCAGCGTAGCCTCTTCAGTAATCTCCATCATGCTCATCTTATTGTGCATCCATATAATCTGTTTGTCTGGAACTCGTGCACTGAGAAACATTCCACGGTGCAAAAGTGTCTCATGCGTTAAAATGCGTAAATTTTTTTAGTGCATTCATTTCCCTGTAATTAATTAATCAAAATGAACACGTTAAAGTCCCACCACTAATTTGTATATGAAGTGAATTATTTGTTTGATTTTCACCTTACTTTCTGTGGACGACAAAGCTTTTGTCTTGCCAAAATCTGACATTTCTGTGTTCATTAAATGATCAATATTTCTGCAGTAAAGCAAATTTATTTTCGTAAATTAAATCTCATTTGGGAGGGTTTCAGCTTTCATGAGTCATTTCTAAAACCAATCGATGAATTTAAAGTCAAGTTATAAGCTTTTTTTCCACAACATGGATAAAGTCAAAGTGAAGTCAAAGTCAAATTAATTTATATAGTGCTTTTCACAACACACGTTGTCACAAAGCAGCTTTACAATCGTATGGGTCCAGATCCCTAATGAGCAAGCCAAAGGCGACAGTGGCGAGGAAAAACTCCCTATGATGGTGGGGATTAGGAAGAAACCTCGGGAGGACCAAGACTCAAAAGGGAACCCATCCTCCAATGGGCGGCCCGTTAACACAAGTCCGTGCAGGGTTCGTACGGTCATGAAAAACCTGGAAAAGTTGTGGAATTTGAAAATAGCAATTTCCAGGCCTGGATAAGTTTTGGAAAAACTAAAAATACTCAAATGTTTTGGAAAAGTCATGGAAATTTGCTTGACACAATAAATATATGTCGTTCCGATAACCGGAAGAAAAAATAAACATATATAATATAGCCATGTTTTTTCTTTGTGCGGACCACTAACGTAACTTCACAGGTTAGTTCGCTGCGTTAGCGTTGGACTCCAAGCGGAGCTGTAGATTGTACTTTGATGACGTGTAAATCAGCGTAATGCTGGTAAATGCCGATTCAACTATGGCTGCTTCAGTTGGACAAATACAAGCTATGGCTTGAGAAAGACAAGGACACGGGGCATGCAAAATGTGCACTGTGTGGTTAACCAACTGGTTAACGTTGGGGTTAGAGACTGAAAAGTCAGACGCAAAGCAGTTTTCGTCGTTAAGCGCGAACCTAGATTTAGACACGCCTTGATCGTAAACACAGAATAGAAAAAAACTAACAATGTTCTCGTGCGTACAGCGTGAGAAAGAGCGACCGCGTTGCCGAGATGGGCTGCGGTGGAGGCTGCGCTGCTTCAGCTTATCGTACACAACACTACACAACACAACACTCCACTACACTCCACAGTGCTGCCACTGCACCTCCACGCACCGCGCGAAATTAAGAAAAGTCGGTCGTAACTCCGTCCGTCGTTAACCAGACCCGTCGGTAAAAGGGAACTCACCGGCTTTTAGCCCGGATACGGCTTATAGCTACAACATTTTCCATTAAAAAAAACTTAGATGCGGCTTATATTGATATTGAAAATACGGTAAATGTTTATTTTTTCAATTAAACCATGTGTCTTTTCATTAATTGATGATATACTGTGGAATTTTAGCCTGGATTTTTTCTTATTTTTCGTGTCTACACATATGTTTAGAGAATGTACAGTCATTGAAATTTGTCTGAAAGTCATGGAAAAGTCATGGAAATTAGTTGTCAAAAAAGTGTATGAACCCTGTCCGTGGTCGCAGGGTGGTTCCACAGTTCCACAGCAAAAGTCAAGGCTCCTGTTCCCCGGCCAAGCAGCTTCAGTCCCCTCGGTGCAGGCGGTGGGCCTCAGGCAGGATCCAGCACCAGCACGACCCCTCGTTGGCAACGGTACATCCATCCCCCGACAAGCCAGACCATCCCCTAGGTGCCTGTATCCAATCGTCTTGGGTAGAGGCATGCAAAAAGATGGACAATACAGACTGAGTGGACATCAATTTAAACCACCATTGATTTAAACGTACATAGCTCACGTGCCAGTGATGAGCATGTGGCTCCGGCAGGCTAATCTATAGCAGCATAACTAAAGGGAGGGGTTCAGAGGTGACCACAGGCATGAGGGCTCACTGAGACATTGCTTTCCAGTCAAGTCATTGTCACAAATAAAGTGATGCCACGACACAGCTGGATGATAGCATCAACATCTCAGATTACCAGAAATCTCAACATCTGGGGGCCCCCGAGCCCCTACACCTTACAAGGGGAATATTAGCTGAAGTCTTGATTAAATAGGTGAGTCTTAAGTCTATAAGCGACAGAACTTATGTCAGGGACTGTATGGTTTCTCATTATGTTCATCATCTTCATACCTTCACAGCTTAAAGCTGTGAACCAAAAACCAGAACCAGTTTGTAGCCCTTCACCCTGAGAACCAACATGATGAGATTCTCATTGTACTGACTGTAAGCCTGCAGTGTGTTTCAGGTAAACTTGGGTTCCTGCCCATTTGTGCATTAAATTGAACATTGTTTAGCCAACAAACTGATTAGGTTTATTTGTTTGGCAGGGAGTGTGATGTTACACAGAATCCCAGCAAAATCTTCCCTTCAGAAGATGATGAGGTGCAGCTAACGTGTACACACACCAAGGCTGGAAATGTACCGGAACCGACAGCAGCACCAGGAATCACTGACATTCCTGTTCACAACTCCCAGCTGCCTGGCTCCTTCGGGGAAGATAAGTATTTTCCAAAAAAAAAACACACACTTGGAACGATCTCTCACAGTGAACAGACTGACAGCAGAAGACGCTGCCCACTAGAGGGAGCTCTATCATTAGAAATCCCAATGTATCAAAAACTTGACACAAACTTGATAATAGAATAGTGGGTGGAGATATTACTGTACCTACAACGTTATGATAATATCAACAAAATATATATATATAATAATAATAATAATAATAATAATAACAATAATTTGCTTTTATTTAATAAGTGCCTTTCATGGCACCCAAGGGTACTGTACAAAGAAAATACCAAACATCTAAAGTTGGACAAGTCCAGTGGCAGGAGATTATTCCACAACATGGAACCAGCAACACTGAAGGTCTAATCCCTGATCCTAATTCCCAACTGAGCGCGGGTTGGGGGGGGGGGGGGGGGGATTTAAGCTTTAAGATCTGATTAGATGAACGAAGAGCAGGTGAATATAGTTGGAGGAGACTACAAATAAAAGACGGAGCAGATTTAAAAAGCAACACCAACACCAACACTGGGTCACGGTAGGCCGGACCGGCTCTACAGAGGAGCCACCCACTTCATCTCATAATACCAAATGTACACTTCCCCGGTCTCAATCACCCACATACTAATCACCCCCAGGGGTGGACTGGCATACATTACTACCAGGGATTTCCCTGGTGGGCCAATGGGTTAGTGGGCCACCGGCCGCCAAATCCCAACATCAGCCAAACAATTAAGGCAGGTGGTCAACTGTGTGTGGGCTCTGTTCAAATATAATCCTGCATCCACATAACAATGAAATTATAATCCACGTCTCCTAATGATGTCACCAAGTGGAGGCAAGTACAGTGTAAAAGCAGCTGTGAAGAACTGAACCCTGAGGGACACCATACAATAAAAAAGCAAAGCTACAACCTATGACAAAGCTATAACCACCTACAGAGACAAAATACTGCCTATGACTTAAACCCATCAAATGTAGTGGCAGTTACTCCAATCCCATTACGGAGAGGTAATAGCACAGACACTAGGGTCTGTCCTCTCTCTCCCCTTCCTGCACACCATTCAGTCCCCCAGGGGGCTGTAGATCCCGGTAGAGAGTACGCTGTGCGCAATTGGCTGCCACTTCTCGCCTTTGTATGGTTGGTTGTCTGTGACGTAGCTGTGTTTACAATTGTAAAGCACCTTGGGTATCCTGATAAGGCGCTATAGAAATTGAAACATTCATTCATTCATTCATTTAATCTTTTCCCAGCCAAGAACTATGGCAGACAGTGTCAAAGGCTGCTGTAAGATACAATAAAGCATGGCTCCATAAGCAAGGGCACTGACCTCAGATCAGTTTTTCTGCAAAGATGTTCAGGCTCCCAGCCAACAGCTTTCAGTTTGCACAACTCGGGTGTATACCAGGGTGGAGTGTGTATTCAGGTAACTTTTTTTTTTTTTATTGAGAGGGGTGTGTGTTCAGAATCACTTTGTAAACTTTCACTGCCTTAAATACATATGGATAAAAAATTAGTATCAATATGAAATCAGGAATCACATCAGGAAGATGATAAAAAGGAATGAGTGTGCAGAATACTGGAACAGTCAAACACACATGAGTCAGGGTTATCAGACCTTCAAAATGGGTGTGGCCACTCTAATGGAGCTCTGCAATCAGACCAAAGGTGAGGATGAACACAATCAGAATTTTTGCCACTAAATTTTAGTGCACCGACACCTAACAAACAATGAAATGGATCATATATAAAAATACAACCACCAAGAGCTGCTGCTGAAGACGTATCACCTGTCTGATACCCAACAAAAATACTTGAGCACATCACGTTTTTCATCTTAGGTAACAGGCGGTAAATAGCTGTCATATCACATACTGAATCATAACAGATTAGCAGAGAATCAGAGTGAATGAAATGGTTACTTATTTAACTGTGACAACCTAATGAAAAACCTTTAGCTGAATTAGCAAACATAATGTTTCAGTAGTATTTGTGGCTGTTGAGCATTTACTGTAGAATACATTTACTTCTTGATAAAAAGAATAATCACACTGTTCTTTAAAGCAGCAGATTTCATTTGTTCATTAATTTTGTAGTTAATGAATGAGTAAATGAATAGTGTTATATTTATATAGTATATTTCAATATACTCAAAGTCGCTTTACAATTTACACAGAAAAGTATAAGTGGATCCAGGTGAAAACCAGTCAGCTGGCTTTGAAGAAAAGTGTAAGGTAGCTGCAGTGTTACCAAGTCCTACAAAAATATAAAATTTTCTAAAAAATTTTTATAAAAAAAAAATAAAATGGAGACAAATTAAGTATTATATCACGATCGATTCTTAGTGTTGACTTCTAACTTCCGCAGTAGACCAACTCAAAAGTAGCCCAAAAAACCCTGTGACCCCAGAATTTTTTCCCGCGGCAGGATTTTCAAACAAGCCCAATTTGGCGTGAAAACCGTGAACTTGGCAACTCTGGGTAGCTGGACCATACAGTGATATGCTGCCACCTGCTGGATAATATTAAAATGTAACCGTGATGTTAAGTTTACTTTTCATGTAGATGTAATAGTAACATAATATGTGTTTTTGTAAACATAGTAAAACTTTTATGTAAGATTAAATAACACGACAATAGGGAAAGTGTGGATATAAGAAAACATGGGCAGGTAGGAATATCTAATGTCATAATGAGAGAATTAATAAACTAATTACTTTTACTAGGGGTATAACTAAAACCAAATTTTATTTTGAAAACGAATCCAGCAGTGTAATATAGGGCTGCATCAATTTATAATCTTCATTCTGTTTAAAACTAAAAAGAAACTAAAACAAAATATTACTTGATCCACTTGACACTAAAACATTTAGGCCTTTGTGGTGGTTGATAGTGTAGCATGAGCGATCCTTCCTGGTTACAAAAATAATCCCACTGCACTCTCAAGCAGTTAGCATGACCAGATTCTGATGGGATTTCATTCATTTTGAATTTAATGTGAATCCAGGTGAGAAAACTATGGAGCTATTATAGTGTCACCAGAACCTGAACCTGAAATCATTATTACTTGAAAAAACAGTCTGTAAAATCCTCGCAGGTATGCAAAAATTCGAGTTAAAATTCAGGTTCAGGTCGAAATTCAGGTTCGGGTCGCAATTCAGGTTCGGGTCGCAATTCAGGTTCGGGTCAAAATTCAGGTTCGGGTCGTAATTCAGGTTCGGGTCGAAATTCAGGTTCGGGTCGTAATTCAGGTTCGGGTCGAAATTCAGGTTCGGGTTGAAATTCAGGTTCAGGTTGAAATGCGGTTCATCCGGGATACGTAGGATGAGCAAACAAACTCAGAGCTAATCGAACTGCATCTGGCCAATCACAAAACATATCAGAGGTCATTAAGAGGCGCGTCTTTCTGCTAAATTTCCTGTAAGAGTGCGGTCCCTGTTTGGCGTGTAAGTAGCATGTAAGCAGCACGAAAGTGACCACTGTGCCACCCAGAAATGGCACCTTGTGGCAGCTGCCACATAATCGTGGCACTTAGTATGACCAGTGCTGCGTGACTGTGGTCTCCGTTGTCCAGAAACGCCGCCTGCCTCTGCTGACAGACATCTAAAGACTCTTGGGTGACTCTGCGTATCGGCCACTCGCTTAAAATCATCCCGACGAGCTCCGAATTGCCATTTGTTGAAATGAAGATGGTTCATAACTTTTGTTTAAAAATTATGTTGAGTGAAATACTAGCCGACATCCAGCTAGACAGCTCTATATTACTAGTTCAGAATACTGTTTAGCGATAACGTCGAATTAAGATTATAGGAGGGTACGTGAATCTACAGTGGTAGACCGTTAACGACAGCACTAAATTTAAAGGGTTTATTATTATAGATGTATGGTTATCAGTGAATGTTCCTACACGCCATCAGCGTCATTTAAACCTCTGCGAGCGAATGGCATCGCATTTAGTATTTGTGCAATTTGTAGTATATTTCGCTTTGTATTGGTTTATATTGTTAGTCTAGATTACGTCTGTTACGACCCCACGATGTCATGGGTCTAGGATTGGGGTGTGGGGTAGTAGCATGTGCGTAGTGGACAAGATGAAATTAAAGAAGAACGCGAAAACCAGACGGATAAGTAAGAAAACTCTTTACTGCAGAGTGGTAATGGGTAGAAGAGCCTTTTCTACGCAGCAAAACACTGAACAGACACGTACGTACAAAAATACACGATTGACCATAAACCAACCAAGGAAAGGAGCAGTAGACGGCACCAAAGAAAAGAAACAAACAAAATATACTACACTAAGTTAACAAAGCAAGACTCACACCTTACTAACATAAATAAAGAAAATATATCTACGACGATAATCTCAAACAAATATACATACACGGTGCCCGCCTCTATACTGGTGTTTCTTATAAAACATCCCTGCATGGGTGTCTATATAATTGTGCACATGCTACTACGTTCTTACTCCATGGTGGCGATTTTCACAACGCTATTCATGACAATTCATAACAAAAGCTATCGCACAAACCCTCACCTCTCACATGAGAATCATGAGCTACAGTTTCTCAAAAGTCACACACAACCGTAAAGGCAATAAATGCTCGCGTCGCCTCCCGGCAACTTCCAGCAACTCCGTCATGCAGATTATGAAGCCGAATATCCTCCCCCTCATCCAAATCACGATCTTCGATTGGCCGACAGAATCCACCCGTACCGAAAGAGATCCACCTGTTAAACCAAAATTAACCGAAAGAGAAAACAACCTCCCCAAAATCCACAGTTCACGTAACACCGCAGCATCAGCCATCAACCACCGAGCGGCTACTGCCACTCATTGTCTACCACTAATCTAAATTCGACATTATCGTTAAAGAGTATGTGTTCTGTATGAGAGTATGTGGTGTGTGCATGGGCAGTGGCGTGCACAGACATTTTGGGGGGCAAGTGCTGGGGGGGGGGGGGGGGGGGGGCACTTTTTAGCGCACGTGGAACAATTCATTATTTAAAAATTACAAGCGCATGTTGAATGAAATTTGACTTTTATTAGTAACATTCTCTAAACGTGAGTTTTCAATGGAAAAAGTCACACCGCCAACTGATAAAATTCATATCCAATATTAACTATAGTCATTGTCCTTCAGTTAACTTCTGTTTACCCTCCACTGTCTGCAGGCATTGTTGCATATATTTTGCAATTAGTAAATCAATATAGGCCTACAATTAAGACAGTAAAAAGACCAAAAAGTACGAGAAGGAGTTATAGGCTACTGAGTGTTGTCATTACACGAATGCAGATTTTTCACAGGTAATGGGGAACTTCCCGTTTCTTCTTTCACAAACGAATGTGTTAATTTATGTTGCCTAACAAAACGTATACAACAGAAAACGTTCAGCTTAACACATAGATTTGCAAACTCTATCTTAATTATTTGTATGTGGTCGTCCTCACGTTATCTATCACTGATTTGGGCTAGTGCGACTAGTTTATCAGGTGACCATCGGCTAAAAATGCTTAGTAGTTTGGTGCTGTATGAGACATTTTACTGCACAACAAAATGATTTCACGTTGGGCTTAGAGGACAAACGGTACGATTTGACTTGATGTGTATGTGACCTGGCTGGTGGGGACGGGAGAAGAAGTCTATCTGTGAGCGTGTGTGCTGTGCTGAAGACGCTTCCTTCACCTCGTTGAACTGAACTGCTGCTGCAGCGCATCTGATGTTAAGGAAGAGAGAGGTCGGGTGTGTGTGAGGTGGTGGCGCATTTCAGGGCATTGTTTTTAATCGCTCAGGTTTTCAAAAGATCATTTCAAACCGACCTCAGTAAAATGATAATAATAAAAAACGAAGTTTCAAAAGGGCACTTTCGTTGATAAAGGGCAGAGTTGGGGTCTAATTGTGCACGCCACTGTGCATGGGTAAGTTTGAGTGTTTTCGTGTTTATCTGTACTCGTTCTCTGGTATGTTCGCTTTAGTCATCCGTGTAGCGGACCACTTGGATTAATCACACAAACAATGCTCGGAGCTTCGACTGGTGTATCTTTATTCTCTCCTCCTTTCGCCACCGACATTTGACACCGTGAAAACTACAAAATGTGGCAAAAAATAAAAAATAAACACAAATGCCCTAGCACCATACCTCACAGATAATGTGTAGAACAGGGTCCAAACTTTAAATGCGTCACTCCTAGCAAACTTGCACATGAACTCAACTTTATGTTATGAGCCGCAGCTCTTACTGAAAACAAAACAACAATCACATCTCCCTTCGTTTCAAATTAAATAAATCACTCTTTTGGATTAATACAATTTTTCTTCCTACTTCCTTCTGCTTCCAAGGGCGCTAAGTTTGAACTTTGTTTTACATTTGACATACAACAACACAAAAAAAAAACGAAGCCAACTACAGTAAAATATCTTCCACAAGTGTCAACAAGGAATATAACAAGTAATTCGTTTGTTCTTGTGTTTTTTCAAACTCTGGAGCAACGTACATCGAACGCGCACAGAAGAACTCGCGCTGAAGAGCTCGCGCTGAAAGTCTCGTGCCGAAAGTTTAGTTCAGCGATAACAGGAGGTAGCAGAATAATCAAATATTCAATAATAAACAAATAAATAAATATAAGGCTGTCATTTACAATCCGTGTTGTGTCGCTGTAGTGGTTTGTGGTGTCGTCTAGTTTAGTCATGCTTCATCATGATCGTGCTGTCCGTGTGTCTTCTATTATATTAACGTAGTTAAGTTAATGTTCAATGTGAAACCCCTTATATAAAATGCTCTTCTCAGCAAGTGTCCTCCCACTGATAACACTTCACCCCCACGTCACAACATAAAACAGATTTATTACAGATTGTTCATCAGTGAACGTTCATCACGCCATCAGCGTCATTTAAACCACTGCGAGCGAGTGGCATCGCATTTGTAGGATTCGTGGAAATGAAGATGGTTTATGTTTTTTGTTTGTTAATTTATGTTGGGTGAACGATTCGGAGCTGACCGACAGCTCCAAACTACGAGTTCAGGATGCTGTTTAACGATTATGTCGGGAGCCGCTCGGCTGACAATCTAGACTAACAATATAAACCAATACAAAGCGAAATATACTACAAATTGCACAAATACTAAATGCGATGCCATTCGCTCGCAGAGGTTTAAATGACGCTGATGGCGTGTAGGAACATTCACTGATAACCATACATCTATAATAATAAACCCTTTAAATTTAGTGCTGTCGTTAACGGTCTACCACTGTAGATTCACGTACCCTCCTATAATCTTAATTCGACGTTATCGCTAAACAGTATTCTGAACTAGTAATATAGAGCTGTCTAGCTGGATGTCGGCTAGTATTTCACTCAACATAATTTTTAAACAAAAGTTATGAACCATCTTCATTTCAACAAATGGCAATTCGGAGCTCGTCGGGATGATTTTAAGCGAGTGGCCGATACGCAGAGTCACCCAAGAGTCTTTAGATGTCTGTCAGCAGAGGCAGGCGGCGTTTCTGGACAACGGAGACCACAGTCACGCAGCACTGGTCACACTAAGTGCCACGATTATGTGGCAGCTGCCACAAGGTGCCATTTCTGGGTGGCACAGTGGTCACTTTCGTGCTGCTTACATGCTACTTACACGCCAAACAGGGACCGCACTCTTACAGGAAATTTAGCAGAAAGACGCGCCTCTTAATGACCTCTGATATGTTTTGTGATTGGCCAGATGCAGTTCGATTAGCTCTGAGTTTGTTTGCTCATCCTACGTATCCCGGATGAACCGCATTTCAACCTGAACCTGAATTTCAACCCGAACCTGAATTTCGACCCGAACCTGAATTACGACCCGAACCTGAATTTCGACCCGAACCTGAATTACGACCCGAACCTGAATTTTGACCTGAACCTGAATTGCGACCCGAACCTGAATTGCGACCCGAACCTGAATTTCGACCTGAACCTGAATTTTAACTCGAATTTTTGCATACCTGCGAGGATTTTACAGACTGTTTTTTCAAGTAATAATGATTTCAGGTTCAGGTTCTGGTGACACTATAATAGCTCCATAGAAAACAGGATTGCTGGCATTACAACAGTGTAAGGTTGCTGGCCCATAGACTGATATGCTGCCACCTGCTGGATCATGTATGTAACTGTATGCGATGTAACATTTCACTTTTCATATAAAGGTGTAAAAGTAATGTAATACCTGTCATTTTCCAAGTATAGTAAAATGTACTATTTATTATATAACACAAAATAAAAAAGACAGAAAGGACAGGAATATCAAATCTCATAAATGAGCAAACGTGCACCTAAGCAGCGTGTGTTGTTGGTGGGTAAATGTAGATTGTGAGAAATACACTCCTGCCAACTGAAGTCTTTTGTGAATGTATTTTGTCATTTTTGTAGGTTGCGGTGGTAAGTAGAGGGTGCTTGGGATGACGGTACAGTCGTATGGTCAGCGTAAACTTGCAGTCTTAACATCTCACTATGGTAAATAATTCTAATGTGTTTTCGTCAATTAGCGACACTTAGAGATGATGCACTGAAATTATTAAGATATCCTTCACACACACATTGAAGTAAGCCCTTATTGGGTAAAAATAAAGTAAATTAATGAGAAGATTAAACAGTAAATTAATCAGACAATTTCACTGCCTTACTGAAATAATCATTTAACGTGTTTCCACTTGGCCTAGATTATATAAACATGCATTAAACGTTGCGCTGGAGTTCTTGGGAAATGGCAGCGTTGGCACTACTGGAAGATATTGCTAATGACCGAATTCACAGAGAGCACGTTTTCTGTGGCCATTATGAGTTTTTGGCCCATGATGATGAGTGGCTTATAAGCCGTTTCAGATTTCCAAGAACTGTCCTTTTGTGTTGAGTTGGGTCCAGTTTTGGAGAGAGAAACGCGAGGAGTTGCGCATTGCTAGCGACAACGCTCGGCTTCCTGACAACTTGCTCGTTTCAAAGAGAACTGGCAGTGTAACGAAGGGAGAAAGAAAGAAAGGAGAAAGAAGGGAGAAAGAAAACGAAGGGAGAATTGAACCCAAATGCCGTTAGGAACAAATAGGGAGAAGTGCTTATCACTAGGGCTGTGTGTATGAAATAAACAGATGCGAACAAACAGAAAACACAATAGAAAACCACTCCGCATACACTCAGAAGTAAAACGAAACTCAAAAGGACGCGGAAAACTCAACATGTAAAAATGCTATTCTAAAGCTGTATATACACGGGAGGAAAATAACAAAGGTAACTGAAAGAACGCGGAAAAAGTCAACGCGTAAAACGAAGTAAGGAACCCAGGGGAAGTGACTGGCCACAGGCGAACGCCGCAAA
Source organism: Brachyhypopomus gauderio (assembly GCF_052324685.1). Classification (NCBI taxonomy): domain Eukaryota; kingdom Metazoa; phylum Chordata; class Actinopteri; order Gymnotiformes; family Hypopomidae; genus Brachyhypopomus; species Brachyhypopomus gauderio. The sequence continues at coordinate 4,780,755 of NC_135227.1, read as the reverse complement.
AAAACAAAACCCTTCCCAAAAATAAAAGAGTAACTGACAGGAAGAGATAAGGTTGGTGGAAAACTTGAGATGGGCCAGAAGTGGCGCAGGAGGTAGATACTCAAATAAGTTAAGGTAACAGATAGAGACAAGAGAGGGCTAGAAAAAGCGAAAGTAAGGTGGCGAGACACCTTAACACAGTAACGCAACTTAGGAAGGAGACAAGAGAGAGAGAAGGCTGAGAACGTGACGGCATGAGACCAAAACAAATCAGCAGTTATCCGTTTCCGTTTACTACAATGTGTGTGTGAAGGATATCTTAATAGTTGTAATTTCAATGCATCATCTCTAAGTGTCGCTAATTGACGAAAACACATTAGAAACATGCGTACGCCTGAAGTGAAAGTGTCGTTGGTGTACGCACTTTCTCATGTTCAAATCACATTTCGTACATCTGACCATTTGCGTGAAACATAACGTATGCAATGCTTTTGTGCGTAAATGTAAATGTGCCATATTTTTTCAATTGTGATTTTTACACCGCAATCAAAATTTGTCCTCCGCTTTTAACCCATCTGTGCAGTTAGAACACACACACACTAGTGATTACTAGGGGGCTGTGGATCACACGTGCCGAGAGCGGTGGGCAGCTCTAGCCCGGTGCCCGGGGAGCAGTTGGGGTTAGGTGCCTTACTCAAGGGCACCTCAGTCATGGCCTCAGGTCTGGGAATCGAACCCACGACCCTCCGGTCACAAGACCAGTTCCCTACCACCAGGCCATGACTGCGTATGCACAGATCGTACATGAGGCCCCTGGTGAGGACTTTTCCTTTCTGAACTTCCTCTGATTACATCCATACCTCCCCGTTTTGGCCGGGAAACTATCGTATCTTACCCCTCTTTCCCGTCATCCTCCCGTATTAATATTTTAATAAATGTCCTGTACATTTCCTGTATTATAATATAATAATTTTTAATAAGCATTCAAGTGCCTCTCCAAAATTAATTAAATTGCTAGCCTCACGAGAATGTCAACCTGCAGTAGCCCGAGTGTCAGTTCTCGCGAGATTAGTGTTGACAGCGGGAACAACAAACCCGAAAAACAAATCAGAGATGGATGAATGTAATGAGAGAGAAGGCGGTCCTACCAAAAAAGTGAAGACTTTGTGTAGATATCTTGAAAAATGGGACAGCGAATTTACTTTCCTAAAGAAGAGTAGGATGGGGCACAATTACACGTTTTATAAGATTTGTAGCTGCAATTTTTGTGTCTCTCATGGGGGAAGGAGCGATGTCCTTCAGCATGAAAACTCCATGAAGCAGAAGTGCAGGCTGGAGACACAGAAGCCTAGAAATACTAGAAATAACACAGAGTGACTAGAAATAACATGGAGGCAGACCAGGTCATAAATGCTGAGGTTAAGATGTCTGTGTTGTGTGCGAAAAACAACGTTGCTTTCACCTTCTGTGATGACTTCAACAAATGTGTAGCTGAGATGTTCCTGGACTCTGCTACCGCACAAATTCCTCCAAGAAAAAACCAAGGCTACTTATCAAAGGTAAGTTGAGTCAAATTAGGTATATTACGCTAATATATTATTAGGTATATATATTAGGTATATATTAGGTATATTTTAAAGTTTCGGTGTCAGCCCTGTTCCCAGGAGTTGGCATATAATAATAATAATAATAATAATAATTATTATTATTATTATTATACCTCCTCTGCACCCCAGCCTCATCTGTGCCATGTGAACGAGTGTTTTCTAAGGTGGGAGAAAGAGTAAGCCAAAGAAGAAACAGGATTAGTCCACATACAGTTGAGAAACTTTGTTCTTTGTAACACTGTTCATCTGGTCTCAGTTTATTGAGCATGTTTGTGTCGTCATGGATTTTGCCAGCCTCTTATTCCAAAATGCTACTGTAAAATCACTTGCAAATCACAGGAATGATACATTAGGAAGTGTACTTCAAGAATATAGCAATTTAGTAACAATTTGATTTGTGTATTTTATAGAGTCCCAAATAGGGAATAAAAGCAACCAAATCGTCATGTATCAAATGAAATCAAATTTTATTTAATATAGCGCTTTTTACAAAAGTTGTTGTCACAAAGCAGCTTTACAAGTGTCCAAGTCCAAGCCCCCAGTGAGCAAGCCAAGGGCGACAGTGGCAAGGAAAAACTCCCTCCATGAGGAAGAAACCTTGAGAGGAACCAAGACTTGGGGGGGGACCCATCCTCCTCTAGCCAACACCGATCACCATAACAACAATTTAAAGAGCGAGAGAGAAAAAAGGAAAAGATATGAGGGATAAATAAAGTCCATCTTGGTGTGGATTTATAAACATGAGTTCTTTATGCTCAACCCTAGCAAAACTGAGTTTCTGTACATTCCAGGAACCCCAAACCCACACAATGACCTCACATTTTCCTTTGAGAACACCTTGTTAACACCATCAGAAACTGCTCGAAGCCTGGGTGTAACGTTGGACAACGAGTTGTCCTTCTCAACACATGTATCAAAGCTGACCAGATCCTGCAGATTTCTCCTCTGCAACATACGGAGAATACGACCCTTCGTTTCACAGGACACTACTCAAGTGCTTGTGCAGTCTCTAGTAATCTCTAAGGACTCTGGACTACTGTAATTCCCTACTTGCAGGTCTTCCTCTATGGGTCATCAGACCTCTACAACTAATTCAGAATGCTGCAGCACGACTGGTCTTCAATCTACCCAGGTTCTCACATGTGACTCCTCTGCTACGCTCTCTTCACTGGCTTCCAGTAACGGCATGCATCAGATATAAAACCTTGATGCTTGCTTACAAAGCCAAAAATGGACTGGCCCCTCCCTACATGATGTCCATGGTAAAAAGCCCATCCTTACAGTGAACACTAAGAACCTCAAGCTTGGCTCGACTCGAAACGCTATGCTTAAAGTGTCATGGAAGACAAAGCTCCAGACTATTCTCTGTCCTGGCTCCAAGATGGTGGAACGATCTTCCATTAGCTGCTAGGACTGCAGAGTCTATTGTAACCCTCCTCAGGGTATGTACACGTCGTTCTAGGTTCGTAGGAGCTGAGAAGTGAAGCAATAACTCGCACACACACAATTGTGATTAACGAGAATATTTACTGTCACAAGCAGTAAGACAAAACATCATACAAAATTAAACCTAGGGCCCAATAACGAAGAAAATAAAGTGTCCTTTGATGTTGATTGTTCAATCCGGTAGGTATTTGAATTTGGGGTAATGAGAATGTCTAGTCAGGTAAAAGTCAGGTAAATAGTCAAAGTCAAGGGAGTTAAATGGGGTGCACTTTGCTCGCTTTGGTTGGTAGATCCACGGTGGTGTCAGTGGAAAACCAACACAGTCCTACCACAGATGGATGGAGTTTCCTGTATGCAGGTGTGGAGATTCGCATTCAAACTGGGAGGCTCGCCATCAAACAATCAAGGGACAGCCAGATCAAGAATGATGGCTGAATCTTCAATTGTCTCCAATATCCAGGGGAAAGAAAAAGACCTGACCAAGAATTAGCGTTGTTCGCCGTAATTAGCTCACTCCGCACTCGGTTAAACTCGTCTTCATCAGACCGTGCGTGGGAGAAAAGAGAAAGCGGCTCTGTGTGCCGGCCTGCTATATTGAGCGAATATTTTTCCCTCCGTATCCACCTCCCGGTCTTTCAAAATAAAAGTTTCCGGTTTCATAATAAAACCCATAGTGTATAAATGCAAAAAAAAAAAAAATAATAATAATAATAATATAATTATCTGTTAATCCTTACAAGGTGGGTTACACTATTGCTATCTTCAGGCGTAGACTGAAGACTCACCTGTTTGCTGAGTTCTTACCAGAGCACCAGAGGTGGGTAGGAACGCGTTACACTTTCTCCGTTACATTTACTCAAGTAGCTTTTTGGACAAAAATGTACTTGTAGGAGTAGTTTTAATATGAAAGACTTCAACTTTTACTTGAGTAAATATGTGCTGAGAAAAATGCGACTTTTACTCCATTACAATCGGATTTGCGCCGCGCTACCGTTACTTTCGTTTCGTAAATAATTAGTCTTTTCAGTGAGAAGACTGACCAACGTCTCGGCACCTGAGTATGAGTGACCAATCAAATGAAGCTGGTCAGTCACGTGATCACATACGCAAACTTTCTCCACCGTAGCAAGAAAGTGACAGAAAAACCTCCCGAGCATCCCTAACCTCATACACCCAATGTTTACATTACGAACGTGTAAAAGGATAGCCATATAATGCGCTGCAGGGTTGCCAAGTTTTCAAGATCACTTTTAGTGAGATTTAAACCGGGGTGGGGGGTGGGGGTTTGGGTTGTGAATGTAACGGGGGTGATGGGGGGGTGGGGTGTAAAATGGACACAAATTAAGTATTATATCGCGATCGATCGATCGTCAGTGGTTGGCGCCAGAGCGAACTAGTAACTCATTGAATCATATATGTGGATCAGAGGTAAATAAACTAAATTTTTTTCCGGCGTGAGAAATCGGATGTGTGGCGTGTAAGCGTGTGAAGACAGTCAAATGCGTGTGTCTCACGCTTAATGCGTGAGAGTTTGCAACCTTGGCGCTGCCAATTGTGTCTGCAAACGTGTGGACATTTCAGCCTACAAGAACTCAACATCAAATATGAGGAAAACACGATGCAATAAGTTTGCTGTATGTATAATTTTGTGTAATGCTATATCTCTAAGGCATAACGTTTGTATGATGTAATTATTAAATGTAGCGCAGCGCAATACTAAAAACCAGTTCTCACACTGATTGTACACACAAGCACAGGGGTCACCAACGTAACCATGTCGCACGCAGGCCTGTTTTAAAAATAGCTCACTATAGTGCCGTGCACCAAAGCGCAGCTTTGTTTAAGTTTTTGCTGCTATTAGCGATTGTCCGTGGTTGCTAGCGGTCTTTCCGCTTAGCAATTGACACTCGCACATAAACCCACCCCCCTGCTCAACAACTTTAGGCTCGGTTTATGCTTATCAATCTGGTATATAGGATGATTAAGTCTGCTACAAATTGATTCAGTTGGTGTCAAGTTGTAGCTACACGTATTGGCTGACAGTCTCATCAGTTAGTGCCTTTGTGGAACACATTAAAGTTACACAGGCCTAATAATTAGGAACAAACAAAAATACATATTATTTATAATAAATAATTTATATATATAATATTTATTTATAATAAATTTTTTCTGTTATCATTAAAAGTCATAGTTTCCCGTAATTCAATTTCCCATGATGTAATTTACTGACACGAGACAGTACTCATGCATTTACTCACTACTTGAGTAGCTTTTAATCAAAGCACTTTTTTACTTTTACTCAAGTAAATTTTTGGGATGCATACTTTTACTTTTACTTGAGTAACATTTGGTTCAAGTAACTGTAATTTTACTTGAGTAAAATTGTTGAATACTCTACCCACCTCTGCAGAGCACTAACTCAGCTGATACCACTTGCAGTTGTTCTTAAATTGTATGTCTGTCTATGGTTATTTGTGCTTCTTCAAAATTGTGCAAACGTCTAACTTGCAAAACACTAGGTAATGACATTGACTCCTGTAGTTTAGTAGTAATCTGACTCAATGGTGTCTTGAATTCTGGCCTATCCATACTATTACCTAGGATGTATTCTGTGATCAGAAGCAAAGCACTTTGTAAGTCGCTCTGGATAAGAGCGTCTGCGAAATGCCGTAAATGTATATGTAAAGATTTATGCAATTCCTGTACAGTCCCAAACGTCTTGATAGTTGGTAATGTTATACATGAGTCCTTTATGTAATTCCTGTTTAGTCCTATCCATCATCCTTTATCCATCATCCACACTGGTTAGTCAGGGCAGTGGGTTGATCCTCCATCATATCTGGTTAGGCAGGAGGTGGCCGGCCCAGGATGGATCTTTGGAAAGGCTCGTCTCTCCTCATCTCGGTGTGCCTCGAGTAGGCGGGCAGCCATGTGGAGAAGATAGAACAGGGAAAATTAGCTCTGTATAAGGATATATATGTGACAGATGAAATAATAAACATTTCTGGAGTGTGGCAGCAACTCTTTCATTAAACTAAATTATTACAGCCTAGCTTAAAAAGGCAGACCCAGAAGGTAACATAGACTTGGGAGCATTCTGAGACATTGGCATCCATCCACTGCACTGTCAACAAACTTGAGTGATCACTTGCAGTGACAGGATGGACAGGGAACAGGGATGCAGTGTCACTTGCAGTGACGGGGATGGACAGGGAACCCCTGGATCTGTACCTTTATCTAAGGGGGCATATTAGTTACCAAACACTAAACTTAATAAGTGGGTTTTCAACCTAGACTTAAAGATTGAGACTGGACTGTGTCAGAGTCCGGGACGCATTTTGGAAGATTATTCCAAAGCTGGGGGGCCTTACAAGAAAAGGCTCTTCCCCCTGCTGTTACCTTATTATTTGTTGGAACTAACCAACCTACTCAGAAGAATCTCATTATCAAGACTGCTTAAACTACACCCTGAATCCTGTACCAGACGCTGATTGGTGAAGAAGGAAAGGTACGATTAAGACACAGGTACGATTAAGTATACTGTCACGTTGAGGACCCCGGCCCCTCCCTTTTGGGCGTGTGTTTACGTTGTCCACGTGCATTGTCTGCGGATCTCCGTGGTGGAGGTTATTGTCCCGTGATAATATGTCGCACATGTGGCTTGGCTCGTGAATCACGTGGGGCTAATGTGGTTTGTCTATTTAATGTGCGCTCGCGCAGTGTCCCGTGCTCGTCGTTGTCTCAGTCTGCACGTTGTGTGTGTATGTTAGATGTTCTATGTGCGCTATTGCGCAATCAGTGAATAAAGCAGTGACATTTGTTGCTACAAGAAGGATTCTGTGTCTCGTCCTTCGCTGCGCTCCCAGCGTCACATATACCATGTACTTGTCTCTTAAATTCATTCCTCAACTTGGTAATTTGCTCGTCGTGTTCCTGTTAAAAGAAAGTACATAAACATAACTAAATCCTCATAAGGAGACACAGTTCCATTAGCACACTGCTGGAGAATGTGAGCCGTCATGTGGTGCTAGGTAGCAAAGGCCACCCTGCACACACCAGCTTAAGACTCTTGAGTAGATGCTCATCGGAGAACTCCTTTTCATTGCTGTCCACTTTCAGAGAGCGTATGCTGGGAACAACCTTCTGCTTGTACGCCTGGGAAACAACAGACCAAACGAGAAATCCGTCCAGTTAGGAATGACCATGTCAATGTGGAGCCACAGATGAACGTTCTTCCTTGTGCGTCCCGATACCTTGATTTCAACTGAAATATTGCAGGTTGAGCACTACATTTGCACACCGGTCATATAATTTAATCAGTCTGGCTAATTAGATAGCATTATGTAGGGACTTGGATATTTCCACGTGATAATGATTGAGCCGCAGCTATTTTTCTCCGGTCGCGCTGTCTAAGCGAAATCAGTCATCACAAGCGCGTTGTAATAAATCGGAATATCTTTCGACTGGCTTGAATGAATGTTCGATTTATATAGCGCCTTTCCAAATTCCCAAGGCGCTTTACAATTTAACACAGGTACAAGTCACAGACAACTAATCACACCGGCAAGAAGCGGCAGCCAATTGCGCACAGCGTACTCTCTACCGGGATCCACAGCCCCCTGGGGGACTGAATGGGGTGCAGGAAGGGGAGAGAGGACAGACCCTAGTGGCAGAGCACCATCCACCACTGGGCACACAAGCACACACACACAGACACAACTTTTTATTGAACATAGAGACACAGACACACACACTCGGGGAGAATTTGTCAGGGAATGCCAATTTACCTAACCTCCATGTTTTTGGACTGTGGGAGGAAACCCACGCAGACACAGGGAGAACATGGAAACTCCACTCAGATAGGGACTTGAACCCAAGTCCCCAGTGCTGAGAGGCAAACGTGCTAACCACCAAGCCACCGTATTGCCCAAATCAAATTTGACAATTGAGGCATCTTTTTCTTAGTTATATTAAGTGTGATTAAATAATTTTGAAAAAAATGTCCAAGTCCCTACATTATGCTAGTCTATAACTAACCCCGGTTAGTCAAAATGCTAAAGTGGAAGCTTTTAGCTAGCTAGCCGTTATATTCATACTTACCATGTTTTTGCTTTAAAGCTAAGTAGCTAAATAGTCGGTTAGTCAGCTCGCATGGAATCACCAAGTTGTTTGTATACAATACAGCATTATGGCAACAGATGCTCAAATATCGCGATACGAGAATTGAAAACATCGGTAGCATTTGAGTATCGCAGATTCACAATATTAATGTATTGACTTTAAATAAATTAATTGTGTATTGTATTATATCCTCCTGAGACCCAGGAAAAAAAAAAGACTTCATTATGATTTTTTTTTCATATAAATCAAGTGTTGGGGTCGAAACAAACATATAGCAAAGACTGTTTTATTTTTAATAAATTTTTTTTTTAACGTTACAACATGTGCACTTCAGTGCACAACAGGACTTCGTTAATGTGAAATGTGGAATGGCAGCCCAATACATTTTGATGCCAAGGCATGCCATGTACATGGAGATTCCTAACAAGGTTTCGATCTCTTCTGGCGTTGTGTTTAAACTACACCCTGAATCCTGTACCAGACGCTGATTGGTGAAGAAGGAAAGGTCCTCAATTATTTTTTTGTCAGTGTATTGCTGGAAGTACTGCTGTGGGCTCCAGTCACTACGGCTCATTAGGGAAGTACTGCTGTGGGCTCCAGTCACTATGGCTCATTAGGGTGCCATCATCTGCAATTCTGTGTTCTTCCAACACAGGCATGAACCTTAAAGACAGAAAAAGACTTAAAATTTACAGAATTAACAATCAAAATCTTTTCTTGGATATCTAGGACACTTCACTTACAACACTTTGACTGAATATGTTTTTCCCCCACTGTAATTAAGCCACTGACTGTTCAAGTTCTCCTACTTAGAAAGATGAGAGAGGTCTGTAATTTACATCATAGGTACACTTCAACTATGAGAGACAAAATGAAAAAAAATCCTGAAAATCACGCGAGAGAGCCAGAGAGGTCTGACTAGGTGATGGGTTATGATTTTTGAATCGAGCATTTGATATAACCTTAACTGGCCATCAGCGCTATTTCTCTCTGCCATACCTGAAGTGAGTTGATGAGGGAAACGTTGTTAAGAGTGATGTTTTTGCTGTATTTCCTAATTTTGCTGAAAGCTCTTTTTTGGTTATTAATCAGTGTTTTTATTTGAGTGTTCTTCCGTTTCTCTGTCTCATGGAGCTCCTCACGCAGAGCCTCCACTTTCTTCTCAAATATAGCTTCTATTTCTGCAGCACAAGATCTGCATATTTGCTGCATAAGAGCAACATAGCAAATTCCCAGAGTGCACAAATACATATTTTTAACCAAAACCACACAAACAGGAAATATATTAAATATGACAAATTACCACATCACGCAGAAATAAAGCTGAACATCAGATTTCACAAAATACAGTGAAAGACACAGGTACGATTACAACAAGGTTTTGATCTCTTCTGGCGTTGTGTTTAAAAACATTTTGAAATTTGCATATAGTCTGGTTGTCACATGTCAATAAATAGCTCTGAGGTGTGGCCAAATTTACGTTAGCAGCTATATCTCAGCAATGCTTTGAACAATCTTCATGAAAATTGATCAGCTAATAGGGCACACGACTTCGAGGTCACACGTCCAAGATGGCCACGATTGTCCAATAGGGGGCACTATAGCATGGGAAAAACTGTTTCTCAGAAACCATTAGACACAGCAAGCTAAAACTTTACATGCATCATCAGGGGCCCAAGTGGTATCAAGGCACACAATGATGACATCATCACTCAAAAAAACATGGCCACCATGAGCCAATTAATTTAAATTTTAATTAATTGGCCATTTGACAGACGTACTATTGGCCAATCAACATGAAACCTCACCACTGTGCATATCTCAGGACTCTGTGTTACGCTGTGCAGTTTTGAAACATTTGTGAAAACCATGCATAACACCTGCATATTTTCGCTTAGGATCATGAAACTTGATTCTTTTGATTCCTTGCACTACACCTGACAAGTTTGCAATTACAAGTCCCATTTAATAATGCAGAGTTTTGTCACATTCATCAATTGTTTGAAAAATAGCTCTTTACAAACTAGTCCTAGGAATTTTATCCAATTATGGCAAAATTGGTATGAGCATAATTTGTAGACTCTGGAGGTAAAAACTTGATTTAAAAATTTTGGATTTTTATATTTTCAGGTGGGTCAATTTTCCCACTATATCATTGTGGCCATGCCATATATGACCTATATTGCTAGAACTCATAAACCATGTAAGCAATCAACTCCCAATTTGAAAGCCTTTTATAGCCTGAGGTCCTTGTGAGGTATACCAAGTCTGGTTCAAATTGGCCTATCGGGAGCGCTACAGTACCCAAAAAACTTTAGAAATCATTTAAACTCATGCTCCAATCCTGTTATGCAGAATACAGACAAGTAATGGGTCTTGTATAATTCCGAGCAGTGAGATAATTAACTTTGAAATAACATCTCATAACAAAAAGTGCACTGCCTGACCAGAAATAAACCTTTTATTTCACTAAAATGTCTTTTTTGTCACTATAATATCTTGAGCTCCATCTAGTGGCCAAATTCCAGAACTGACTGAAAACTATTGCTCACATGAAATACCACACAAACACACACAAAGTTGATCTCAGCAAATGATTTAGTTTTATGATCAAAATCATTTTGTCAATACAAAAATAATTTTGAAACTTTTGGGCCTTTAGTGCCTCAATTGAATCTTTTTTTGCACATTGATTTATTTAGGCATTTTTTCCACTGAAACAGCTTCCTTTCACTTTTGGGTCTAAATGACCTTTTGGGCTTCTTTTTGCCTACTGAGGCCAAAAGGCCTATTTGTATGTGAACCCGCCAATCGCCGTTTGACCTGTTCAGACAACAAGAATTCCTTTGGCTCTCTTTTGCCATCCTAGAAATAAAAGTGGCTAATACTGAACACTTGAGAACTCTCCAGGATGATACAGAGACCACACGCCTCATCAAGAATCCTCCACTAAGATGAGACAAAACCATCAAAGATATGCTCATTATGCATGAGATAAATGATCATTTGGAAAATTACTGGCACTGTAGCTTGCAACCGCTCTAGATGTTGCACACAAATTTATGAAATAAAAAATCAGAACTTTTCTCAAACAGAGAAATCAGAACTTTCTTTTACCACACAGTTTATCATGCAGGATCCTATATTACTTGCAAGAGATAATCAAGAGAAGGCTTACTTATTGATTTGTTGAACACTCTGGAAAGCCTTGAGTACTTCACTGCAATTTAGGTAGTGAAGGCTTTTATTAGTCTCTATATCTTTTTCTTTAGTACACTTGTGGAATCTTCTTGTGTATGTGTGTGTTCAAATGTAATCATTAGGGCTTACAGAAATAAACATTTTATTACATATATAAAATCAATCTCTGTCTTACCCCATCTTGAAAAACATTCCATATAACTGAACATTAGATATGGAAATAGCTAAGACTGGCACAATACGGAATGAGAATTACAGCTCTGGGCATGACTTTATTTACTATAAATGTATGTTAGTGTGATGCTAGATTTCAGTAAATGTTTTGCTTGTTACAATTCACCAAAAATACATCTGTTTTACATCCAAAGTTATTCAAACATCTGTGCATGAAAATACATCTAAAGTACAAACATAATCGGTTTACTCCACCAATATACCTGGTCATGAAAAGTCTAGGACAGGTCCCACTTATAACATAGACCATAATCAATTAGTTAGTACCTCATTAAAGGAGTGTTCATCTATCTGCAAAATGTACATTACATACTGCAACATCATACAGCATATATTAAGCTAATACTGTGCCATTACTCTTATTAGTTATACAGTACAAAAGTAATTTTGTGAATCATAGCTTTTTCTTTTTTTAAAACAACCATTTAAGACTCTTCATTGAAAAGTCACATTACGCATACCAAACAACAAAAAGACCAGATCCTTGTTCCTTGTGCATGTGATAAATTACATTCTGCACAGTTACCTCAGGATATGTCAACAGAAAATAACAATCATAAAACAATATATATCTATAGTCACCATGACAACAGTTATCATGATAAGTGTTAGTATTTCAAAGTGCAAACAGAGCAGAACTCTTAGGCATGTTAAACTTGATGTGATTCACTAAAATCTGTGCTCCTTATTTAAAAGGACTTCTGAGTTTAAGGATTTAGTTTTCTGCTAATTCAAAATGTTAAAAACGTTTGACTTTCTTCCTCTCTCTTTCATTTAGAGTGCAGGCACAGTAAGAAATGCACAAACATCTTCATCTTCAAGTAGAATCCATGTTGGGGTTTATTTTGGTCTGGAGGTCTGGCTGGCAGCTCTCAGGTGATCGGGAGGCTCTTCACAAACTCTCTTAGACTCTTGCGGATATTGAAAGGTTGGGAAGCAGCGCAGTCCAGCATCGCCAGACCCATGTGGGCATGAAGGGCTTGGCATAGGTGGAGAGTGGCCCCCTCACGCTTCCACCCCTCCCGTGGACCGTACCACTGTTGCTGGAGGTCCCCAGGAGCTACCAGAGCAGAGGGAGCACCTTCTGCTCAACCAATTGTGGCTTGCGGGGGTAGAGTTCCCTAACCAGCTCTATACAAAGAACATTTAAAAGGAACAAAGATAAATAAATCAACCCTGGACAGCACTGGGTTATTACCAGAGTTGTATAGTAACGAAGTAGAACTACTTCACTACTCTACTTAAGTACTAAAATGCTGTATCTGTACTTTACTGGAGTATTATTTTTTTTTCCTACTTCCACTTTTACTTCACTACATATTTTCCATCAGTTTAATACTTTTACTCCGATACATTTTTTACGTGCTGTAGTTACTCGTTACAATTATAAACATGTTAGCTGGCGCCGTCACCGGGTCAAGCGATCAGGCTGTCTTATGAGAAAACTGCGCATGCTCCGGTCGCGTCTCGTTTACTCTGCTGCTGCCTTCACTGAACACTTGAGCTTCGTAATCTAGGTTCACTTGACACGTCGTGACTGTGCAAGTGTCCGCGCGGCAAAAATGACGCAATTGCGGTGGCTCGCCCATGCGCGTTGGCCACGCGCGCGGTCGCGTCGCGAGGTCGTGCACCTCTCGATTTTTGTGCGTGCGAAGTTAGAAGGTGGAATTAATGCACTGGTAACAGCAGAAGAGCAGCATAAGTGCTGCACAATAAGCTTGTTGGCGTTTTAATGTACATATATTGGCACCTTCCACACCTTCAGCATGAAGTGATGAAGTGCCATCTCTGTCTCCCTAAAGAGTGAAATATTGGCCTTCAAAAATTCACCTTCGAACTGTAAAAAAACACATCAATGTAAGTTATAAATATAACTAAATAACCTAATTATGTTCATGACGTGCTGCAATATTCACTTAACATTAGCTGGCAATCATAAAAGTGATGTCACGCTGAGTTGTGTTTTTAGCAACAGTAAGCTGTGTCTCTTCAGGCTGACTAATCATGTGCCCATTTTATAGTGTAGTGTTTTTATAGGGTAAGGGCATTTATTGAGGGTAAACGCAGGGCAGTAGGCTCACCCTTAGAATCCGACGGATGGATTTTACGTCCAAAATACACCATTTTCTCAGCTAAATTAAGGCGAACTTGTACTTCTGCGTCAAACCTACGACGTAGTGGGACATAAATTATCTGTTTTTTGTGTACGAAGTGTTAAGCCCAGTTTTTTTAAGTTGCTACTTGTTTGTACATACAGAGCACTTGTATGTGTGGTCTTTGACATCCTTGATTTATAAGTGATATATAAAAACAATTGATAACCAAACTTTGATGGCATTCTTTAATCAATTAAAAACACAATACTTGTACTTTTTACTTTCAGTACTAGAGTAATAAATTTTAGAATAAACTATTCTAAACTTGCAATACTTAAGTACAAAAATGCTGAATACTTCTGTACTTCTACTTAAGTAAAGTTTTTAAAGAACACTTCAACTTCTACTCAAGTAAATTTTTTGATAGAGTACTTGTACTTTTACTCAAGTATGGGTCTCTAATACTTTATACAACACTGGTTATTACAGAAGCATTTTCTTAACCTAGAAAGATTTCATTCAATTAAAGTGACAGTATTTGGTAACTATTGTAACTCTCTGGAATGATTATTATCAATATTATAAATATTATTAATTAATATAGAAATGATAGTATTTCTGGTAAACCTTTTATCTTTTTTATCTCTGGCATCTCTTAGCATATCAGTGGAATGAATTTCTGAAAGAATTGTTTTTTGATAAATGTATTTGAATTTGTAGAATATTTCTGTATACACAACCACAAAAGATTAGACACTGTATATTGTTTACTCACCTGCAACTTTATTAACAAGATCCACTTAAGCTTTTCCACTGAGAAATTGAGCCTTTGTGCAAAACGGTTGAAGAAGTAGTGTGTTATCTGAAAAAAGACAGATCAAGGACAGTGTTGGTCAAGTTCAGCAATATTTATGGTAATTCTTTTTAGAAATGTTACACTTTAGCTAAATATATATGAACAGTATCTGATAGGAGCACAAAGCTCTGTTTGCAAATGGTCATTTGGAATGCATATGCATAATTATTTGAGTGCATATTAGGCAGAACAAAAGAGCCTAAGCACATCCACTGTAAACTCCATTATTTAACTATCTGCTGTCAGATAATGCAAGATCTCCTGTCAGTCTTACAGAAATATTTTTTTCTTTATATTGGACTGTGCCTTAATATGAAAGGAGATTTCCATTTGATCTGCACCACAAACATCTAGCCAAAGAGCAAGAACATTCTTTTACTGATTTGTGTGAACTTTTTCCCCAACCTAGCAACCTTTCATCAAAAGATACAAAGGTAAAACAGAACACAATCATTTTTGTTGTTGTTTTTCTAAAGCCCGGTGGCATGTGTCCTTCAAGATGTTTTTAAAGAGAGAAAAGAACCCACCAAGGTTATTGATGAGAGCTTGAATGGCACCTATTGTTGCCATTTAGATGGCGTTATTCTTGGAGTTGAGGTGATTGTCCACTATAGCTGGGACTAAGATGTAGACCACTTGGGCCAGGTTGTCTCTGAGCAGTGTGATTATCTTCTGTAAGGCCTCCAAGGCATAGAGGTTACCCTTGCTATTTGACTCCTGCAGTCGTGCTTTGAAAGCATCAAATACCTGTAGCAGAGGAAGAGAAGTATAGAGCAAGGCGCCCATGCATTCATCAGGCACTCACCATATCAGTGCCATTAAGTCCTGGAGCTGATTTGATTTCGAGCCCTTTCATTTCAAACAACTGATTTTTTCATAAGTCATTCACTTGGATTCTTTGGTTTAATGCAATTTCAAGCATACACTTGGGTGAAATCTTCACATACATTGTAAAACAAGCTCACGCTAACAATGGACACGACTGCCCTCCACTGTAATAGTTAAAACTAATTGTTGTAATATTTTCTACTCTGGAGCATCTGAGCTTTTGACATTTCTTCAGATGTGCCAGCATTTAATGTTCTTCAACATATGACCCCCCATACAGATCACTTCTGAAAGCTGCTGAAAACACTAAAAATCAATTCAGTTCAAATGTGTTACCGGGAACATGTTGCTCATGACAATATATGGGTTGTCCTCGCAGTCGGCCATCAGCTGATCAATGCCCTTGATGCGCTCCCTGTCAAAGTCTTTTGAACCCAGCAGGGCCTTGAGCTGCTTGACGTACTCTGTCTTGTCTGAAATGCTGTGGACATGTGCTCTGCTGCCGTCTTTGCTGAACACACACAAGAGAGAAAACACAAGGATTGGGTTATAGTGTCCAAACAGAAAATGAACAAGGCTGAAATCAAATTAAACCAACATCAACACCATCAAAAATTGCAAACATCAAAGCAGTTCCAATCAGGATGCACTTTTTTTGTTGTTGTTTTGATTAACTGTTTAAATATTCACCTGCTGGCAAACTGAGGAGGAGGATAGCTGGGGATAGAGCGCCTGCCTCGAGCTGAAGGAGTATCCTGAGGCATCTCACCCAGACCCTAAAGCCACATCAACATCATGTAGTGATGATATTGAAGTCCACATGTTGCTTCATACTTTGATTCTATCCCATACGTTTCAAGCCGGTTCATTTTGAACTATGTCATTTAACTACTGGGTCTGGGACTACACTGTGCATGCCTTACTGTAAATACAATGTGTGGTGCCACGCACTGCCCTGTACTTTAATATTTGTTTACAATATATGTCTACCATGACAGTTTTGATGTTTTTTTTTTTTTTTTTGCAGTCTATTTCACCTAAAAGTTTTGTGAATAAGTTTGCTTAGTGAGTAAACATGGGGCATAGTGGCTGAATGGGATAAAAAATCCTCATCATGTGTCCAAACATGAATCGCCACCTTGGATTTCAGAGTGAGGACAGTGTCCCTGATGGTTGCCAGGTCTTTGGCAGGGATGTACTTTTCCACCATCTTATCAAAGTCGAGGTGGGAGGACAGGAACAGCAGCATACGCCGGCCCAAGCGCCTGAGACGAGGAACAGACCCCAAAACAGGAGAGAACCGAGAGTGAGGGATCCATGACTCACAGCACACCGACCATTTATCTTACCAGGGCACAATTTTACAAGGCCATCTGTGTCTAGAAAACACGATAGTGCTTCTATTACTCTACAATTTAGCAACATTTGCTGACTTCAGAGTATCAGACTAGGAGACTAAAAGAATCAGCAAAAGATTACTATCTGGGAAACTGAATAAGCTTTGTAGAATTCTCGTTCTGATCCCAGTACTAACCTGGTTTCTTGGGAAGAGTCCTGTGCCAACTTGGAGACTGCAGGAATAATTCGCGCTGTGACGTTTTTCGCCCCAGACAATAATCGGCTAGCAAATCTTCTCTAGCAAAGTAGCCAAGTGCTGAGCAGTTCACTTTCTTACTGCAGCATTCAGATGACTTTTGAGGAAAATAGAAGGAAAAGAATTAGGGCATTCAAAAAAAGAAGGTAATAACTATTAATCCATCCAATCAATGTATACAGTACAACTTTTAGCTTCTATAAAGAAACTTAATACCCTTATGTATGATCCAAGTGCACAATCAAATGATCATATTCTATTCGTTAGCTTAGTTTGCACCAGTTAGTGTACATCTGTATTATTTAAACAGAAAATGTTTGCATGTCCTCTGTGAGCTAGCTAACTAGCCTATTTTTAAGCATTGTGAAGGGCAGTTTGGATCAGCAGAGCGGAGATGGAACGCAATAAAAATAATTTTAAAGAGGATAAATAACTAAAAATATTGATATAGGCCAGGGCAATATTTTGAAAGAACAATGGAGAAGTAAAAACAGCAGCCAAAATCAGTGCTGTGTTAGCTTCTTGTGACTGTTGTTGCTATCTGAAAGCCACAGTTTAAAGCTCACTGCAGGCTAACTGAACAGAGTCCTCCTGCAAGAAGAGCGTTCATGCTCCGAATGGGGGTGCAGTTCTGCACCATGCTGTCCAGAGCTGTGTCCACATCCTGCCTGATGAAGGCATTGGACTCCGCTGCTTTGTAGAGGAGGACCTTATCTGTAGCCTCCACTTCCTGGTCCATCCCTTTCTGCAGGCTGGAGTACAACTCCCTCAAGGACACCACTGCCATGCAGGACACGGCAGAGCCCAGGTTCAGTACCTGCAGGAAAGACGACGTCCCAGCTCGTTTCAGCCACATGCACCACTGCCACCGCCATCTTAATAAGTATAAGCCACCACTGCAATGTGTTATGTAGGCGGAAATACCTTAATCACTAATTACAGTTAGATATGCTGTAATAGAAATCAGAAATATAGACTTCATTAAACTGCTTTCCCAGAGAAGTGTTTTAAGAACATGGTGTGCTACCGAAAGAGGAAGTTTGAGGTCATCCACTAGGTCAAGGAGACTAGAGAGAGAGAAGGCGGGAGTGAGGACATGTTCCAGGCGGATGACATGTTTTATGTTCCAGACGGACAGCAGGCCCAGCAAGAAATGTTCCCCTGAGATTGCAGAATTATTCTTACATTTGATGTTTGGCACACATGCATTCAATCATGCCATGTATTTACGAATACATCACCTGACTGTAATTGTGCTGATAATGTTTCACATGACCAACCAGCCCTAAGACTGTATAAAAGGGTTGGAGGTTTGAACAATAAACCAGAGTGATTTGGTAAAGTAACCAACGTGTGTGTGTGTTGCTTTCACTAATTGTCACTCTCCGAGCTCGCATCTTTTCTTACAGAGAGACCCCGGTTGTTGTGACGGAGAATTTCCACGACAATTTTGGCGACCACGAAGGGACCTCCTGAGTGAGGATCTGACTCATCAGAAAAAGGTACTTCACCAGCGAGGTTTACGAATTACTAAGGCAAGAAGTTTGAATTGTTTAGATGCCTGTTGTGCTGCAGGTCACCCGGACACCGTAGTGTATATCCACAGTTGGTGGATCAAACTAGGGAAGAGAGCAGGGCGGCCGATACTAAGACAGGGTATTCTGGTATCTACAATCTCAGTTGCAGCGAGGCTGACTGAGCGCTTGTGGTGACGACCACTAATAGCGTAAGGGAATAACTAGACAAGGGTTGTTATTCGTCTAGAAAATTCGTACCGGTACGTGAAGAAATAGGCGCCCAGCGTAGGAGTTCGAGGCGGGTGCAGCACTAAGTCAGGCCTAAATTTATTTTTAAATAAAATAAGGTCTCTCGGTAAGAACTGAAAATGGGGAACAGAAACACAAAACAAAGTAAAGGGAAGCCTGAGAATGTTGCAATGAAATATACACCACCCAATGTTAATTTTATGATAAAAAATTATGGTGCAGAAAGTGTTGAACAGTTTCCAAAATGGGTTTCGGATTTTGGTTTTCCAGCTAAAGGGTCGTTTAGCTCAGAGCAAATAAATGCATTAAGAGATAAGCTGGCTGAAGGGGAAAAGCAAGTAGATAGGAAAGGTAGACGCAAGTTTTGGGCTGATTGGAAGGCAGTTGGAATGTGGCAGGAAGAAGCAGGTAAGAGAATCAGGCAGGCAGGTCCGTCTCAACCATCTCAGTGCTTGAAGTTGCAGGCTGATCCCGACCTGGACGCTGCCCCCCCGAGACCTCGAGCCAATCCAGCACCACAGAGGGACCCACCAGCGCCACCACCGCCACCAGCAACACAAGACGAGCAACCGGTCCAGGCGCAGCCACCACTCCCTCAAGAACAACGCCATCAGCAAAAACCTGACATAAAGGTCGAACCGGGAGTGGAAGCGCAAGCAGTAACCCAAGCGGCACCCATTCCACTGTCAGCACCAACAACAGCAGCGGCACCAACTCAGCTGCTGACGCTGCCATCAACACCAGCAGCACCTACTTATCTGCTGGCACTACCACCAACATCAGTGGCCCCAATCCAGCTGACAATACCACCATCACAAGCGGCACCGCCCCAGCTGCTGGCTGCCCCATCAGCACCAGCAGCAGACCCGACCACAGCTGTGAGATTTCAACTCCCCTCACCGATTTTTCACTTCCCCCCGCCTCCAGATCAAGAGACACTCAGAGCAGTGGCGGGAGGTCAAGCTGACCCTTGCGAGGACAACAGCGAGGACAACACAGAGAGTGATCAAGAAGCAGGAGAAGAACAAGGCCGCGGGCTCACTCGGACTGGGGCCAAGTTTCGTAATACAGGCCTCATCAAGAAGAAAAAACAGAGGAAAGAAAGGCGAGAGGTCCACCAGCTGCCAATGGTGGAGGTGGCGGGCCACGATGGAATCATGTTGGTCCACTGCCCATGGACTATGACAGATATCAAAGAAGTTATGAGACAAATGGACAATCCTAGAGACGTGGGCGGGGAAAGGTTCGCCAGGCAAGTCCACCAGTTATGCCAAGAATTCAAACCTAATACCGGTGAGTTGAGGAGACTGCTGATGCAACACCTGGGTCTGGACTGGGGTAAGGTGTCCGCGGGCTGGCCACAGGAGGACTTGAGAATGACAGCCCCTGACTGGGAAGATGCTGAAAACGTGCAATACCGCGCTGCCATTGAGCGGTTGGAAGGTCACATCAAAACGGCCTTCCCACTGCGCCCTGACCCAGGAAAAGTGGCCAGATGCCGACAGGATGATAATGAGACTGTGGAGGCCTACTTGGATAGGCTAATAGTGCTACATGAGAGATATTGTGGCATTGAGAATCCTGGAGAAATGGCTAGAGAAGATGGAATTCCACATGTATGAGAGACCCTGCTGTGTACAAATTTCCTTAATGGACTACTGCCCACTTTACAAAAGACAGTGAAAAAATTATGCATCGGATGGGAAACAGCCCCGATGGCAAAGCTCCTCTCACATGCCCTCCACGCGGAAAACACTGCAAAAGAGAAGGCCAAGGAGGGGGAAAACAAGCGTAAAGCGAAGAAGGATGGAGCTGAATTGACTATGGTACAGTACATACCCAACCAGTTCATGCCCTACCAGGGTCAACCCGGAAGAGGGCGAGGCCGCGGGAGGCGAAGAGGAAGAGGGGGGCCGACACCCGGAAACCGTGGGTGGGCCCCAAGACCAGCAGGGCCTGGAGATATATGCTGGACCTGTGGCGGAGCTGGACATTTTGCAAGGGACTGTCCAAACGCTGCGGGGGGAGCGCCCGGGGGTACGGATCAGTCCAACTGACTAAGCCAAGAGCAAGAACTGGTGAGACTGGACAGTGAAGGTAAGACACAATTTGTTTCTAATGATGCACACACCACACATATTGATACATTCCAACTGGTAGAGAGGAATAAAAAAGACAGGGATGTTGATTTATGTTTTGTTAAATACAACACTGAAACTTTTAAAGAGATGCCCATGATTTCAATGAATGTGTATGGACAAAATATGTTGTTTTTAGTTGACTCGGGGGCGGGACATTCAGTCATCAGGAAACAGGAGTTTGTTTTAAACACACCGCCATTATCAGGGAAAAACTTGTGCACTAAAGGGGCGTCTGGGGTCGTTGTGCAAGAACCACTCACAGCAGCAATCAAGTGTGTGTGTGAATCAGGAAGGGGGGTCTTGCATAGTTTCATACTTTCCACAGTTTGTCCAGTAAATTTAATGGGGAGAGATTTAATGTGTGAAATGGGGGTTCGAATCACTTCAACGCCTGGGGGCTTACAGATTGAAATTGCTGAAAATGATTTTGATGATTTTGCAATGGTCCAATATGCTTGGGGGCTTACAGATTGAAATTGCTGAAAATGATTTTGATGATTTTGCAATGGTCCAATATGCACCGGGGCCGCCGCTGTATGCGTACAACTGGAAGCTATGCACTAACAATTTAACAAGAGCTACTGAAATGTTGGTTGAGCAAACCGAACAGCGCATGCGAGATTGCCCTCATAGTGTTATGAAGGCTGAGGAACTTCATGTAACAGCAAAAGTGTGTGATGGGCCAGACTCTTGTTTTGAAAAAGTGTGGTTTGGGGACAGGCCACCCCTCCGTGAGAGATTGCGGTTGGGGGATGTGTACTGGTCCCCGGTGAATTTGTATTCTGGTGTGGTGGTAAAATTTTCTGACTGTGTGAACCAAGGAGTTGCACACACACGCATGGCTCCCTTATCTGAACTGCTTGGAGCACAGCAGCAGAGCTGTGGGTGCCAAGAATGTTGTTTTCAGCTTACTAATGTTCCTCCCCATGTCTCTCTGGCAAAACCTGAAGATGAGACATGGCAGAGTGTAGGTTATTGGTTGGCAAAAATGTGCAGAGTGCGTGAGTGGGAGAAAACAGAGAATCCTGTTGTTTTTTTCAATAGTGGGCTTTCAGTGTACAAAATGCATTTGGGAACTGTGATTGATGTTGAGCGCAGCGTAATGATTTGTGAAGGGAAAGAGTGCAGGTTTGACCCTGCATACATTTTTTCACGGAGGAGGCGTGTAGGCCCTCAGTTCTGTATCAGTCATCAGACCAGACGCCTGACCCAGTGAGTGTGCACCCGAGTCTAGCTGAGGTGCCCCCTGCGGTATGGGCAACAGGGAAATATGATGTTGGCCTTGTCAAAAGCGCCACCCCGGTAGTGATAACACCCAAGTCAGATTTTAGACCAAAACAAGCGCAATACCCGTTGAAGCCTGAGGCCATTGAGGGCATTAGGCCTGTGTTTAAAGCACTGTGTGAAAAAGGAGTAATAGTGCCGTGTCCTAACTCCCCTGTCAGAACTCCTATTTTTCCAGTCAAGAAGGCCAGAAAACCCCCCCAACCAGACGAATGGAGATTCGTTCAAGATCTACAAGCCGTAAATGCTGCAGTCATTCCAAGAGTGCCAAATGTTCCGAATCCGCACACAATACTGAGTCAGGTCTCATCAGAGGCCAAGTGGTTTTCTGTCATTGATCTGTCTAATGCTTTTTTCAGCATTCCTGTGCACCCGGACAGCCAGTACTGGTTTGCCTTCATGTTCGACGGACAGCCCTACACCTTCACGCGGCTGTGCCAGGGTTACTGTGAGTCGCCTACAATATACAATCAAGCCATCAAACAAAGTCTTGATTCCCTGGAACTGTCCCAGGGGACTAATTTAGTCCAATATGTAGACGATATCATCGTCTAATTATCAGCAGTGCATTGATGACAGCATTAAATTGTTGAAACACTTGGCAGACGAGTGTACATCTGTATTATTTAAACAGAAAATGTTTGCATGTCCTCTGTGAGCTAGCTAACTAGCCTATTTTTTAAGCATTGTGAAGGGCAGTTTGGATCAGCAGAGCGGAGATGGAACGCAATAAAAAGAATTTTAAAGAGGATAAATAACTAAAAATATTGATATAGGCCAGGGCAATATTTTGAAAGAACAATGGAGAAGTAAAAACAGCAGCCAAAATCAGTGCTGTGTTAGCTTCTTGTGACTGTTGTTGCTATCTGAAAGCCACAGTTTAAAGCTCACTGCAGGCTAACTGACCAGAGTCCTCCAGCAAGAAGAGCGTTCATGCTCCGAATGGGGGTGCAGTTCTGCACCATGCTGTCCAGAGCTGTGTCCACATCCTGCCTGATGAAGGCATTGGACTCCGCTGCTTTGTAGAGGAGGACCTTATCTGTAGCCTCCACTTCCTGGTCCATCCCTTTCTGCAGGCTGGAGTACAACTCCCTCAGGGACACCACCGCCATGCAGGACACGGCAGAGCCCAGGTTCAGTACCTGCAGGAAAGACGACGTTCCAGCTCGTTTCAGCCACATGCACCACTGCCACCGCCATCTTAATAAGTATAAGCCACCACTGCAATGTGTTATGTAGGCGGAAATACCTTAATCACTAATTACAGTTAGATATGCCATCTGAATTACAATTAGATGAAAAGTACTATGCTAACTCTGACTTGACTTTGTCAGCAACATCACCTGTAATATGTACATGCTGATGGTGTCTGCCAATTTTAGAATTCAGACAGATACACAGTCAGCAAATCTAGTGGCTTACCTCTTGAATAAGAACAATGCAGACATCATGAAGCCTGCTGCCAAGCACATCAGAGTGATACTGAGCCAATCTACAGATTAACATCAATCCTTCAATTTTCTTCTGCCTGTATGAAGATATTCGACATAGACACACACTGTAACCATCGGCTACTGAAAGAAAAAAATGCTACAAAAAAGGGACAAAGAGGAAAAAACTTCACTAAAAACATGCATACTTACCATATATGCAGAACACCATAAATGACTTGCTGTTTAACCTGCACTAGCCAAATGCTTCAGAATTTTGCAGGTGTGACTTACCAGTCATCAGAGCTAAACAGACTGAAGCTCTGAGCGAGAGCGAGGTCTGGTTTGGAGAAGGGCCATAAAGTCTGCTGCTCATGGGGATCCTTCCTGGGAGTTCCCGGTGTGAATTAATCTAGAGAGGAATACCAGAACCCAAACAAACTGACTAGGACTTTTAGGGCTACCAGCTCAACTTTGGTTCAAATCAGCTTGAAGACTGACTGCAAAACATTATTCAACATGGAGAACTAGATTTAAAACATTGTTGTGTAATGCAGTGTTAACAGCAAACCAATTCCAACCTCTGCCAATTACTCCTTCAGACATATCGTCAGCAGGGGATGCCCTGGTGCTTTGCACTTGAGATCCTGAAAAGCACAATACATATTACAGTTTTTGACGACTGCTAACATGCGTTTCCCAATACTTGTGATACATTGTCAAAACTCTAAACACAGCAACACATTGACCTCACACAAATAGCCAAATAGTTAATATTGTGTTCAAAAGCGCATTTTCTTAACTAAATAACAACTCTGCATTTCACAACGCAAACAAAGTTTTCTCTTTATACACTAACTTTGTTAAAACACAGCAAACCTGGTTCAGTATCCAATCATTCTTTCAAACATTAGCACATACAGTATTCTCTATTCGAGATGAACATAGTCAATCACTGTACAATCACTGTAAAAAAACTAACATTTGATGGCAATACAGAAACAGTATTACATGTAATATTTTACTCTCTCCCAGAAAACAACAGATATTTTCCAGTAACATCTGTTGTTTCCTTAGTCAGTTCATTTTTACTGTAATCCACTTCATTTGGACTTTTTTTCAAATGTACATTTTTGGCAACATACTGTCTACACAATGTGTGATATTTACTGTTAGGTACTATATGGAATGTAGATTAGACAAAAAGGAGTCAGTTTTGCAGTAAATATTATATTTTAATGTATTAGGGACATTACTATAAATTGTGGCCTAACCTAAAAAATTATTACCGTAATTGTAAACACAATTAGCCATGGTCCCACATGTGCAAAAAATATACATATAAAAAAAAGCCACACAAGGGGAAAAAACGGATACAGAACTGAAAATACTTATTACATGTAATCTAAATGGTCTTCAGCAGTTGGCCACATGTTTTCATCCACATCACATCTGATGTTGACCCTTGCCATACACCTGGGATAGAAAAGCTTGGTATGCACCCTGGCAGTCTTCAGCTGAAATATCTCTGCAGCCGGGATCCATTGCATCCAGGAGGGACATTTGGTCATGGGGCCGATGATCATACACCGTCCACCTCCAGACTGAAAAAAGTTTCTTAGTGGTGTTGAGGAAAGGCAAGATGGGCGGGAGGAAAAGGGACATCACTCTTGGATGGTCTATAAACCAGTTTGTGATGACATGAGAATGACAAAATGCTACATTGTCCCATCACATATGTCCTCATGTTTCCTCCCACCTGTTCCATTTCTGCTTCTGGAACCAGTTGTTGGTAGAGTTCATTCAAAAACGAAAGAAGGAGGTCTCTGTTATAGGAACCAATCTGGCATTTGTGAAGGACCAAACCAGCACTTGAGATTGCAGGACAAATTGTTATATTTGCTCCTCTCTGACCCGGTACATTACTGTACTTCATTTTATTTCATTGATCTATATGTGCAAAAAATATGTATTACAGTAATAGCTTTTCAGCTGTCTTTGTTTTTGCAGAACTTTGCATTTTATACAGTATTTAAGGTTTTGAACCTTAGATTTTCATTTTTGACATGCTGTGTGCAAGCAATTGTAAATAAGGCAAAAATGATAACCTTGTGTGTATAGAAAATTAAGGCATAATAAAAACATGTAAAATGACTACATTTTGTGCCATAACAACATGAATTGAACTAATAGTATAGCCACTGAAGACTGATGTTGTGTTCAATGTGTTTAGAGTTTTGAAAATGTGACTACAGATTGGACAAATGCACGTTAGCAGTCGTCAAAAACTGTAACACAAAAATAAATTTTCACCACCAAATTTATTGGTTTTATTAAACACTTGTAACTGTGAACAATATCTCAGATAGTTATCATGAATTTATAGAATTATACATAAAATATCTAGTGAAAATACAAATGCACTAAAAATATATTACAAAAGGAACATGTAATGAAAAAAATAAAAAATACCAAACTCAACGTGTGTGTGTGTGTGTCTGCGTGTGTGCACGCGCGCATGTGAATTCATGTGTGTGTCTGTGTCTGTGTGTGTAGGTGTGTGTGTGTGTGTGTGTAGGTGTGTGTGAGTGTGTGTGTGTCTGTGTGTGTTTAGGTGTGTGTGTGTGTTTTGGTGTGTGTGTGTGAGTGAGTGTGTGTGTAGGTGTGTGTGTAGGTGTGTCTGTGTGTGTGCGTGCGCATGTGAATTCATGCACATGAGTGGCATGTCACACTCAGATCAGAGTGGGCCTTGCAAACATAGGCATAATGTGTGTGTGTGTCTGTGTGTGTGAGCGAGTGAGTAAGCGAGTGACTGAGTGTCTGTGTGTGTGTGTGTGTGTGTGTAGGTGTGTGTAGGTGTGTAGCTGTGTGTGTGTGTGTCTCTGTGTGTAGGTGTGTGTGTGAGAGAGAGTGTGTGTGTGTGTGTAGGTGTGTGTGTGTGTGTGTGCACGCGCGCATGTGAATTCATGCACATGAGTGGCATGTCACACTCAGATCAGAGTGGGCCTTGCAAACTTAGGCATGACGTGTGTGTCTGTGTCTGTGTGTGTGTAGATGTGTGTGTAGGTGTGTGTGTGTGTGTGTGAGTGTGTGTGTGTGTGTGTCTGTGTGTGTTTAGGTGTGTGTGTATCTGTGTGTGTAGGTGCGTGTGTAGGTGTGTCTGTGTGTATAGGTGTGTGTGTGTGAGTGAGTGTGTGTGTTTAGGTGTGTGTGTGTCTGTGTGTGTAGGTGTGTGTGTGTGTGTAGGTGTGTGTGTCTGTGTGTGTAGGTATGTGTAGGTGTGTATATGTGAGTGTGTATGGGGATTTTTCTGTCTGATAGATGAATATATTCTGAATACCCATTCATTTCCTGTGACGGTCACGTTTGACCGGCAACAACACAGATGTAAAACGTTGGTTTAAAACACTCAAAATTCAATAAAAAAGATGATCATCACTTTTATATGTTCCAGTGCATAGTGTGGAGGATGGCATAAGGCCTTGCAACAATCAAAATCTTTACACACAACAGTCCCAATATTATCCCAGTTAACCCTGCTGTAGGAAACTGCAGCACTAGACCACATGTGTTAACCCCCACACACCTGCTTTCATTTATTCCTATGAAGAACTAAAATGCAAACACATCTACATGTATTTTCAGAATAAAAAATGTTTAAGATTAAAACTAAAATAATTAAATTATTATAAAACCTACGCATGTAGTGAGTCTTATTTCCAAAACAATGACAGTGGTATCAAACAGCAGGTGCAAATGTAAACCTTGTGATTGGTCTGTAGGTGGTGCTGTTGTGTCATTTATTTCTCATATGGATAGAGGTTCCATATGAAATAAATATGAAATAAATATTTATAAATAAATGTCTAGAACAGCACATTTTATGCAGGTCCATTGTATGGCTTCTTATTTTACCCAAACAAGAATCTTCCATTATGAACATTACAATCTTCAGAAAAGTAATCACAAATAATCCCACTGAATTTACACTGTCCCATTTAAGCTATTCTATTATGACAACCTGTGACAAATGTAATACTGTGTCAGGTAAACACTTGTTAAACAAGATTTACAAAGAATTTCAATTATGAATTTCTATTATGAAACCATTTAAAATGGCAGGAATCCACTGGAACCCAACAAGCATATTTTAAAATACGATTTATGTACAACAATATCAGCAGCTATTGTGATTTAATCAAAACATTTATCATGTGAGAAATTATGTTCATGGTCTGAAACCCAGGAAGGAGACCATAATAATGAACAATCAAGAAAAATATGATACACTGATGACTTAATGTCTGATTTTATTAAGTCATCATGCTTCCTTCCTGCCTCTATCTACATGGAGTCAGTATACACGTGAATGAAATGCATAATGATGTCATTTCCTGTATCCGTAACTAGAGGACACATGTAATTCAGTATGATACAAGAACCAACATGATGAGAATAATTTTAATAGTGATCAATTCAGTGTACTGCATCAAAGGTAACGTATGATGACCATTTGTACAATAAAGCCACTAAAACATGTATGTACATACTGAATAGAATTAGAAACAGTAGGAATATAAATCTTAGGGTTTACATTCATGAGTTCTTTATCCACAGGTGGTGCAGGGGTGAATGATGTCAATCAGCCTGATGTACTCTGGGCTGATATGGGAAAATCTGCCACAATTAACTGCAATCATACTAAGGACACAACTTACAATCAGATGTACTGGTACCGCCAGCACCAAGGAGAAACTATGAAGCTCATTGTCTTCACAAGCAGCCTTGGCAGAGATCCAGAGTTTGGAGATGAATTTACTGAAACAAAAATTTCAGCCTATAAAAAAGTTCCTGAGAAGGGGTCCATTACTGTGAATAATCTGGATTCTACTGACAGTGCAGTGTATTTCTGCATGGTGAGGCAACACAGTGTTTTATATTCAGGGAAGGGATGTACAAAAACAAACAAACATGTATCACACATTGTATCCTGCAAACAAAGCAGCTACAGGAAGCAGTGTGGTATAACCAACCAGAAACCTGATGAGCTGCAGATCAAATATACACATGCTGATGTAATGGCAGTAATTAGTGAAACCAACATAGGTCTCCCTACCTCACTAATGAGGTGACTAAACAGGGTATTTTCTTATTGAAATTGATTAAATTTGATTTCTAATAAATTAATCTATAAGTAACGCAATAACTATTCATTCTACCCATAGTCCTTAACATTCAACTTATACTTCAAATGAGATCTTCATTTAACCAACTCAGAGTACTGGAATTTTCTTCTACAAACTGAAAAGGTTTTATTCCGTAGTACATGAACAAGAAATTGACAGCAAACTAATTTCAGAAATGAAAGTATTGACCACTCTTGAATTAACAAAATCTTCAACTGCAACTAAAAGCATTTATTGAATTTACAAGTCCACTGTAATATGACATAATATTGCTTATGGCTTAAGTTAGCATCAGTGCTATTTCACTTCTTTTCTTGATAATCCACTGGAGAAGAGTGATTCATGAGTCAGAGTGATTCATGAGGATGGCGAACGAGACTCGGCCAGAACAGGATTGGCAGTACGACGTCAGATGGAGCTGTGTGGAGTTGGGAGGTCCCATTCTTACAGGACCATATTCAAATGAATCAGAATGGCAAGTGATGTCAGTGCTTGATGAGGAAAATATGTGGTATGTTATCTGGTCTGTAGGTGGTGCTGTTCTTTTTCTTTCAGTAGTTCCCGTTTAGGGGTAGCCACAGCGAATCAAACTCCTCCATCTGGCCCTGTCCTGAGTGTCCTCCACTGACACACCGGCCACTCTCATATCCTCTACCACTGCATCCATAAACCTCCTCTTAGGTCTGCCTCTCCTCCTCTTGCCTGAAAGTTCCATCCTCAAGACCCTCCTACCAATATACCTCTCCTCCCTCCTCTGTACATGTGCAAACCATCTCAATCTCACCTCTCTAACTTTATCTCCATTTTTATCTCTAACTTTATCTGTAAGTGGTGCTGTTACCTATGTAAATACATGGAGGATATGAGATGATGTTAACCCTCATTTCTTAGCCTGTTCTCATATATGTGAAATACATGTGTAGAACATAACATTTTTAAAGAGTTTATCTCTATTAACACTCTTGCTGTTAAAATATACAAAGAGAGGCAGGATCATACCAGCTCATATTCTAGCTATTTAAATCACTTAACATATATAAATATATACAGACGCACAGACGTAAGTCGTCCTTAAATAAGAATGACAGCATTGCCAAAACGAGGAGGAGGTGTTACACAGAGATCTTCTCCCATTGTACCACAGCCACACAGCACACAGGAGTCATGAACACTGTTCTCATTACACTTTCTACAGTTCTACTCTTCCTCTCAGGTAAACACATGTAATGTCTCCTTCTTGGTTTCTTTGTTTGTATCCGTGACCTCTAGCAATAACAGTATTGGGTGTAAGTTTGTACATATTATATATATTTCAACACTCCTTTTCTCTCTCCACAGGTTTCACTCTTTGTACTGTAATACAATATCCTTCTAATCTCATAAAGAACATAGAAGACACTGCTGACATCAAATGTGCTCATACTATAAGTAATTATGATCGTGTACTGTGGTACAAACACAGCCAGACCACAGACTTTAAGCTCATGGGCTACATCTACATTCAGAACCCCAAAAAAGAGGCTGATTTTGAACATAAAATAGAACTGAGTGGAAATGGAAGAAACAACGTCTCTTTGTCCATAAGTAGCCTTACAGTTAACGACAGTGCTGTGTACTTCTGTGCAGCCTATTACACAGTGATGTGGATCCTCTCACTCAACTACAAAAACCTTCAGTTGGTCCATGTTACCCACTAGACTGAACACCTGCTTCTTTGAACTGAATTATGTAGTGCCAATAAACTTTACAATTACACCTAGAATTCACCCAGAGAAGGTTTTCTTCTTGGTGAACATTTTTGAATTCTTTACACACAATAGTTCAAATGGTCATGACATTTTTCATCCTGCCACTAAAGATGAGAGAGAAAATACATGACTGAAATGAAAATGATTTAGATTAAGAAACATGCCTCATGCTTCAAACAGGTCAGAACTGGTGGGTTGTGCGGCCATATGAAGCCCTTGTGGTCCTTCTGGTCATACTGCTGGGTTTATTAGTGTGTGTACGTAACACGGGACTCATGACACTGAAATGACCAAGCGGGTCCTGATTCATGGGACTTAATACCCAAAGCTGACTCAGTCAGTGAGCTCACTGCATTTGTGTTACTGATACAAAGTGTCCTATTTCCAGACAATGATGACACAGAGTCTTGGTCCCAGTATGTTCTGTATTCTAGTTTTTGATGAAGATTCTGGAATTGATTAATTCGTTTTTTGTGGACATGCTGATCTCCAAAATCTCAAAATACTTGATAATCCACTGGAGCAGAGTGATTCATGAGTCAGGGTGATACATGAGGCAGAGTGATTTATGAGGCAGAGTGATACATGAGGCAGAGTGATTCATAAGGATGGCGAACGAGACTTGCCTAGAACAGGACTGGCAGTACGACGTCAGATGGAGCTGTGTGGAGTTGGGAGGTCCCGTTTTTACAGGTCCATATTCAAATGAATCAGAATGGCAAGTGATGTCAGTGTTTGATGAGGAAAATATGTGGTACGTTATCTGGTCTGTAGGTGGTGCTGTTAACTATGTAAATACATGGAGGATATGAGATGATGTTAATGCTCATTTCTTAGCCTGTTCTCATATATGTGAAATACACCTGTAGAACATCAAATTTTTAAAGAGTTTATCTCTATTAATACTCTTGCTGTTAAAATATACAAAAAGAGGCAGGATCAGCTCATATTCTAGCTATTTAAATCACTTAACATATATAAATATATACAGACGCACAGACGTAAGTCGTCCTTAAATAAGAATGACAGCATTGCCAAAACGAGGAGGAGGTGTTACACAGAGATCTTCTCCCATTGTACCACAGCCACACAGCACACAGGAGTCATGAACACTGTTCTCATTACACTTTCTACAGTTCTACTCTTCCTCTCAGGTAAACACATGTAATGTCTCCTTCTTGGTTTCTTTGTTTGTATCCGTGACCTCTAGCAATAACAGTATTGGGTGTAAGTTTGTACATATTATATATATTTCAACACTCCTTTTCTCTCTCCACAGGTTTCACGCTTTGTTCTGTAATCCAGTTTCCTCCTGATCTCATAAAGAACATAGAAGACACTGCTGACATCAAATGTGCTCATACTATGAGTGGTTATGATCGCATACTGTGGTACAAACACAGCCAGACCACAGGCTTTAAGCTCATGGGATACATAAACATTCATACCCCCAACAAAGAGGCTGAATTTGAACATAAAATTAAACTGAGTGGAGACGGAAGAAACAACGTCTCTTTGTCCATAAGTAGCCTTACAGTTAAAGACAGTGCTGTGTACTTCTGTGCAGCCTATTACACAGTGATGTGGATCCTCTCACTCAACTACAAAAACCTTCAGTTGGTCCATGTTACCCACTAGACTGAACACCTGCTTCTTTGAACTGACTGATGTAGTGCCAATAAACTTTAGACATACGCACAGAATTCACCCAGAGCAGGTTTTCCTCTTGGTGAACATTTTTGAATGCTTTACACACAAAAGTTCAAATGGTCATGAAATAGCATAAGATTTTCATCCTGCCACTAAAGATGAGAGAGTAAATACATGACTGAAATTAAAATGATTTAGATTAAGAAACATGCCTCATGCTTCGATGAATTCAAACAGGTCAAAACTGGTGAGTTTAAATGTGGTCCTTGTGGTCATACTGCTGGGTTTACAAGTGTGTGTGCACAACATGGAACCAATGGACACTGAAATGACCAAGCAGTTCTTGATTCATGGCACTTGAGACCCAAAGCTGACTCAGTCAGTGAGCTCACTGCATTTGTTACTGATACAAAGTGTCCTATTTCCAGACAATGATGACACAGAGTCTTGGTCCCAGTATGTTCTGTATTCTAGTTTTTGCTGAAGATTCTGGAATTGATTAATTAGTTTTTTGTGGACATGCTGATCTCCAAAGTGGAAAAAATTACCATATTTTGTTACCATGTGCTTGACAGTTTAGGATTTGTAAATCATTTCATAAACACAATAAAATCATCATACACCTCACATGATCTGCTTTTTCTAGTGCAGTTATGCTACGTAAACAAAAAGGGGCAATACCGCATCTTTACCAAATCTGAACTTTGACATCATGTATGCTAGCCTTTCTGCAACCATACACTGTTAACACAGTGGCTTGGACTAGAATTTGTATTACTAGGTATCTCAGTCATTTAATTAATTCTTCTAAACTGAACTTCCAATATGAAAAATCTCATGTTCACATTTGCCATTGTGACTGTCAGTATTCTTCAATTGCTTTAACAGGTAAGTACTTTACAAATTTTAAATAAATGTATTCAAGTGTGTAACTTTAAAAAAACCATAGAGAACTAATTTCATTGTTTATTTAATCTCACTAATTTTCATTTACATGTAACATGAACTACATTTAAATTATTTTTGGACAGTCTCTGCTGGCAGTAATAAAGTCTCCCAAATCTCCCCTGAGCTCATCATAAATTATGGGGAGTCTCCATCTCCAGATCTTCAGTGTTCACACAGCATTTCAAGCTACAATTACATTCAGTGGTACAAACAAACCCAGGACAAACAGCTTAAGCTGATGGGATATCTTGGTCTATCATCACCACAGCTGGAGCTTGAATTCAGCAAAGATATTACATTGACCGGAAAGGGAAACACTAAAGCTGTACTGAAGATAAAGAATCCAACACCAGATGACAGTGCAGTGTACTTCTGTGCAGCATCTACACAGTGTCTCACACATCCTCTCTCCTGTACAGTAAACCCTGCTGTAGGAAACTGCTGCAGTAGACCACATGTGTTAACCCCACACACCTGCATTCATTTATTCTTATGAAGAGCTGAAACACAGACACATCTACATTTTCAGATAAAAACATGTTTTAGATTAAAACTAAAATAATTCAATTAATATAAAAAACTAAGCATGTAATGAGTCTAATTTCCCAAACAAACAATGACAGTCGTATCAAACAGCAGATGCAATTTGCAAACCTTGTGATTGGTCTGTAGGTGGTGCTGTTGTGTCATTTATTTCTCATATGGATAGAGGTTCTAATTTATAAATAAATGTCTAGAACAGCACATTGTATGCAGGTCCATTGTATGGCTTCTAATTTTACCAAAACAAGAATCTTCCATTATGAACATTACAATCTTCAGAAAAGTAATCACAATTAATTCCACTGAATTTACACAGTCCCATTTAAGCTGTTTTATTCTGACAACATGTGACAAATGTAATACTGTGTCAGGTAAACATTTAGCTCTACAAAGACTTTCAGTCTATTAGGAAACCATTTAAAATGGCTGGAATCACCCTGGAACCCAACAAGCATATTTTAAAATATGCTTTATGTACAACAATATCAGCAGCTATCGTGATATAATCAAAACATGTATCATATGATAAATTATGTGCATGGTCTGAAACCCAGGAAGGAGACCATAATAATGAACAATCAAGAATAAGATGATACACAGTCTGATTTTAATTAAGTCATCATGTTTCTTTCCTGCCTTTATCTACATGGAGTCAGTATACATGTGAGTGATATGCATGATGTCATTTCCTGTATCAGTAGCTAGAGGACACATGTAATGCAGACTGATACCAGAGTCAACATGATGAGAATCATTTTAATAGTGATCAATTCAGTGTACTGCATCAAAGGTAACAAAAAGCTTTAAAAAATTGTATGATAACCATTTGTACAATAAAGCCACTAAAACATGTATGTACATACTGAATAGAATTAGAAACAGTAGGAATATAAATCTTAGGGTTTACATTTATGAGTTCTTTATCCACAGGTGTTGCAGGGGTGAATGATGTCAATCAGCCTGATGTACTCTGGGCTGATATGGGAAAATCTGCCACAATTAACTGCAATCATACCAAGGGTACAGCTTACAGTCAGATGTACTGGTACCGCCAGCACCAAGGAGAAACTATGAAGCTCATTGTCTTCACAGCAACCTATGTCAAAGATCCAGAGTTTGGAGATGAATTTAATGAAACAAAATTTTCAGCCTATAAAAAAGTTCCTGAGAAGGGGTCCATTACTGTGAATAATCTGGATTCTACTGACAGTGCAGTGTATTTCTGCATGGTGAGGCAACACAGTGTTTTATCTTCAGGGAAGGGATGTACAAAAACAAACAAACATGTATCACACATTGTATCCTGCAAACAAAGCAGCTACAGGAAGCAGTGTGGTATAACCAACCAGAAACCTGATGAGCTGCAGATCAAATATACACATGCTGATGTAATGGCAGTAATTAGTAAAACCAACATAGGTCTCCCAACCTCACTAATGAGGTGACTAAACAGGGTATTTTCTTATTGTAATGGATTTCAATTGATTTCAAATAAATTAATCTATAAGAAACCCAATAACTGTTAATTCTACCCATAGTCCTTAACATTCAACTTATACTTCAAATGAGAGTTTCACATAACCAACTCAGCAACTAACAGCATTTATTGAATTTACAAGACCAGTGTCCAGTGTATTTGAGTAATGGAAAATATTATATAATATTGCTTATGGCTTATGTCAGCATCAGTGCTGTTTCACTTAATAATAAATATTAATAAATTTTATTTATAGGTGCCTTTCAGGACTCTCAAGGTCACTGTACATAAAAGAATAAAATCAAAGCAAAGAACATAAACAACAAACAAAGAACATAAGCAACAAAAAGAACAATGATGCAATTTTAAAATAACATAAAATCAAGTCCTCTGGATGGAGATTCAATTCTTCCTTGCTTCAAGACTTAAGGAAGCACTAGGAGCTCAGTTAAGGCTATATATAGAAACAAATGTACCATCAGCCCCATCAGCTGGGGTTGCATGGGAAACATTTAAGGCAGTAATAAGGGGTTTTGTCATACAGTATGCTTTATTTAAGAAAAAAGAAAATAACAATAAGCTTGGTATGTTGGAAGATAAAATTGGAAGCATGGAAAAAAATCTTAAATGGCAGATGTCAGCAAATGAACTAAGAAACTTATCCCAATTAAAATATGAATATAATTCTATTTAATCTCAAAAGATAGAATTTTGTATATATAGGGCAAGACATAAATATTTTGAATCTGGTGACAAAGCAGGGAAGTTATTGTCAAGATATATAAGCCAGAGAGAGTTTGCTTCTATTATTCCTGGGGTGCAGGCTTCTGATGGTAACTTCGTTACTAAAACTATAGACATAAATAAGGCATTTAAGGATTTTTATGCTATGTTATATTCAACAGAGTCAGAAGTCGCTGAAGATATAACCATGGCATTCTTAGATAAGTTAAATTTACCTAAATTGAATAATGATCAGAAAGTTTTACTTGACTCCCCGATAACTGAAGAAGAAATTTAAAAAGTGATAATGGATCTACCATCTGGTAAATCACCAGGACCGGATGGCTACACAGCAGAGTTTTTTAAATGCTATGTGGATGAGGTAGCCCCTTTTCTGGTATGTATATTGAGGCTTTAGAGAAGGGACAGTTGCCGCCCACTCTGTCTCAGGCCCTCATTACCTTAATTTTAAAGAAAGATAAAGATCCTGGTGAATGTAAGAATTATAGGCCAATCTCTTTAATACCTATTGATGTTAAGATATTGTCCAAAATCTTGGCAAATAGATTAGATAGAGTTATCCCCTCATTGATCCATAATGACCAGGTTGGTTTTATCAGGAACAGAAACTCTGCTGATAATATCAGGCGGCTCATTAATATTATGTGGGCAGTATCTGATTCCAGTGCACCTATAGCTGTGGCCTCTCTTGATGCCGAAAAGGCGTTTGACCGAGTGGAATGGGGGTACTTATTTAAGGTATTGGAAACTTTTGGATTTGGTGAAATTTTCCTTTAAATGGATTAAGCTACTGTATGATAAATGGATTAAGCTACTGTATGATAAGCCCAAAGCAGCAGTACAGACTAATGGGTATATCTCTGATTATTTTGAGCTATCTAGAGGAACTCGTCAGGGATCGCCACTCTCACCTTCATTATTCTGTTTGGCACTAGAGCCTCTTGCAGCAGCTATTCAGCATGATAAAAATTTCCCTGGTGTTACTGTAGGGGATTTAGTGCATAAATTAATGCTTTATGCAGACGATATCCTTTTATTCGTAACTTACCCTATTAATTCGGTACCTGCACTTCTTAGTATCATTGGGTCTTTTTCTAAATTTTCGGGTTATAAGGTGAATTGGTCAAAATCAGAAGCCCTTCCACTAACGCAATATTGTCCAATCTCACTTTTCCAGGCAGGCTCTTTCCAATGGCCAAGACAAGGGATACAGTACCTGGGTATACGCATTCCACCTCTAGTCACTGATATTGTAAAAGAAAATTTTGGTCCGGTGCTTCAAAGAATAACAGCAGATATCGGAAGATGGTCAAATCTAAATCTATCTATTTGGGGTAAGGTTAATGTCCTTAAAATGAACTGTCTGCCCAAAATTAATTATTTATTTCAATCGTTACCATTGGAGGTTCCCCTTATATATTTTAAACAATTTGATGCTTTATGTAAGACGTTCATTTAGAATGGGAAAAAACCTCGTATACACTTGAGTAAAATGCAGCAGCCAGTTAGAAATGGCGGTATAGGCCTGCCAAAGCTTTTATTTTACTATTATGCATTTAGCCAGCGACATCTGGCCCATTGGTCACTGCCACCTGAAAGAGCTCCTCCATGGTATGGAATTGAGTATTCATTGTCTGCTCCACTCCCAGTGCTTCATTCTCTGTCCACAAAATCATCACTCTGTGATAGAGCAAACCCCATTGTTTCAAATTTACAAAAAATATGGAATAGAGTTAGCCATATATTTAAATTTAATACGTACTTGACGAAATCTTAAGTTAAATCAACTTAGCATATGGCGAAATCCTAAGTTGTGTATTGCAAAATCGCCCTTTGTATGGAAGGAATGGATTAGTCGTGATATTTTATCTATAGGGGATATGTATGATCATGCGGTATTAAAATCCTTTGATCAGTTGGAGCAAGAATACAATCTGCCGAGGTCACAATTTTGGAGATATCTACAATTAAATCATATGCTAAAAAGAATTTTTGCACAATATAAAAATAGTCCTAAACAAGCAGAATGGTTATCCAAGATTCTAAATATATATGGGAAGGGACATGAAGTGTCTGCTTATTACTCTTTACTTTTAAGAGAGTCTAATAATACGGCAACCATAGGGCTCAGAACAGTTTGAGCGAAGGACTTGAACATGCCACCAAATGATGGACAACTGTGGGCTAGGATTTTCCAGAATATATCAAAAATGTCAAGGGATCTTAGGGTTAGACTTATACAGTTCAAGATTCTGCATCGATTCTATTGGACACCTAGTAGATTATATAGGCTTGGCCTTAAAGAATCGTCAGAATGCTGGCGGTGCCAAAGAGAGGAGGGCACTCTGGTACATGCTCTATGGTCGTGTTCTAAGGTCCAACAGTTCTGGTTAGGTGTTCATGAGCATATATCAGAAATAGCAGATACCACTTTTTCCTTCTGCCCCAGGCTCTATATTCTTGGAGATCCTACAATCTTAGATCAATGTCATAAGCCTATAGCTGCGTGGATCCATACTAGTATCATGATAGGAAGACAAATTCTGCTTAAAGGATGAAAGTCATCATCAGCTCCTTCTGTACAGGAGTGGCTTAGTGAAATGGCAAAGGTTGCAGCATATGAAAAGATGTCCTGTAGAATATGGGGAAACCTCAACAAATACTATGAGAAATGGGGCCTATACTTACAGAGGTATTTAGAGGACTGAAGGTGAAGTGCTTACATGATTGTTATTATTTGGGGTTCTATTATTTATGATAGCTTCTATGTTGGAGTACCATTAATGTGTATTGATATTATTAATATAAGAAATGTTTACATATTGTACACTGTATGTGGCATTATCCCCCCTCCCCCCTTTTTTTTGGGTTTTGTGTGTTTGTGTGTTTTGGTGTGGTTACACTTTTGTAATATATCTGAAACTTAGAGATTATATGCAGTCATAAACAGGTGTGTTTTGAGGCGTGATTTTAAAACGTCCAAGGAATCAATATTTCGGATGTCCGTTGGAAGAGAGTTCCAGAGACAGGGAGCTGAGCGACGGAAGGCTCTTAGCCCCATGGTGCTCATACGGGCCAGGGGAACAGTGAGACTGATGGACCAGGAGGTCTGGTAATGTTTAGGCGCTCAGTGAGATATGGAGGGGCGAGGTGATGGATAGCCTTAAATGTGAGAAGTAGACGTTTATAATCAATGCGAGATTTAACAGGGAGCCAGTGAAGCTGCTGAAGAACAGGACTAATGTGATGAAAGGATGGGGTTCTAGATATGACACTAATGTGATGAAAGGATGGGGTTCTAGATATGGCACTAATGTGATGAAAGGATGGGGTTCTAGATATGACACTAATGTGATGAAAGGATGGGGTTCTAGATATGGCACTAATGTGATGAAAGGATGGGGTTCTAGATATGACACTAATGTGATGAAAGGATGGGGTTCTAGATATGACACTAATGTGATGAAAGGATGGGGTTCTAGATATGGCACTAATGTGATGAAAGGATGGGGTTCTAGATATGACACTAATGTGATGAAAGGATGGGGTTCTAGATATGACACGGGCAGCAGCATTCTGAACCAGTTGTAGCTTATGGAGGGATTTGAGGGGGAGACCGAACAAGAGAGAATTACAATAGTCCAGACAGGAAGTGACCAGGGAATTAACCAAGATGGCAGTATTGTCAGGAGTGAGAGAGGGACGGAGACGGTTAATGTGACGGAGATAAAAGTATGCACTTCTACCCTTGATAATCCACTGGAGCAGAGCGATACATGAAGGATGATTCATGAGGCAGAGTGATTCATGAGGATGGCGAACGAGACTCTGCCAGAACAGTACTGGCAGTACGACGTCAGATGGAGCTGTGTGGAGTTGGGAGGTCCCGTTCTTACAGGTCCATATTCACAACTACGCCCATGAGCTTGAGACAGTAGCTGGATTAGATCATGTGATCGTGGTGAAGTTCTCACACACCTTCTTGTCCAGCAGACTGGAGGCAGTACTGGACTTCCAGCAGCAGATGGGAGAGTCCAGGAGGTTGAAAAAGCCCAGCAGGAAGTCAAAGGCAACAGTGTCAAACCAAATGAGTCAGAATGGCAAGTGATATCAGTACTTGATGAGGAAATTGTGTGGTATGACATCCGGTCTGTAGGTGGTGATGTTTCATTATTTACCTATGTAAATACATGGAGGATATGAGCTGATGTTAACCCTAAGTTCTTAGCCTGTTCTCATATATGTGAAATACATGTGTAGAACATCAAATTTTTAAAGAGTTTATCTCTATTAATACTCTTTCTGTTAAAATATACAAAAAGCAAAAAAGCTCATATTCTAGCTATATAAATCATTTAACATATACAAATATATACTGATGTACAGATGTAAGTCGTCCTTAAATAAGAATGACAGCATTGCCAAAACGAGGAGGAGGTGTCACACAGAGATCTTCTCCCATTGTACCACAGCCACACAGCACACAGGAGTCATGAACACTGTTCTCATTACACTTTCTACAGTTCTACTCTTCCTCTCAGGTAAACACATGTAATGTCTCCTTCTTGGTTTCTTTGTTTGTATCCGTGACCTCTAGCAATAGCAGTATTGGGTGTAAGTTTGTACATATTATATATATTTCAACACTCCTTTTCTCTCTCCATAGGTTTCACTCTTTGTACTGTAATACAGTATCCTTCTAATCTCATAAAGAACATAGAAGACACTGCTGACATCAAATGTGCTCATACTATAAGTAGTTATGAACGCGTACTATGGTACAAACACAGCCAGATCACAGGCTTTAAGCTCATGGGGAACATGAACTATCAGAACCCCTACAAAGAGACTGAATTTGAACATAAAATTAAACTGAGTGGAGATGGAAGAAACAACGTCTCATTGTCCATAAGTGGCCTTACAATTAACGACAGTGCTGTGTACTTCTGTGCAGCCTATTACACAGTGATGTGGATCCTCTCACTCAACTACAAAAACCTTCAGTTGGTCCATGTTACCCACTAGACTGAACACCTGCTTCTTTGAACTGACTGATGTAGTGCATTTGTGTTACTGATATCAAGTGTCCTATTTCCAGACAATGATGACACAGAGTCTTGATCACAGTATGTTCTGTGTTCTAGTTTTTGATGAAGATTCTGGAATTGATGAATTAGTTATTTGTGGACATGCTGATCTCCAAAATGGAAAAAATGTCCAGATTTTGTTACCATGTGCTTGATAGTTTAGGATTTGTAAAGCATTTCATAAACATAATAAAATCATCATACACCTCACATGATCTGCTTTTTCTAGTGCAGTTATGTTACCTGAACAAAAGGGGGCGATACTGCATCGGTATCAATTCTAAACTGTGACATCATGTTTGCTAGCCTTTCTGCAATCATACACTGTTAACACAGTGGCTTGGACTAGAATTTGTATTACTGGGTATCTCAGTCATTTCCTTAATTCTTACAAGCTGAACTACCAATATGAAAACTCTCATGGTCAAATTTGACATTGTGACTGTCAGTATTTTTTCAATCGCTTTAACAGGTAAGTACTTTACATATTTTAAATAATTATGTATTAATTTAATTCACATGTGTAACTTAAAAAAAAAAACAGAGAACTAATTTCTTTAATTATTTAATCTCACTAATTTTCAATTACATGTAATAATACAAATGAACTATATTTTTATTCTTTTTGGACAGTCTCTGCTGGCAATAATAAAGTCTCCCAAATCCCCCCTGAGCTCATCATAAATGATGGGGAGTCTCCATCTCCAGATCTTCAGTGTTCACACAGCATTTCAAGCTACAATTGCATTCTGTGGTACAAAAAAACCCAGGACAAACAGTTTAAGCTGATGGGATATCTTGTTGGATCAGTACCCCGTTTGGAAACTGAATTCACCAAAGATATTACATTGACTGGAAATGGAAACAGTAAAGCTGTATTGAAGATAAAGAATCCAACAGCAGATGACAGTGCAGTGTACTTCTGTGCAGCATCTACACAGTGTCTCACACATCCTCTCTCTTGTACAGTAAACCCTGCTGTAGGAAACTGCTGCAGTAGACCACATGTGTTAACCCCTCACACCTGCATTAATTTATTCCTATGAAGAGCTGAAACACAAACATATCTACATGTATTTTCAGATTTAAATATGTTTTAGATTAAAACTAAAATAATTCAATTAATATAAAAAACTAAGCATGTAATGAGTCAAACAATGACAGTGGTATCAAACAGCAGATGCAAATGCAAACCTTGTGATTGGTCTGTAGGGGGTGCTGTTGTATCATTTAATTCTCATATGATTAGAGGTTTTAATTTTCAAATCAATGTCTAGAACAACAGCACATTTTATGCAGGTCCATTGTAGGACTTCTTATTTTATCAAAACAAGAATCCTCCATTATGAACATTACAATCTTCAGGACAGTCATCACAATTAATTCCACTGAACTTACACAATCCCATTTAAGTTGTTCCATTCTGACAACCTGTGACAAATGTAATACTGTGTCAGGTAAACAATTAGCTCTACAAAGACTTTCAATCTATTTAAAATGGCAGGAATCCACTGGAACCTGACATGTATATTTTAAAATATGCTTTAAATACAACAATATCAGCAGCTATTGTGATATAATCAAAACATTTATCATGTGAGAAATTATGTTCTCAAATCCAGGAAGGAGACCATAATAATGAACAATCAAGAATAATATGATACACTGTCTCATCATGTTTCCTTCCTGCTTCTAACTACATGGAGTCATTATACACGTGAGTGAAATGCATTATGATGTTGTTCATTTTAACAGTGATCAATTCAGTCTACTGCTTCAAAGATAACAAAAAAGCACAACATTATTGTATGATAACCATTTGTACAATAAAGCTGTTAAAACATGTATGTATATACTGAATAGAATTAGAAATAGTGGGAATTTAAATCTTAGAGTTTACATTTCTGAGTTATTTATCCACAGTTGTTGCAGGAGTGAATGATGTCAATCAGCCTGATGTACTCTGGGCTGATATGGGAAAATCTGCCACAATTAACTGCAATCATACTAAGGACACAACTTACAATCAGATGTACTGGTACCGCCAGCACCAAGGAGAAACTATGAAGCTCATTGTCTTCACAAACAGCCTTGGCAAAGATCCAGAGTTTGGAGATGAATTTAATGAAACAAAATTTTCAGCCTATAAGGAATTTCCTGAGAATGGGTCCATTACTGTGAATAATCTGGATTCTACTGATACTGCAGTGTATTTCTGCATGGTGAAGCAACACAGTGTTTTCTCTTCAGGGAAGGGATGTACAAAAACAAACAAACATGTATCTGTCACGCAGCCCCGTCAAGGAGACTACAGCCCCCAGAATGCCAGGTGACGTCTAACATGTTCCTCTTCACCTGAGTATTGAAATCACCTGTCTGTTATTATCTGCGCCTATATAGGATGCTTCCCTTCCCCTCACCTTTGCAAAGTATTGCCTCATTTATTATAATCAGCTTACCGAGCATTCCTCTCTCTGACACTCTGGTTCAACCCTTGTTTGGCTATTTACACAGCATTTGGATTTCTCCCCGTTGGTGCTTTTGCCTGGTATGTGTTTTGGATATCTATGATTCTGCAGGTTCCAGACCTTCCTATAGGATCAAGCACTCTCCCTCAGCGATATCACTCCTCTCCAGTAACTATCAAGTTTGACAATAAACCCAGCTCTTTCCCCGTCTGCTTACGTCTGTGTCTCAAAATGTTCAGTGCATCACAGTATCACACATTGTATCCTGCAAACAAAGCAGCTACAGGAAGCAGTGTGGTATAACCAACCAGAAACCTGATGAGCTGCAGATCACATATACACATGCTGATGTAGCTAATAGCAGTAATTAGTGAAACCAACATAAGTCTCCCAACCTCACTAATGAGGTGACTAAACAGGGTATTTTCTTATTGAAATGGATTAAATTTGATTTCAAATAAAGTATTCTATAAGAAACCCAATAATTGTTCATTCTACCCATAGTCCTTAACATTCAACTTATACTTCAAATGAGAGCTTCATTTAACCAACTCAGTGAACTGGAATTTTCTTCAACGAACTGAAATGGTATTATTCCATAGCACATGAACAGGACATTGACAGCTAATTAATATCAGAAATGACAAGATTGATCACTCTTGAAGATACAAAATCTTCATCTGCAACTAATAGCATTTATTAAATTTATTGATTCATGAGGCAGAGTGATTCATGAGGGAGAGTTATTAATGAGGGAGAATGATACATAAGGCAGGGCCATATTCACAGCTACGCTTGTGAGCATGAGACAGTAGTTGGATTAGATCATGTGATCGTGGTGAAGTTCTCACACACCTCCTTGTCCAGCAGACTGGAGGCAGTACTGGACTTGCAGCAGCAGATGGGAGAGTCCAGGAGGTTGAAAAAGTCCAGCAGGAAGTCAAAGACAACAGTGTCAAGGAAACCATATGAGTCAGAATGGCAAGTGATGTCAGTGCTAGATGAGGAAAATATGTAGTAAGTTATCTGGTCTGTAGGTGGTGTTGTTTCATTATTTACCTCTGTAAATACATGGAGGATATTAGCTGATGTTAAGGCTTATTTCGTAGCCTGTTCTCATATACAGTAGAACCGAATCAATTTTCCCTTAAGAAATAACTGAAAACAGATTAATCTGTTCTCAACCATCAAGTTGAATTCCAATGCTAAATCCGTCACAAGAATGCCTTTTTCATACTTCTTT
The DNA here is from genome assembly GCF_052324685.1 of Brachyhypopomus gauderio. Lineage (NCBI taxonomy): Eukaryota > Metazoa > Chordata > Actinopteri > Gymnotiformes > Hypopomidae > Brachyhypopomus > Brachyhypopomus gauderio. Next base: position 4,736,075 of record NC_135227.1, on the reverse strand, counting down.
ACAATTGCCCTTTTCAACTCTATTGTTGTTCTTAACATTTTCCTCTTCTGCTTTTCTGCTATGTCTTTCTTGGAACCCATGTTTTTTTACTAAAACTGTACAAAAACCACAAAAACAACAAAAATACAGCAAAAGCTTGGAGCACAGCCTCAAAATGGTTTAAAATCCATTGAATAACAACGCCAACTAGCGGCATGTGTCTGAAGCAGGAACTGTATTTTGTTTACAAAAGTCACATGAGTCTGGTCAGAATCTGAAGTTTTATTCGAACTCAGAGACAAAAGTTTCTCAAAATTTTATGCCGAACTCCGAATATGTCGAGTACTGAGGCGGTTGGGTTCTGGAGTTCTACTGTATGTGAAATACACGTGTAGAACATCAAATGTTTTAAAGAGTTTATCTCTATTATCACTCTTGCTGTTAAAATATACAAAGAGAGGCAGGAACATACCAGCTCATATTCTAGCTATATAAATCATTTAACATATACAAATATATACTGATGTACAGATGTAAGTCGTCCTTAAATAAGGATGACAGCATTGCCAAAACGAGGAGGAGGTGTCACACACAGATCTTCTCCCATTGTACCACAGCCACACAGCACACAGGAGTCATGAACACTGTTCTCATTACACTTTCTACAGTTCTACTCTTCCTCTCAGGTAAACACATGTAATGTCTCCTTCTTGGTTTCGTTTGTATCCGTTTGTATCAGGTCTATCAGTAACAGTACTGTGTGTAAGTTTGTACGTATTATATTTCAACACTCCTTTTCTCTCTCCACAGGTTTCACTCTTTGTTCTGTAATCCAGTTTCCTCCTGATCTCATAAAGAACATAGAAGACACTGCTGACATCAAATGTGGTCATAATATAAGTAGTTATAATCGCATACTGTGGTACAAACACAGCCACACCACAGGCTTTAAGCTCATGGGGTACATCTACATTCAGACACGCAACAAAGAGGCTGCATTTGAACATAAAATAAAACTGAGTGGAGATGGAAGAAACGACGGCTCATTGTCCATAAGTGGCCTTACAGTTAACGACAGTGCTGTGTACTTCTGTGCAGCCTATTACACAGTGATGTGGATCCTCTCACTCAACTACAAAAACCTTCAGTTGGTCCATGTTACCCACTAGACTGAACACCTGCTTCTTTGAACTGACTGATGTAGTGCCAATAAACTTTGGACATATGCACACAATTCACCCAGAGCAGGTTTTCCTCTTGGTGAGCAACTTTGAATATGCTTTACACACAATGTTCAATGTTCAGTGTCTCCATGTTCATCTGATTGCATTAGAATCTCATCCTACTTCTAAAGATAACAAGCCTATGTGTTTTTGTATGTTCTTCACCCATGACAGAATAACGGACCATTGTAGGAAACAAGTCTCCTTTTTTGTTTAGTTTTTTCCAGCCACCTGTGCTGGTTATTCTTTCCCCTTCTAGTGGACTCTTTTGCCCAGATCGTGTTGGGGCTGTGCTGCCATAATTATCCCTCCGGGGACCTGCTCCGCTTCCTCTATCTAAGGCAGCAAGGAAGCAGTAACACCACCGGCACCAGACACAGCATGTGAGAGAGCCCTGTCGCCACACTTGTCACCACAAGAGGGTGCTGTTTCTACACCTGATTGACACTGGGGGGCCTAGTCAATGTAACAGGCACCGTTTCCACACACAGTGAAAGAGTACCCAACACAGGAAGGCACCGCAACTAGACCCAGGTAATGCAACTGATCCCTGTTTTCAGGGAACATCTGCTCTGTCTCTGATGTTCCAGTATCCTTTTCCAGATGATAGAGGTCGGAGGAGATCCTCTTGGTTTTACCTAGCCCGAGCCTTGTGTTCAGCGGTGGTGTCACTGCCATAGCAGACAACACGTGAGCTGGTCATGATTCTGTCCATGGTGGATCTGTAGTTTTGACTGCATTTCCTCCAGATGATCCTTACCAGTAAGCTTTAGAAAAGACCTTGATCCTTTTTGTCATAACAGGTATCCACTCTGATCAGTATTATTATCACTTTAAGTTTCTCACTTCATATTCCCCATTATGTTTTCACAGCTGTTAGTGTACTGCACTAAATGCTGAGCAGTGTTATATTTGATTTCACTGCGGAATACAGTCTAAAGTCAGCATGAACTGTATTCTTCACATAACTTTTGACTCTCTTTTAGAAGAAGACAATTGTGTGGCACAACGCTAAAGTGTTCTCAGGGATCTGGTGTGGAGTTCTGCTGAAACAAACTGCAGCCATAGGAAAGTACCAAGGAAAAGCCTTTGAGCTCGAAGGTTGATGAGGATTTTTATAGATTTTCTATAAATGAAACAAGAATACTAGAACAATTACATTAACTGAATAACTTTCCTCATGACTCAACACTGGTAAATGTTTAAGAATAAATTATTATTGGATCATATTTGAATGTCTTCTGTAAATTACCATAAATTATGGTGACCTCACTGGTGCCAAACTAATAATCGTATAAAGAGGATTTATGCTTCAATGGGTTCAAGGCAGTTGGAACCAATGATTCAATTGGGCAGATAGAACCTGCTATGATCTTGTATTAACTCTTTGGAGACACCATTATCATGATAATCATACATCATACATCTCATATGATCTGATTTTCGAATGCAGTTATGCTACCTAAACAAAAGGGGGCGATAATTCATCTGCACCCAGTCTAAACTGTGACATGATGAGTGTTGCCCCCCCCCCCCCATTCTGTTTCCAACCAGGTTTACCAACAATTTCTTAGTCCTTCCAAGTTTATACTTCCATACGTTCAGTATGAAAAAACTGATGATCAGATTCACTCATTATTTCATTATTTCTTCAACCTTGTTTGCAGGTAAGGTTTTTTTTAACACATCCTAGACTTCATGTGTGTTTACATATATTTTTCTAATATTTTATATGCATATAATGAGTATGTATGTATTTGCACAGTCTCTGCTGGCAGTAATAAAGTCTCCCAAATCCCCCCCTGAGCTCATCATAAATGATGGGGAGTCTCCATCTCCAGATCTTCAGTGTTCACACAACATTTCAAGCTACAATCGCATTCTGTGGTACAAACAAACCCAGGACAGACAGTTCAAACTCATGGGATATGTTGTTGGATCAGAACCCAGTTTGGAACCTGAATTCAGCACAAATGTTACCTTGATGGGGAATGGAAGGAGCAAAGCCATACTGAGGATAAATATTGTAACACCAGATGACAGTGCAGTGTACTTCTGTGCAGCATCTACACAGTGTCTCACACATCCTCTCTCCTGGACAGTAAACCCTGCTGTAGGAAACTGCTGCACTAGACCACGTGTGTTAACTCCCAAACACCTACATTTGTGTGTATCTATAGATGCTTGGTTGTAAAATTGTATAACTTGTGTAAAAAAGTAGTTGCTTAGTTTGTTATGTAAAATATTTGGCCCAGTAAATTCTTCACACAATACTGCTGAGAAAAACATCATATAAATCTAAAGATTAAAAAAGATTTTCCATTCTATTTTTTTCAGGTCAGCAACAGTACGAGGTACAACAATGCTGTGAGGTTAATCAGAATTGTTCTGCCCTGCCTTTTAAAGCAGAAGTGACCAGTGAACTGAACTGCAAATTTGCATCATGGACCCAAATGTTCCTCAGTGGCACATCCCTGAAATTTAGTGTTTATGTATATCACACAAATGCAAATGTTGAAAGTTCATTTGGGTCTCTGGAGATGTTGCACAACACTCCACTCTTCATCTCCTCACACTGAGAGCAGCTGAAGACACGGCTGTGTACTACTGTGCAGCATCACAGCACAGTGCTCCAACACTCCTCCCTCTGCTGCTAAAAACCTCCACCTCCACCACCTGCCGACATCTTCATCAGCACTCTGTTGTGGTAATGTAACAGCACGATGATCATATCAATAAGACTGACCTGCTCTGTAGGTCTAAGTGAGCTTTTAGCAGCTTAAATCGACATGATGAAATCCTTTCTTAAACTCATCATCTCTGTGTGGTGTTTTTCAGGTAATACCACAGCATGCTGTAGTATTAATAATAATCAATTATTAATTAATATTGTTATTAGTAGTACTAATCAACGTGATGTAAATATTCACTTGTGTGGCTAATACGTTTTCATTCAACTCAGGATCTGTGATTTGCAAAAAGGTCCATCAAACCCCTGCTGATGTGCTGTGTTTGCCTGAGAAGAGTGTAAAACTCACCTGCAGCCATAACATCACTAGTTATGACACCATACTGTGGTATCAGAGAGCACATGGAGACACCAGCATGAAACTCATTGGTTATTTGACACGAAACACTATTAAGAACATTGAAAAAGAACATGAAGGTCATTTTGCTGTGGCTGGAGATGGAAAATCAGCAGCTACTCTAGAAATTCTCCGAGCGAGACGCGTGGGTGACAGCGCTGTTTACTTCTGCGCAGCTTATTACACACAGTGCCACACACACCCTCCTGGCAGAGCAAAAAGCCTCTGATCATTATAACACCTGCTTAAATCCACTGATTATCACAGCTGACAGCTGACAACACTTGAGATGCAACCACACATTCTGAGGTCATATTCATCATGATACATCACTGGTAATATTCCCTTTTCCTCCCATTTTCTATATTTCTGCAGAAGTAGCAGAAGTAATTTGAGTTTAAAGTGTGCTGTATCTGCAGTGACATATGAAGAGAGAGAGAGGAAGTGTTTCAGGGCTATTTCATTATTCTCCAAATAAAATCAATTTCATCAGTTTGTTGCTTCATAGACCAACAGTTGTGCAAATATGCTTATTAAGCTGTTAATGAGAGCATCAAACATTTATTTTAGTCCAGGGAAAAAAACGTTTCCATACAACATCCAGTGTGCAATTAATTGCAATTAATCTGAACCTAATCTTGCAAATCTAAATCATTGATCAATCTGACAAAAAAGACACCATGATCAGGATGATCATACATCGTACACCTCACATGACCTGTTTTGTCTAGTGCAGTTATGCTACCTAAACAAAAGGGGGCGATACTGCATCTTTACCAAATCTAAACTGTGACATCATGTATGCCAGCCTTTCTGCAACCATACACTGTTACCACAGTGGCTTTGTAACGTATTGACCAGGCAGAGAGGGATCCAAATGCGGAAGAACACCGCTTTTATTGAAATGAGACGCTGGTACAAACACAGGCAGGTGAATCACGAGTACTAGGATCAGTAGTAACAGCGTTTTCTTGGCGTGGTCAGGACGGTCCAGGGTCATACCGGGGGAGCAGAAGTCAGGAGGTACAGAGGGATTAGGCAGGAGACAAGGTCGGGGACGTAAGCGAGGGTCAGGACACAGGAGAGCAGACAGGATATAGAAAGGCTTGGTACGCGGCATGAGTCGGCAATACTTCGCAACTGAGATGTGCTGGTGAAGTGCTTAAGTAAGGCTGAAGGGGGCGTGGTAATGAGGGGCAGGTGAGGTTGATAAGGAAGATCAGGTGGCATTCCTGACAGGCTTGGACTAAAATTTGTGTTACTAGGTATCACAGTCATTTAATTAATTGTTACAAGCTGAACTTCCAACATGACAAATCTCATGGTCAAATTTGCCATTGTAACTGTCAGTATTTTTTCAATCGCTTTAACAGGTAAGTACTTTACATATTTTAAATAATTATGTATTCATTTAGTTCAAATGTGTACCCTTAAAACCCATATGTCACGGTGAGGCGGCCCCCTACCGGCCGCCTCCGTCCACAGCGGCTGTGTTGTTGTTGTTTTGTGACGTCGTGTACGCCCCTCAGGTGGGCGGAGCCCGTGATCCGTTCCCACCTGATGGTCGTTTGTCTGTCTATATATGTCTTGTCTTTGTACCAGTTGACCGCTGGTCATTATATCCTTGATTTGGATCTATTGCACGGGTTTTAGGTTTGCACACTTTATATTAAACCACCCTTTTTCCCTGAGACTTGGCGTGATCGCTTCCTTTTTGTTGCTCACACCTGCCCGTCACAGAATGACCAGCCACCCTTCGGAAGCCGCCGAGTCTCTTTTTCTTTCTCCTTCGTTCGTGGTCATGTCTCGTGGTAAGTGTTTGTCTGCGTGGTGTTTTGTTTGAAGAGCTCCGCCGTGCTTTTGTGTTTTGTGTGTGTGTGTGTGTGTAGCACGGCGAGGACCAGGGCAGTCTGCCCTGAGACAGCTCTTCGTGTCCGTTGTATGTTGCGGGAGTTTCGCCGTGCGCTTGTGTGTATGTGGCACGGCGAACACCAGGGTGTCTGCCTGGTGGACTCTCGTGTGTGTTTTGTATGTGTGTACGGGTGACGGACGTGTGGACCAGTGTGCGTGCTCGTTCTGTTCTATGTTGAATGTTTTATGTGTGACGCGGTTGCTGCTCGTCACTGTCGCCTCGCTCCCCGTGTGTCGTGTGTTTAATGTGGGGAGCGACTGCGGCTCTGAGCGGCGCGCGTCACTGTGTGTGTGTGTAAACAGAGCGCGCATGTGATGGGTTCCGTCTGTCTGTTTGTACACCGTTTTTTGTTTGTCTAGTATTTGCGTGTGTGTTTTGTCCTAGCGTGATGTCAACTGTTAAATGTAATTCCACACATGCTCCTCCCCTTAAATGTGTGTTTGGGGGGGGACCGGCTGTGGTCCCGTGCCATGGGGTGTGGCACGGAGGGCGTCTCTCCCAAGGGAGGCCCTGAAATAGGGTAAGGCGCGTTTGTGTTTGTATGTGTGTGTGTGTGTGTGTGTGTCTGTGTGAGGGTGTGTTCTTTGTGCAGGTGCTTCTCCTTGGCAGTGTTCCTGGACCTTGTGGGGGTCTCCATCTGGCAGGAGCCCCCTTGTGTTGTGGGGTGACCGGAGCCCGGTCGTGAAGAGCCCCTCCCTAGAGGGCTGGGGCCCCCGGATGTTTGGGGACCATGGGGCTCCGGTCTGAAAAGCTCCTGCTGGGGATGGAGATCCTCCCTCCTGCCCGGGGTGACCAGGAGGCCCTTGGGGCTGCTCCCTAGCCCGCGTCGGGGGTGCTCTGGGCCTCGGTCTCTGGCGCTCCTGGGTTGGGTGGAGGAGTCCACCTTGAGATGAGAGGCCCCGGGAGGGGTTGGCTCCCCAGGAGGCTGGGGTGACCCCTAGCAGAAGGCAGGGGTCAGCTCTGGGAGGAGGTAGGTCCAGGAGGTGAAGTAGCCACGCCTTGGAGAGGTAGCCTGCACACCCACACACACACGAGGGACGAGAGAGGAGCCGTAGCCCCTCGTCCTCACACCCATGGGGCTTACCAGCTGAATGCCGGTTAGGGCGTGAGGGCCCTGTGACCGACCGGGGCGTGGTTTTGTGTTGTTAACGGCCCGGCCGGTCCAGGGTCCCGCCCAGGGAGGTGAGCTGACTAATGTTATGTGTTTTGTGTTTCAGCTCATGGACTGCAGGAGGTGTGTCCCTGCCTGTCCTTGCCTTCCTGCCCTTTCGTGTTGTTGTGCAGCCGCTGTGTGCCACACACCCAGTGGAGGGGAGTGCGGCTTGGTGGGGGGGGTCTGTCACGGTGAGGCGGCCCCCTACCGGCCGCCTCCGTCCACAGCGGCTGTGTTGTTGTTGTTTTGTGACGTCGTGTACGCCCCTCAGGTGGGCGGAGCCCGTGATCCGTTCCCACCTGATGGTCGTTTGTCTGTCTATATATGTCTTGTCTTTGTACCAGTTGACCGCTGGTCATTATATCCTTGATTTGGATCTATTGCACGGGTTTTAGGTTTGCACACTTTATATTAAACCACCCTTTTTCCCTGAGACTTGGCGTGATCGCTTCCTTTTTGTTGCTCACACCTGCCCGTCACACCATAGAGAATTAATTTATTTGATTATTTAATCTCACTAATTTCATTTACATGTAATAATACAAATGAACTATGCATATTTATATTTATTTATATTTTTTCTGGACAGTCTCTGCTGGCAGTAATAAAGTCTCCCAAATCTCCCCTGAGCTCATCATAAATTATGGGGAGTCTCCATCTCCAGATCTTCAGTGTTCACACAGCATTTCAAGCTACAATTACATTCAGTGGTACAAACAAACCCAGGACAAACAGCTTAAGCTGATGAGATATCTTGGTCTATCATCACCACAGCTGGAGCTTGAATTCAGCAAAGATATTACATTGACCGGAAAGGGAAACAGTAAAGCTGTACTGAAGATAAAGAATCCAACACCAGATGACAGTGCAGTGTACTTCTGTGCAGCATCTACACAGTGTCTCACACATCCTCTCTCCTGTACAGTAAACCCTGCTGTAGTAAACTGCTGCAGTAGACCACATGTGTTAACCCCTCACACCTGCATTAATTTATTCCTATGAAGAGCTGAAACACACACACATCTACATGTATTTTCAGATTAAACATGTTTTTTAATATAAAAAACTAAGCATGTAATGAGTCTTATTTACAAAACAATGACAGTGGTATCAAAAGCAGATTCAAATGCAAACCTTGTGATTGGTCTGTAGGTGGTGGTGTTGAGTCATTTATTCTCATATGAATAGAGGTTCTAATTTTCAAATCAATGTCTAGAACAACAACACATTTTATGCTTATTTTATTAAAACAAGAATCCTCCATTATGAATATTACAATCTTCCGAAAAGTCATCCCAGTTAATCCTACTGAATTTACACAGTCCCATTTAAGCTGTTCCATTCTGACAACCTGTGACAAATGTAATACTGTGTCAGGTAAACACTTAGCTCTACAACGACTTCAATCTATTATGAAACCATTTAAAATTACAGGAACGCAACACGTATATTTACAAAATATGCGTTATATACAACAATATCAGCAGCTATCTTGATACAACTGAACAATCAAGAATAATATATAATACTTTAATACTATACACTATACTATACTATACAATGTAAATACACTATATGTTATACCATGCCACATAATCAAAACAGTCATACCATCATGCCATAATTGCCTCACCTACACCATGTTGCTGATATGTATATATGTTTTATGCTGTTTTATGTATATATGTTGTCTTGCACTGTTTTTATTCTTTTAATCTTGTTATGTGACTAAGAGGTACCACTCAGAATCTTGTTGTATCATGTACAATGACAATAAATTCTACTCTCACTCTCTCTCACTCTCACTCTCTCTTAATATGATACACTGTCTGATTTTATTAAGTCATCATGTTTCCTTCCTGCCTCTATCTATCATGGAGTCATTATACACATGAGTGAAATGCATTATGATGTCATTTCCTGTATCAGTAGCTAGAGGACACATGTAATTCAGTATGATACAAGAACCAACATGATGAGAATCATTTTAATAGTGATCAATTCAGTGTACTGCATCAAAGGTAACAAAAAAGCTTAAAATAATTGTAAAACGCTAAAACGTGTATGTACATACTGAACAGAATTAGAAACAGTGGGAATTTAAATCTTTTCATTCATGAGTTCTTTATCCACAGGTGGTGCAGGGGTGAATGATGTCAATCAGCCTGATGTACTCTGGGCTGATATGGGAAAATCTGCCACAATTAACTGCAATCATACTAAGGACACAACTTACAATCAGATGTACTGGTACCGCCAGCACCAAGGAGAAACTATGAAGCTCATTGTCTTCACAAGCAGCCTTGGCAGAGATCCAGAGTTTGGAGATGAATTTACTGAAACAAAAATTTCAGCCTATAAAAAAGTTCCTGAGAAGGGGTCCATTACTGTGAATAATCTGGATTCTACTGACAGTGCAGTGTATTTCTGCATGGTGAGGCAACACAGTGTTTTATCTTCAGGGAAGGGATGTACAAAAACAAACAAACATGTATCACACATTGTATCCTGCAAACAAAGCAGCTACAGGAAGCAGTGTGGTATAACCAACCAGAAACCTGATGAGCTGCAGATCACATATTCACATGCTGATGTAGCTAATAGCAGTAATTAGTGAAACCATCATAGGTCTCCCAACCTCAATAATGAGGTGACTAAACAGGGTATTTTTTGTGGTAATGAATTTCAATCAATTTCAAATAAATTAATCTATAAGAAACCCTGTAACTGTTAGTTCTGCCCATAGTCCTTATGTCACGGTACGCCGGCTCCCTACCGGTCGCCTCCGTCCACAGCGGCAGTTGTCGTGTTGTTGTTGTGTTGTGTTCATCCCTCAGGTGGGCGGGGCCACGATCCGTCTCACCTGAGGGTCATTTATTTGTCTATATAGGTCTTGTCTTTGTACCAGTTGACTGGTTATTATATCCTTCATTTGGATCAAGTCACGGGTTTGCGCAAATTCTCTGTTAAACCATACATTTTCCCTGAGACTTGACGTGATCGCTTCTTTTTTTGTTTCGCTCACCCTGCCCGTCACACCTTAACATTCAACTTATACTTCAAATGAGAGCTTCATGTAACCAATTCAGTTTACTGGAAGTGTCTCTATGACCTGAAAAGGTTTTATTCCAAAGTACATGAACAGGCAATTAACATCAACCTAATCTCAGAAATCTAAAGTACTAATCAACCTCGAAGAAACAAAATCTTCTTTTGTTTCACTAATAGCATTCACTAATAGCATTTATTGAATTTACAAATTCAAATGACCAGTGTCCAGTGTATTTGAGTATTGGGAAATATGATATAATATTGCTTATGGCTTAAGTTAGCATCAGTGCTGTTTCACTTCTATACTTGACAACACACAGTGGCCCCTCCTGCCTGGTTCCTTCTGCTCTTACAAGATTCTTACAGCTTATAATTTACTACTGTATTATTTCTGGATAACTTGGTCATTGTATTTTTGGTCATTGCATTGGCTGGTCTTTGGAGTGTAACCACTGCTATCATCCCTGAACCTTGGGTGGGCATTTGTGGAGAAAGTTACATCTCAATGAATGAAGACAAGTGAAAGTGCTAATTTCTGTGCAGCAAAAATACCGTGCTGGAGTCATTTGTGTTATTCACTGTGTTCTTGACCAAACCAGATGTTCAAGGTGGTCAAACAAATCAAATGAATGAGGGCCCGGCATGGAGTGTGCAGTTCAATCCTGAGCTTGCTGAGGACAAGGTGTGGCATACCATCTGGTCCATAGGGGGTGTTGTTGCATCACTTGTCACGTTTCATGAATGAAGATATGGGCTGTGTTCGAAATAACCTACTACATATTACTGGCAAACTGCTTGAGTCCCAAATCAGTATCCAGTATGCGAATATAAATCATTTTTCCAGTACGCGAACAGAGCTATCTTTATGGTGTACTGCATCCCATCATGCAATGCTATGTTCACGTGACCCCGTAGTATGCTTTGCTTTTGTCGCATACTGGAAACTGCATTGCATACTACTACGAGGACCAGTATGCAGCCAGTATATACTGAGTGCAGTATGCAGTATCCAGTATGTAGTAGGCTATTTCGAAAACAGCCATGGGCTAGTATTTCACTTGTTTCTCAGTTGTCTTCCAAATAAATATTCAGAAATAAATGTTTAGAACATCAGCACATTTTACAAAGGTCCATAACAGGCCTTGGTATTTGAGCACTACACGAATCCTGCATGAGTAAAAACATCTTCACAATCTTCACAGAAATGCTCAGTACTCACTCTGAATGACTGCTAGTGAACACAGTGCTACACTTCTCCATCAGCTACATAAGCAGTTTTATATGCAGTTTTATAATCAGCTGTATATTCAGCTCTGCTTCACAGCTTATGTGGCAGCGAATCAATTTACTATACCACATTTCATAGAAAGAACTGTGGCTTTATTTAGTTTCAACACCAGCAATACACTCAGATGTGTGTGTGTGTGTGTGTGTGTGTGTGTGTGTGTGTGTGTGTGTGTGTGTGGACTATAAGTGGAGGGGCTAGACATGTAAAAAAGCGTTATCTCCCAGCTGTCACGTTACGGTCCCCGACCCCTCCTTTTGGGTGTGTGTTTACGTTGTCTGCGTCTACTCGTCTGCGTCAGTGGATCTCCGTGGGTGCGGTTACGTCTTGTGTTAATCCGTCTCACCTGTGGCTCGTCTCGTCATCACGTGGGGTTTATGTGGTTTGTCTACTTAATGTGCATTCGTGCAGTGTCCTGTGCTCGTAGTTGTCAGAGTCTACATGTTACTGTCTGTTTCCATGTTATACGTGTGCTGTCTGCGCTCTCTTGTTTGTTATAATAAACGTAACGTTCGTCTCGGAAAGGATTTCTGTCTCGTCCTTCGCCGCGCACCGGACGTCACACCAGCACAGCTACACAGCACAGCCATCATGAATATTACTCTTAATACACTTTCTACACTTCTGTGTCTCATAAGTAAATGTTATTTTTTTGTTATTTTCAAGAATGTTTATGAAGTGATGAAAAGTATATATTTCATGAAAAACTGAAAAAAAAAAATTTTCTCCACAGGTTTTACTCTTTGTACTGTAATCAAGTTTCCTCCTGATCTCATAAAGAACATAGAAGACACTGCTGACATCAAATGTGCTCATACTATGAGTGGTTATGATCGCATACTGTGGTACAAACACAGTCAGACCACAGGCTTTAAGCTCATGGGATACATCTTCACAATAAAGAAAGAGCCAGAATTTGAACATGACATAGAACTGAGTGGAGACGGAAGAAACAACGGCTCATTGTCCATAAGTAGCCTTACAATTAACGACAGTGCTGTGTACTTCTGTGCAGCCTATTACACAGTGATGTGGATCCTCTCACTCAACTACAAAAACCTTTAGTTGGTCCATGTTACCCACTAGACTGAACACCTGCTTCTTTGAACTGAATGATGTAGTGCCAATAAACTTTACTAATAGGTCCAGGATTCTCACAGAGCATTTTTCAATATTTTTTTGTACAACACTATCAATTCTCAACATGTTCATTATAATTTGAAAATCTTGCCATGTGAGAAATGATGTCCGTGCTCTGAAAACTAGTGGCCCCCAGAAATGAACAATAAAGAGTAAGATGTTATCCATCGTGATTTTATTAGGTCATGTGCCCTGCCTCTAACTACATGGAGTCATTATACACATGAGTGAAATGCATTATGATGTCATTTCCTGCATCCGTACCTGGAGGACACATGTAATTCAGTATGATACAAGAACCAACATGATGAGAATCATTTTAATAGTGATCAATTCAGTGTACTGCATCAAAGGTAACAAAAAAAGCTTAAAATAATTTTATGACAACCATTTCTAAAATTCAACTGTATACTGAACAGAATTAAAAACATTTATGAGTTCTTTATCCACAGGTGTTGCAGGGGTGAATGATGTCAATCAGCCTGATGTACTCTGGGCTGATATGGGAAAATCTGCCACAATTAACTGCAGTCATACCAAGGGTACAGCTTACAGTCAGATGTACTGGTACCGCCAGCACCAAGGAGAAACTATGAAGCTCATTGTCTTCACAAACACCTATGGCAAAGATCCAGAGTTTGGAGATGAATTTAATGGGAATAAATTCTTAGCCAATAAAACAGTTGCTGAGAAAGGCTCCCTTACAGTAAAAGATGCTGATTTTACTGACAGTGCAGTGTATTTCTGTGCTGTGAAAGAACACAGTGTCATAACTTTAGGGCAGAGTTGTACAAAAACACCATGTGTGCCTGCATGTCTTGGAGAACTGCCAAGAGAAGCATTGTGGTACAACTAATATGTGGCTTCCCAGCATGAGCCTTATTAATATTAACACTAGTGGTAATTATATATTGGAATATAAATATAATTCCAAATAATGAAATTATAGCATTTGGTCTATTTTGGATTCTAAAATATTTGTATGTTGTGAAATGTTATGAGGGAACCATATGGAACTGTGCAACAGAAAGTCAATAAATCCACGTCGGTGTTGGCGCTCAGACAACTAAGAACACAGAACTCATCAAATAAATCAGATAAAAATCTAAACACACAATTTCCCAGTCGGTGTCTTGCTGATGCTGAGTGTAGAACTTTAGAAGTGACGTGATATTTTAGAATTATCTAAAACTTCTTTTAGAAACATCCTCAAAATCAAACATCATCAGTCCCATAAACACATTTCCTGTTCCATGTTTGACCAACAGTTTATACATAATTACTGTCTCAGGATCTGCCTAATTTTGTGTAGTTTGTTATTTTAACAGGAGGGGGCATTGCTGTATCTGTATTCATCATAAACAGTGCTGACATTATACTGTTTCCCCCAAACGGTGTTAGTGTTTTTTTTTTCCTGAATATGACTACATTGAAAAAGTAGTTTCTTGTGTTCCTCGTTGCATGCTGTCCTTGATCTGTCCAGCAGTCATGAATAGATTCATTCTCATTACTGTCATTCTTTCCTTATACTGTTTGGAAGGTAAGTAATGCACATTAAGCAGCTTCACATGAGAGTTAAATAACAAATGAAATATCTACTTGTATTTTTAAAAAGACCTACAGACTATTCTGTGCAATCTCAATGTCTTCTGATGTATTTTTATCCCACATAGCATCTCCTCTCAGTAATGGTGTTTCCCAAACTCCAACTGGCCTGATCGTTAAGGACGGGGACACTCCAGAACTTCAGTGTTCTCACAACATTACAAACTACAATCGCATTCTTTGGTATAAACATGCTCACAACCAACAGTTTGACTTTATGGGATACATTCTGTCATCACCACAGCTGGAGTCTCAATTCAGCAAAAAGTTTACTTTGACGGGGAATGGAAATCGTAAAGCCATACTTAGGATAAATACTGTAACGCCAGATGACAGTGCAGTGTACTTCTGTGCAGCATATACACAGTGTCTCACAGATCCTCTCTCCTGTACAGTAAACCCTGCTGTAGTAAACTGTTGCACTAGACCACATTTTTAACTACCAAACACCTGTTATTATATATTTTTATCAAAACTGTGTGTATCATGGCATAATGTGTGGAAAAAAGCTTTACGTTGGTTAGTTCAAAGCAGTTTACGCATATTTTTGGAAATTCAGTATTTTCTCACCTATACACAGATATAGGATGTATGTGCTTATACATACATCTACCAGAGTGAACTACAGAGTGAAACAGAGTGAGAGGATGCTCAGAGGGAAGAGTGGGGTGAGACAGTGAGAGAAAGACAGAAACCACACATACAAGCCCCCGTACAGGCCCCGTATAGGGAACACCGTGTTGAAAAGAGAACAATTCAACATTTTAACCAACCAACAAAAGCATCAAATTGCTGATTCATAACACAGGTCTGCGACATAAAAATTGTTTCAAATTGAATAAGTGATTTTTATAGTATTTTCAAAGCTGATTTCGGGAAAAATTGTGAAAAAATTCCATCACGTACAGTTATTTCACAAACTGCTTGTCTAGTTTTAGCTTTTTCGATATTTTTTATAAATAGTTCAGTACTCTAGTAAGTTTGAATTTTGGTTTTTAAGATCTCCACAAACTGTTATTTAGCCTAAAGTACAAGTAAAGTACGGACTACTGCTGGATGTTGAAGAGAGATGATCCTGAACGAGTCCACAGCCGGAAAAGCAATAAAAGAAGCTTCGACAGAAAGCGAAAACGTTATTATAAGGACTTATAAGCTGAAAGATAAATGTAAGTGTTCTTGAAATATAGTTTAGAAGATGATTGATACATTAAATAAAATTCTATAACGTTTGAAAAATGTGAAAAATTGGTCAAATTTTGTTATTTTACCCAAAAATAATCCCTTTTTTGTGAGAAAACCTGACGTGATAGAAAAAAATGTATTGCATTTTCGAAATCAGCGCTAAGAAATACATAAAAAACAAATTTCAAACAACTTTTTAAAAATATTTTTTTGCAGACCTGTGTAATTGGATTCATGATATGGGAGTGGCCACTGACATGGTTTTGACATCATTTCCTCCTGCTGGTCTTTATCAATAAGCTTTAGAACAGACGTGCTTAAGATCCTGGCATAACAGGTGCTCACTATGATCAGTGTTATAATCACCTTCGGTTTCTCACTTCAGTGGACTACAGGTAATGTAATGTGCACTAAATGCTGAGCAGTGTTGTATTTGATTTCACTACTGAATACAGACTGAAGTCACCATGAATTGTAATTTTCAAACAACCTTTGACCATCTGCTATCCATTAGTTTTGGCAGAAGAAAATGGCGTCACACAAAGTCATAGTGTCCTCTGGGCTGTGAAGGGGAATTCTGCTGAAATGAACTGCAGCCATAATAAAGGTGCTACCTACTATCAGATGTACTGGTACCGACAGCACCAAGGAAAAGCCATGGAGCTCATAGTTTACACAACAGCCGGCAGCACACCAGACTTTGGATCCTTTGATGAAAAGAAATTTGCAGCTGTTAAAAAAAATGCTGAAAGTGGATCTTTCACTGTGAAGAATCTGGATTCAGATGACAGTGCTGTGTATTTCTGTGCGGTATGTGCACAGTGTCACAAAAGTGTTGAACTGCTGAACAAAAACTTAACTGATGTTACTGCAGTAACTAAGACTACCAGCAGGGGGTCTACCCTAAATTAATTTAACCATACTTTGTGGAATTTTTAATAATCAATAAAGACCCCTATATTGAACTATTGATTGAACTATTTTAGAACCTATTATGCAATTATGGAACCATATATGAATCTGACTGTATGTCTGCTGAAACCAGCAGAATTAAAACTGATGGAAAATCAAAGGTGATGTTAGAGGTGAACAGAAAGGAAGCGTAGTGTAGTGATAGGAGTATGTAGATAAGAGTGAGAACTTTTTCCCATATTGCATTGCTCCATACAGTATGTTGCCAAACATGTGGTCTCCAGGTGGCACTATTGTTTCATTGTTTTATTCAGGTGGGTGGGAGGTATGGTCTTGTATTTTTCTTTCATTTCAAATATATCAGTAAAATCTGCCATTTTAATCTCTAAATGTGGTTGAGGAAACACCACAACCGTTTCTTGTACTTATGTTGTTTTGTGCTTGTCTGTTTATTGTTTTTAACCTCTGTAAAGGTATTTTATTCATGATGAATCTCAGAAATCCTATCATCTCATTTCTGGTCTGGTGGTCCATTGGTGAGAACAAAAACAAAATAAGCTTTTCTTTCTGTGAAATGATAGCATTTTCTCTGTAGATTTGTCTTCATACACTTAGTACTTAGTACAAGATGTTCTAAGTATCTCCTTCTGAACTCAATATATTAGGCCACAAATGATGGGTCCATTTAATCTTTAAAACAGGTAAATCCATCAGCAGTTCTGTCCTGCAAACTCCAGCTGCTGTTATAAAGGTCTTAGGAGAAGACACTGAACTTCTTTGCTCTCACAGCATCACCAGCTACAACACAATACTCTGGTATTATCAGAAACAAGGTGAACTGAGCCTTCACCTTATTGGATATACTTTTCACGAGAACTCAAATCTGGAAAACCCAAAGGCAAAAAAGTTTAAACTGGACGGGGATGGAAAGAAGTCTGTGAGGCTGGAGATCTCAACGCTCAGCCTGTATGACAGTGCAGTGTATTTCTGTGCTGTAAGTAAACACAGTGCTGCAGCTTTTCTGGTGACTCTACAAAAAGCTCCATGTCTTCCTCTGCCAACATGCACACCAGCCAATCAAAAACACTTAATGTCTATGACATCATATGTCATATCAAATGAGCCTAATGAGTTTAACTTTCAGAAGAAATTCAAATGAGCTAAGCTAACTGACCTGCCAAAGCTTCCAATCCTCAGGTAGGCACAATTTTATTAAACTCTTGCTTATTTTCTCCTGCTAAAAAGATGTTTGGGGATAGGTATGTGCATCTTTTCTAATACATTAAATGCATGTATCTCTGCAATGCAGATGTTAAGCCAAATGTGTAGTTTGTGGATTATTGTAGCTTTTCTAGCTATCCTAGATAACTAGCAAGAATGATCTGCTCCACAGTGCATATGAATGTAGGGTTATTTGTAAATTATTTCCATATATCTGTATTGCATGAAATGTAATTTGGACATTTGGTTGAGCCCATTATGCTCATGGTTCCCCTTAAGACATGTTGCTCTAATGAAGACACAGACAGGCTATGAAAAAGCATTTTTTATCAAAAGTATATCAGGGTTGCCAACTCTCATGCATTGAGCGTGAGACACACGTATTTGACTGTCTTCACACGCTCTCACGCTACATATCTGATTTCTCACACCGAAAAAAAAAATCTAGTTTATTTACTTCTGATCCATATCTATGATTCAATGAGTTACTAGTTCGCTCTGGCGCCAACCACTGGTGATCAATCGATCGTGATATAATACCTAATTTGTCTTACGTTCGCCACCCCCGCCACACAAACCCATCAACAATTTACAGTCGCCACCCCCTCCAGGTTCAAATCTCACTCCAAGTGATCTTGAAAAGTTGGCAACCCTGTATATTGTGGTGTACTGTCTATAGTCCATGACCATCACCTATGGTTTTCTGAGTATAACATATTTATGTGTGTTGTCCTGAGTTCACCATTGTGTCTGTCGTCCCAAGTCCATCATTATGTGTGTCGTCTCAAGTCCTCCATTATGTTGTCCTGAGTCCATCATTATGTGTTGTCATCCTTTTTGATAAAGATGTAAAGTGTTTTATTAAGTGTTTTTGATTGGCTGGTATTGGCTGGTGTGTTTGTAGGCCCTGGGGTTTCACCTTGACATGGCAAAACCAGCGGTTCATGTTGACCACGTCAAGCTCTAATGAGCTGTTGGCTTGCTGCACCTAAACTAAACTAAAGTCAAACTATGTAGATGTGCTGACAACACTGTGTGTGAGAACTGAACAGATTCATGGTGCTATGGACAATCTGCAGTGTACAGAGAGAGGGAGCGCCTGCTCATTATCTGAGCAACTCTAAAACAGCAGCATTCATTTATTTTCCTGCTGCTAAAGGTTCTTCCCCATCTAATCTACTGCTGAGCTTCCTGTTTAATGGTACTCTGTCACACCAAAGTGTAACGACGTCTCTTCAACATGAGTAGACAGATCCTTTTATTTCTCACCGTCTTACACTCCGTCTCAGGTGAGATATGAACACAAAATCGCAAAGCAAAAATATTTTGTTATGAACAAGTTTTTGTGTTTGTGTTTACTTGTGTTTGTTGTTTTCCAGGACAGCAACAAAAGTATGACATTCATCAGAATGAATCTGACATGCTGATTTACCCTGGAAAGGTTTACGAACTGCACTGCAGCCATAGTGTTTCAAACTTTTATATGATATCATGGTATCAAAAGTCCCTTGATGATTCATCTCTGAAACTTATTGGATATATTCGTTACAAAACTGCAAGTGTTGAAAATTCTTTTTCGGGTCACTTCAACATCTCTGGAGATGGTGCACAACACTCCACTCTTCATCTCCTCACACTGAGAGCAGCTGAAGACACGGCTGTGTACTACTGTGCAGCATCACAGCACAGTGCTCCAACACTCCTCCCTCTGCTGCTAAAAACCTCCACCACCACCACCTGCCGACATCTTCAGCCACATTATATACCACCATTTATAATGTGGCTACAATCTTTAAAATATCCATTAAACACTTGCAATAATTGATTTTGTCACTTAAGTAGCTATTTCTTTCTGAACCAGAATTTGTACTTCATGAGACACACATCACAAGCTGGTTGTTCATAATGTAGCAGTTTGGAACCGTGTCAAATGTGGGCGTTTCCCTACAGGTCATGTTAATCCCACCGTCTGTGCAGAGCCTGACAGTGACTGCAC
The DNA here is from genome assembly GCF_052324685.1 of Brachyhypopomus gauderio. Classification (NCBI taxonomy): domain Eukaryota; kingdom Metazoa; phylum Chordata; class Actinopteri; order Gymnotiformes; family Hypopomidae; genus Brachyhypopomus; species Brachyhypopomus gauderio. The sequence continues at coordinate 4,716,330 of NC_135227.1, read as the reverse complement.
TGCATCATTCCTTCCCTTTACTCGTGCATCTACACTTTTAACACTAATAATTTTTTTTACATTTCAGTTCAGTTTGGAAGGGAAATGTAGAGAATGCTGAATTAACAGATCATTTCATGTGAAGATGTTCTTCAGACTCTTTTTCACCTGAATAAGCAGGAATTTATCGATCTTCAATGTTCTCACTCCATGCCAGACGATCATCTTATAATCTGGTAAAAAATATCAGGACAAGTAATTACACCTTGGATATTTGAATACCATATTTAAAAAATCAGAGGTACTGTCAAGATCAAGTTGAATATAGAAATAACAGCATGATAGCATACTGTGGTACAAACACAGCCAGACCACAGGCTTTAAGCTCATGGGCTACATCTACATTCAGATCTGCAACAAAGAGGCTGAATTTGAACATAAAATAAAACTGAGTGGAGATGGAAGAAACAACGTCTCATTGTCCATAAGTAGCCTTACAGTTAACGACAGTGCTGTGTACTTCTGTGCAGCCTATAACACAGTGATGATGTGGATCCTCTCACTCAACTACAAAAACCTTCAGTTGGTCCATGTTACCCACTAGACTGAACACCTGCTTCTTTGAACTGACTGATGTAGTGCCAATAAACTTTAGTCATACGCACAGAATTCACCCAGAGCAGGTTTTCCTCTTGGTGAACATTTTTGAATGCTTTACACACAAAAGTTCAAATGGTCATGAAATAGCATAAGATTTTCATCCTTCCACTAAAGATGAGAGAGTAAATACATGACTGAAATTAAAATGATTTAGATTAAGAAACATGCCTCATGCTTCAATGAATTCAAACAGGTCAGAACTGGTGAGTTGAGTGGCTAGATGAAGCCCTTGTGGTCCTTCTGGTCATACTGCTGGGTTTACAAGTGTGTGTACGTAACACGGGACTGATGACACTGAAATGACCAAGCGGGTCCTAATTCATGGGACTTGAGACCCAAAGCTGACTCAGTCAGTGAGCTCACTGCATTTGTTACTGATACAAAGTGTCCTACTTCCAGACAATGATGACACAGAGTCTTGGTCCCAGTATGTTCTGTATTCTAGTTTTTGGTGAAGATTCTGGAATTGATTAATTAGTTTTTTGTGGACATGCTGATCTCCAAAGTGGAAAAAAATGACCATATTTTGTTACCATGTGCTTGACATTTTAGGATTTGTGAATCATTTCATATACATAATAAAATCATCATACACCTAACATGATCTGCTTTTTCTAGTGCAGTTATGCTACCTAAACAAAAGGGGGTGATACTGCATCTTTACCAAATCTGAACTGTGACATCATGTTTGCCAGCGTTTCTGCAACCATACACTGTTACCACAGTGGCTCGGACTAGAACTTCGGTTACCAGGTATCTCAGTCATTTCATTAATTCTTCTAAGCTGAACTTCCAAGATGAAAAATCTCATGGTCACATCTGCCATTGTGACTGTCAGTATTTTTTCAATCACTTTAACAGGCAAGTACTTTACATATTTTAAATCATTTTGTATTAATTTTGTTCAAATGTGTAACTTTAAAAAAACAGAGAACTAATTTTATTGTTTATTTAATCTCACAAATTTTCATTTACATGTAATTATATAAATGAACTATATTTAAATTCTTTTTGGACAGGAGCTGCTGGCAGTAATAAAGTCTCCCAAACCCCCCCTGAGCTCATTATAAATGATGGGGAGTCTCCATCTCCAGATCTTCAGTGTTCACACAGCATTTCAAGCTACAATTACATTCAGTGGTACAAACAAACCCAGGACAAACAGCTTAAGCTGATGGGATATCTTGGTCTATCATCACCACAGCTGGAGCTTGAATTCACCAAAGATATTACATTGACCGGAAAGGGAAATAGTAAAGCTGTACTGAAGATAAAGAATCCAACACCAGATGACAGTGCAGTGTACTTCTGTGCAGCATCTACACAGTGTCTCACACATCCTCTCTCCTGTACAGTAAACCCTGCTGTAGGAAACTGCTGCACTAGACCACATGTGTTAACCCCACACACCTGCATTCATTTATTCCTATGAAGAGCTGAAACACACACACATCTACATGTATTTTCAGATTTAAAAATGTTTTAGACTAAAACTAAAATAATTCAATTAATATAAAAGACTAAGCATGTAATGAGTCTTATTTACAAAACAAACAATGCCAGTGGTATTAAAAGCAGATTCAAATGCAAACCTTGTTGATTGATTGGTCTGTAGGTGGTGGTGTTGAGTCATTTATTCTTATATGAATAGAGGTTCTAATTTTCAAATCAATGTCTAGAACAACAACACATTTTATGCAGGTGCATTGTAGGCCTTCTTATTTTATTAAAACAAGAATCCTCCATTATGAATATTACAATCTTCAGAAAAGTCATCCCAATTAATCCCACTGAATTTACACAGTCCCATTTAAGCTGTTCCATTCTGACAACCTGTGACAAATCTGTGTCAGGTAAACACTTAGCTCTGCAAAGACTTCAATCCATTATGAAACCATTTAAAATGACAGGAACACAACACGTATGTTTTAAAATATGCTTTATATACAACAATATCAGCAGCTATCGTGATATAGTACTGAACAATCAAGAATAATATGATACACTGTCTGATTTTATTATGTCATCATGTTTCCTTCCTGCCTCTAACTACATGGAGTCAGTATACACGTGAGTGAAATGCATTATGATGTCATTTCCTGCATCCGTAGCTAGAGGACACATGTAATTCAGTATGATACAAGAACCAACATGATGAGAATCATTTTAATAGTGATCAATTCAGTGTACTGCGTCAAAGGTAACAAAAAAGCTTAAAAAATTGTAAAACGCTAAAACGTGTATGTACATAGTGAATAGAAACAGTGGGAATGTAAATCTTAGGGTTTACATTCATGAGTTATTTATCCACAGGTGTTGCAGGGGTGAATGATGTCAATCAGCCTGATGTACTCTGTCATATTGCGTATGGCTTAAGTCAGCATCAGTGCTGTTTCACTTCTATACTTGATAATCCACTGGGGTTTGTACAGTGACCCCTCCTGCCTGGTTCCTTCTGCTCTTACAAGATTCTTACAGCTTATAAATTACTGTGGTAGTTATTTATGGATAACTTGGTCATTGTATTTTTGGTCCTTGCATTGGCTGGTCTTTGGAGTGTAACCACTGCTATCATCCCTGAACCTTGGGTGGGCATTTGTGGAGAAAGTTACATCTCAAGCTAGCAGTGATAGCAGTGATGTACTACAGCTGGAGAATGTGGTTGATAGTTTTGTTATGAACATTAAGGGCACATAAACATTTTGCCTTCTATTGTCAACACCCACAGAGACTGAAGACGAGTATATCAGGTGCTCTTAGGTTTGTGTTTTAGGTGATATTAGGTAGGCAATAATAAACCTTTACATCACTTCCAAAGCTTGGATGTTTTGTAAAGTGTGTCACATTCTGTCAGTGTTTCAATCTGTTCAGTCTAAACAAAACTGGAAAGTCTGAGGGAGATTTTATGAAACATGTTTCATAACACTAAAAACAAGAGAAAGAGGCGGAGTCAAAATTGAGCAGGTGAATATGGAAGTGGGTGTGGTCATCCTCTTATTTCCTCAAAATGTTGTTTACCAGATTGTATAGGCTTGCAGCAGCGTGTATGCTCATACCTGCCTGTCATCACCGAGGTGCAGTATGATCAGTGTTGTCCTCACCGTGACCTTCTCACTTCAATGCACTGCAGGTAACGCACTCCACAAAATGCAAGAGACAGATGACTGCATGTAATTACTGAAACTGAAGATGTGACACGTTACATTTCACTGTATTCCTCACATGACTTTTGACCGTTAGTTTTAGCAGAAGAAAATGGCGTCACACAAAGCCACAGTGTCCTCTGGGCTGTGAAGGGGAGTTCTGCTGAAATGAACTGCAGCCATAATAAAGGCCTGTCCTACTATGGAATGTACTGGTACCGACAGCACCAAGGAAAGGCCATGGAGCTCATAGTTTACACATCTACCATCAGTGCACCAGACTTTGGCTCTGTCGATGAAAGAAAATTCTCTGCCGCTAAAGTAGGTGCTGAGAAAGGATTTTTCACTGTGAAGAATGTAGATGCAGATGACAGTGCTGTGTATTTCTGTGCAGTGAGTGGACACAGTGTTATATACTTGTTGCACTGCTGAACAAAAACATCTGCTGATGAACTCTAGAGGATAAGGATGTTTATCTTCACCACTAAGTTAGATTCGATACACATCTCGATACACTGTCACCGAAACGATATAACTGCGATACTCTGAAACCCCTTATCGATACGATGCGATACAAATCACTCCTGTTCACAATATGATGCGATTCAAAATGATTTGATAACGATATGACTTATTATATGAGGATTCGGTTTGATAAGTGATCATTTGATACAGTTAGTTGAGGTTTGAGGATGTATTGGCCTAACCCATCAGTTTTCTTAACTCAACAGCACAATTCTACTTTACTCTCTAACAATTTAAGGGATGTATGCATCTGGGGTGGGTTTCCCGAAACGTTCGTAGCGCTAAGTACTTCGTAACCTCGTATGAAACGTATGAGGTTAAGAAGTACTTAGCGCTAAGAACGTTTCGGGAAACTCACCCCTGGTTGTTTTGAATGGAGCAAAACCAATACATAATATAAAAAATGCATAATTCAGTATATTCAGACAGAGCATTAATTTATTCAAGTGAATTATTCAGTTATTTTCTCCATCTATATTTATACAAAAAGTTTAAAACATAAGATGAACAGTTTTTAAAAGTACTGCATTAACATAGTAAAAATTATGATCTGCAACACTACTGTCTGCTAGACTTACGAGGGGGTAGCGGCCGCAGAGATGTCCACACCGTGCCGTCTTTTCATGTGTGTTGCCAGGTTCGTTGTGCTACTAACGTATTTGATAGCCCCACGGCATTGTTTGCAGATTGCGTGCGTCTTGTCAAGTTGACCACCTCGCTTAAAAAACCCGAAATATTGCCACACGTTTGATTTGTGTGTCTTTTTTGGTACATTAAATATATTTGTCGTTGCTAATGCTCTCATTTCCCTCCATCTTTGTTGTGTACGTCTGCGTGTTTGCGGCAGTACCTGAGGACACGATGGTGCATTTATGTTGCACCGAAAAAAAGAAATCAATAAAAATAAAAAGTATGTTGCCTCTGTAAATACGTTAGAATAAGGAATAGATACTGGAAAACAAAACACCCAATTTAACGATGGCATTTGCCGATGCAAAATGACTAGAGGAGATGCACCATAAATTCGCCCACAAATGAAACCCGATGCACGTTGAATCTACCGGTGCAGTCGAATCGCAGACATGTGTGCCGAATCACCGATGTGAATCGGTGAATCTCCCCATCCCTACTAGAGGAGCATCACCTCAGAAAAGAATCGAGTATGTTTTTGTTGTTGTTTACTGATTGTAATGTCTGTAAATTATTATAAAAATAATAATCATGTTCTTTCATGGATTGAAAGTGGATCTTTCACTGTGAAATATGGATTAAGATGATCGCGCTACATATTTTTGTGCTGTGAGACAGTCACACATCTATTGAACTGCTGAATGAAAAAAAAACCCAATGCAGATATTACTGGAATAAATAGGAAAACTAACATGGGGTTAACAAATGAACAAACAGGACATTTTCTCCTTTCATGACATTTGTCATGAATTGAATGGCTGATTCTTCCCAATGCTTTAACCCTAACCCTAACCCTAAACCCTAACCTAAGCAACATCCATATAGGGTGAATGCCCAGAAAAGAGAAGTGCCTACGAAAGGAGGTAGTATTTATTTTATATTTTTTTTCTTCTCTCCTTAACCCTCCCTCACCCCCTCCTCCATCCTCTCTCACTCCTGAGGATTTTGTCGTCTTCTTTGAAGAGAAGATTGCAGCAGTCCATCAGTCCTTCTCCCCTGCTCCCAACCTTCCTACTACTATCTCTAACCCAACACTCAACTCCTTGGCTTCTTTCTCCCCTCTCTCCTCAGACAAGATACATCAACTTCTGACTTCTAGCAATCCAACTACATGCCCACTCTTCCTTCCACTCTTTTCCAGAATATGTCAACAACTCCTTAGTTTCGGGCCATGTACCTACCGTGTTCAAGATTGCAAGGGTGGTACCAATCCTGAAAAAAGCAACACTTGACACCTCTGACACGAACAACTACAGACCGGTATCACTTTTTTCTTTTCTATCAAAAACTCTGGAGTGAGCAGTCTATGACCAATTATCTCTCTTCCTCACCCAGAACCAACTCCAAGATCCTAATCAGTCTGGCTTCAAACAGGCACACTCTCAAAGCAGTGACAGAGGTGCTCCATGCTGCCAAGGCTAACAAGCTATCATCAGTTTTAATTCTTCTAGATCTTTCTGCAGCCTTTGACACGGTCAACCACAACATCCTCCTCTCTGTTCTTTCTAGCCTCGGTGTGACTGGCTCTGCTTGGAAATGGTTCCAGTCATATCTTGAAGACCGTTCCTATCAGGTAATATGGAGAGGATCTACATCAAATCCATGTAAACTTTCCACTGGTGTCCCCCAAGGCTCGGTCCTAGGCCCTCTTCTCTTCTCTTTATATACTCGTTCCCTTGGTGACAATTATTTTGTCTCATGGTTTCTCTTATCATTGCTATGCTGTTGACACCCAGCTAATTCCTTCCTTCCCTCACTCTGACATCCAGGTTTCTAGGCATATCTCGGCATGCTTGGCAGATATTGCTTCATGGATGACTGCTCACCACTTGAAGCTCAACCCAGCAAAACTGAGCTTCTTTACATTCCAGGAACCCCAATCCCACACAACAACCTCAGTTTCCTTTGAGAACACATTGTTAACACCATCAGAAACTGCACGAAGCCTGGGTGTAACGTTGAACAATGAGTTGTCCTTCTCAACACATGTTTCAAAACTGACCAGATCCTGCAGATTTCTCTTCTGCAACATACAGAGAATACGACCCTTCGTTTCACAGGAAGCTACACAAGTGCTTGTGCAGTCTCTGGTAATCTCTAAGCTGGACTACTGCAATTCCATTCTTGCAGGTCTTCCTCTACGGGTCATCAGACCTCTACAACTAATTCAGAATGCTTCAATCACCCCAAGTTCTCACATGTGACTCCTCTGCTACGCTCTCTTCACTGGCTTCCAGTAGCGGCACGCATCAGATATAAAACCTTGATGCTTGCTTACAAAGCCAAAAATGGACTGGCCCCTCCCTACATGATGTCCATGGTCAAAAGCCGATCCATACAGCGAACACTCAGAACCTCAAGCTTGGCTCGACTCAAAACTCTATGCTTAAAATTTCATGGAAGACAAAGCTCCAGACTATTCTCCGTCCTGGCTCAAAGATGGTGGAACGATCTTCCATTAGCTGCTAGGACCGCAGAGTCTATTGCTATCTTCAAGCGTAGACTGAAGACCCACCACTCAGCTGATACCACTTGCCATTGTTCTTTAAATTGTATGTCTGTCTATGTTTAATTGTGCTTCTTGGTATAAGTTTAATTCCTGTCTAAGTGAGCCTGTTTAATCGAAATACTAGATAATGACATTGACTCCTGTAGTTTAGTAGTAGTCTGACTACTATGGTATCTTGAATTCTGGCCTATCCGTACTATTTCCTAGGATGAATTCTGTGATCGGATGCAGAGCACTTTGTAAGTCGCTCTGGATAAGAGCATCTGCTAAATGCTGTAAATGTTAATGTAGGTGTTATATTTGCTTGAGCACGGATTGGCTATCCCTAGCAAAAGTCCGTGGAGTTCACAGTGTGTTCTGGTTCCAAAGCCTGACGGCAGTTTTAGATTATGCATGGATTGTAGGCATTTGAATGCAATAACGGTGACGGATTCATTCCCGTTGCCACGCATAGACGACTGTATGGACGCTATTGGAGATGCTCGTTTTGTAACCAAGCTGGACTTGTTGAAGGGGTACCAGAGCAGACAAAAGAGTAACAAACACACTCGCCTCTACTCAGTGCAACATAACCAAAAAAAAAGACTAATAAACAAAGGGAGTGTACATGAAATCACACAGACGCACAGTAGCACAGACACCAAGACTCCCCCCATGCCCTCTTCTCTCTCCTCGTCTTCATCCGCTTTTATCCATTAGTCTTAATTGTAGCCCTGCCTCCACTCAGGCAAGCCTGCAAAATAAGAGTCATGCATGCAAACAACCCTTACCAGAAGGGCATGCCAGGACTTGGCACGTAACACATATCTACAAAGTATGTAACTATAGACATTTTGGATTTCTACAATAAATCCTGAAAAACCAGAGGTGGAAGTTCCAGGTTCAGAAAGTAAAAGTCCTCACCAGGATTTTGCTCAGGCTTCCTGGACTGTAGATTCCACTCATTTTACCTGGATGCACTAATTAGAAAATCTTACAAGCTTGAGTAAATTCCTGGTGAGGACTTTTACTTTCTGTACCTGGAATGGCCACCTCTGTGAAAAACTACTGGCTCATATGAAGACAAGTGAAAATGCAACTTTCGCAAATCTGAAGCTACAATTTTCTCTGCAGCAAAAATACAGTGCTGGGGGCATTTGTGTTCTTCTCTGTCCTTGACCAAACCAGATGTTCAAGATGGTCAAACAAATCAAATGAATGAGGGCCCGGCATGGAGTGTGCAGTTCAATCCTGAGCTTGCAGAGGACAAAGTGTGGAATACAATCTGGTCCATAGGAGGTGCTGTTGCATCAGTTGTCACGCTATTGTGTTTCATGAATGAAGATATGGGTTGTGTTTGAAATAGCCTACTACATACTACTGGCGTACTGCTTGGGCCCCAAATCAGTATCCAGAAGGCAAACAAAAATAATTTTTCCAGTATGCGAAACATCCCCGGATGACATACTACTTCCGCAAAATATTCCAGTACGCAAACAGAGCTATCTTCGTGGTGTAATGCAACCCATCATGCAATGCTATGTGCACGTGACCCCGTAGTATGCTTTGCTTTTGTCGCATACTGGAAACTGGGCTAGTATTTCACTTGTTTCTTAATAAATATTGTGAAATAAATGTTTAGAACATCAGCACATTTTACATTTGTCCATAACAGGCCTTGATATTTGAGCGCTACACGAATCCTGCATGAGTAAAAACATCTTCATAATGTTCACAGAAATGCTCAGTAATCAGTCTGAATGACTGCTATGAACACAGTGCTACACTTATCCATCAGTTATATAAGCAGTTTTATACTCAGTTTTATAATCAGCTCTATAATCAGCTCCATAATCAGCTCTGCTTCACAGCTTATGTGGCAGCGAATCAATTTATGATACCACATTTCACAGAAAGGACTGTGGACTTATTTAGTTTCAACACCAGCAACACACTCAGATGTGTGTGTGTGTGTGTGTGTGTGTGTGTGTGTGTGTGTGTGTGTGTGTGTGTGTGTGTGTGTGTGTGGACTATAAGTGGAGGGGCTAGACATGTAAAAAAGCATTATCTCCCGGCACAGCTACACAGCACAGCCATCATGAATATTGCTCTTATTACACTTTCTACACTTCTGTGTCTCATAAGTAAATGTTATTTTTTGTTATTTTCAAGAACGTTTATGAAGAGATGTAGAGAATATATCTAAATAATTTTTTCTCTCCACAGGTTTCACGCTTTGTTCTGTAATCCAGTTTCCTCCTGATCTCATAAAGAACATAGAAGACACTGCTGACATCAAATGTGCTCATACTATGAGGGGTTATGATCGCATACTGTGGTACAAACACAGTCAGACCACAGGCTTTAAGCTCATGGGATACATCTTCACTGTGTCAATAAAGAAAGAGCCAGAATTTGAACATGACATAGAACTGAGTGGAGACGGAAGAAACAACGGCTCATTGTCCATAAGTAGCCTTACAATTAACGACAGTGCTGTGTACTTCTGTGCAGCCTATTACACAGTGATGTGGATCCTCTCAATCAACTACAAAAACCTTCAGTTGGTCCATGTTACCCACTAGACTGAACACCTGCTTCTTTGAACTGACTGATGTAGTGCCAATAAACTTTACTAATAGGCCCAGGATTCTCACAGAGCATTTGTCAATATTTTTTTGTACAACACTATCAATTCTCAACATGTTCATTCTAATTTGAAAATCTTGTGAGAAATGATGTCCATGCTCTAAAGACTAGTGGCCCCCAGAAATGAACCATAAAGAATAAGATGTTATCCATAGTGATTTTATTGGGTCATGTGCCCTGCCTCTAACTACATGGAGTCATTATACACATGAGTGATATGCATTATGATGTCATTTCCTGCATCCGTACCTGGAGGACACATGTAATTCAGTATGATACAAGAACCAACATGATGAGAATCATTTTAATAGCGATCAATTCAGTGTACTGCATCAAAGGTAACAAAAAAGCTTAAAATAATTTTACAACAACCATTTCTAAAATTCAACTGTATACTGAACAGAATTAAAAACATTTATGAGCTTTTTGTCCACAGGTGTTGCAGGGGTGAATGATGTCAATCAGCCTGATGTTCTCTGGGCTGATATGGGAAAATCTGCCACAATTAATTGCAGTCATACTAAGGGGGCAACTTACACTCAGATGTACTGGTACCGCCAGCACCAAGGAGAAACTATGAAGCTCATTGTCTTCACAGCAACCTATGTCAAAGATCCAGAGTTTGCAGATAAATTTAATGGGAATAAATTCTTAGCCAATAAAACAGTTGCTGAGAAAGGCTCCCTTACAGTAAAAGATGCTGATTTTACTGACAGTGCAGTGTATTTCTGTGCTGTGAAAGAACACAGTGTCATAACTTTAGGGCAGAGTTGTACAAAAACACCATGTGTGCCTGCATGTCTTGGAGAATTGTCAAGAGAAGCATTGTGGTACAACCACAATATGTGGCTTCCCAGCATGAGCCTTATTAATATTAACACTAGTGGTAATTAGAACCCAAATAATGGAATTACAGCATTTGGTCTATTTTGGATTCTAAAATATTTGTATGTGGTGAAATGTTATGAGGGAACAATATGGAACTGTGCAACAGAAAGTTTAACTCAATAAATCCACGTCGGTGTTGGCGCTCAGACAACAAAGAACACAGAACTCATCAAATAAATCAGATAAAAATCTAAACACACAATTTCCCAGTCTGTGTCTGGCTGATGCTGAGTGTAGAACTTTAGAACTGACGTGATATTTTAGAATTATCTAAAAATTATTTTAGAAACATCCTCAAAATCAAACATCATCAGTCCCATAAACACATTTCCTGTTCCATGTTTGACCAACAGTTTATACATAATTACTGTCTCATGATCTGCCTTATTTTGTGTAGTTTGTTATTTTAACAGGAGGGGGCATTGCTGTATCTGTATTCATCATAAACAGTGATGACATTATACTGTTTCCCCCAAACGGTGTTAGTGTTTTTTTTTTCCTGAATATGACTACATTGAAAAAGTAGTTTCTTGTGTTCCTCGTTGCATGCTGTCCTTGATCTGTCCAGCAGTCATGAATAGATTCATTCTCATTACTGTCATTCTTTCCTTATACTGTTTGGAAGGTAAGTAATGCACATTAAGCAACTTCACATGAGAGTTAAATAACAAATGAAATATCTACTTGTATTTTTAAAAAGACCTACAGACTAATCTGTGCAATCTCAATGTCTTCTGATGTATTTTTGTCCCACATAGTGTCTCCTCTCAGTAATGGTGTTTCCCAAACTCCAACTGGCCTGATCGTTAAGGACGGGGACACTCCAGAACTTCAGTGTTCTCACAACATTACAAACTACAATCGCATTCTTTGGTATAAACATGCTCACAACCAACAGTTTGACTTTATGGGATACATTCTATCATCACCACAGCTGGAGTCTCAATTCAGCAAAAAGTTTACTTTGACGGGGAATGGAAATCGTAAAGCCATACTTAGGATAAATACTGTAACGCCAGATGACAGTGCAGTGTACTTCTGTGCAGCATATACACAGTGTCTCACACATCCTCTCTCCTGTACAGTAAACCCTGCTGTAGGAAACTGCTGCACTAGACCACGTTTTTAACTACCTTACGCCTGTAATTATAAATTTTTATCAAAACTGTGTGTATCATGGCATAATGTGTGGAAAAAAGCTTTAAGTTAGTTAATTCAAAGCAGTTTACACATATTTTTGGAAATTCAATATTGTCTCACATATACACAGATATAGGATGTATGTGTGTAGGTTTGGATGTACTAATACATATGTCTACCATGGTGATCTACAGAGTGAAACAGAGTGAGAGATATGCACAGAGGTAAGAGTGGGGTGAGAGAGTGAGAGAAAGACAGAAACCACACATACAAGCCCCCGTACAGGCCCCGTATAGGGAACACCGTGTTGAAATGAGAACAATTCAACATTTTAACCAACCAACAAAAGCATCAAAATGCTGATTCATAATTGGATTCATGATATGGGAGTGGCTACTGACATGGTTTTGACATCATTTCTTCCTGCTGGTCTTTATCAATAAGCTTTAGAACAGACGTGCTTAAGATCCTGGCATAACAGGTGCTCACTATGATCAGTGTTATAATCACCTTCGGTTTCTCACTTCAGTGGACTACAGGTAATGTAATGTGCACTAAATGCTGAGCAGTGTTGTATTTGATTTCACTACTGAATACAGACTGAAGTCACCATGAATTGTAATTTTCAAACAACCTTTTACCAGTTTTAGTTTTGGCAGAAGAAAATGGCGTCACACAAAGCCACAGTGTCCTCTGGTCTGTGAAGGGGAGTTCTGCTGAAATGAACTGCAGCCATAATAAAGGTGCTAGCTACTATCAGATGTACTGGTACCGACAGCACCAAGGAAAAGCCATGGAGCTCATAGTTTACACAACAGCCGGCAGCACACCAGACTTTGGATCCTTTGATGAAAAGAAATTCTCAGCTTTTAAAAAAAATACTGAAAGTGGATCTTTCACTGTGAAGAATCTGGATTCAGATGACAGTGCTGTGTATTTCTGTGCGGTGGGTGCACAGTGTCACAAAAGTGTTGAACTGCTGAACAAAAACTTAACTGATGTTACTGCAGTAACTAAGACTACCAGCAGTGGGTCTACCCTAAATTAATTTAGCCATACTTTGTGGAATTTTTATTAATCAATAAAGACCACTAGATTGAACTATTGATTGCAATTATGGAACCATATATGAATCTGACTGTATGTCTGCTGAAACCAGCAGAATTAAAACTGATGGAAAACCAAAGGTGATGTTAGAGGTGAACAGAAAGGAAGCATAGTGTAGTGATAGGAGTATGTAGATAAGAGTGAGAACTTTTTCCCATATTGCATTGCTCCATACAGTATGTTGCCAAACATGTGGTCTCCAGGTGGCACTATTGTTTCATTGTTTTATTCAGGTGGGTGGGAGGTATGGTCCTGTTTTTTTCTTTCATTTCAAATATGTCAGTAAAATCTGCCATTTTAATCTCTAAATGTGGTTGAGGAAACACCACAACCGTTTCTTGTACTTATGTTGTTTTGTGCTTGTCTGTTTATTGTTTTTAACCTCTGTAAAGGTATTTTATTCATGATGAATCTCAGAAATCCTATCATCTCATTTCTGGTCTGCTGGTCCATTGGTGAGAACAAAAAAATAATAAGCTTTTCTTTCTGTGAAATGACAGCATTTTCTCTGTAGATTTTTCTTCATACACTTAGTACTTAGTACAAGATGTTCTAAGTATCTCCTTCTGAACTCAATATATTAGGCCACAAATGATGGGTCCATTTAATCTTTAAAACAGGTAAATCCATCAGCAGTTCTGTCCTGCAGACTCCAGCTGCTGTTATAAAGGTCTTAGGAGAAGACACTGAACTTCTTTGCTCTCACAGCATCACCAGCTACAACACAATACTCTGGTATTATCAGAAACAAGGTGAACTGAGCCTTCACCTTATTGGATATACTTTTCTTGAGAGCTCAAATCTGGAAAACCCAAAGGAAAAAAAGTTTAAACTGGACGGGGATGGAAAGAAGTCTGTGAGGCTGGAGATCTCAACGCTCAGCCTGTATGACAGTGCAGTGTATTTCTGTGCTGTAAGTAAACACAGTGCTGCAGCTTTTCTGGTGACTCTACAAAAAGCTCCTTGTCTTCCTCTGCCAACATGCACACCAGCCAATCAAAAACACTTAATGTCTATGACATCATATGTCATATCGAATGAGCCTAATGAGTTTAATTTTCAGAAGAAATTCAAATGAGCTAAGCTAACTGACCTGCCAAAGCTTCCAATCTTCAGGTAGACACAATTTTATGAAACTCTTGCTTATTTTCTCCTGCTAAAAAGATGTTTGAGGATAGGTATGTGCATCTTTTCTAATACATTAAATACATGTATCTTTGCAATGCAGATGTTAAGCCACATGTGTAGTTTGTGGATTATTGTAGCTTTTCTAGCTATCCTAGATAACTAGCAAGAATGATCTGCTCCACAGTGCATATGAATGTAGGGCTATTTGTAAATTATTTCCATATATCTGTATTGCATGAAATGTAATTTGGACATTTGGTTGAGCCCATTATGCTCATGGCTCCCCTTAAGACATGTTGCTCTAATGAAGACACCCCTGACCTTATTTAGCTGAATAGTTTTAATTCCTCAAAAAGAAAAATGATTTGTATTCCTTCAAGTGTCTCCTCTGCATTCTGAAGAACACATCGCGGTCATTATTCATGAACTCGTCATCAAAATTTAAAAAACACATCGAGGTAAGTTCGCCATTAGATGAGTACTACCAACAGGGTGGTTTATAGGGGTGGGAATCGTTTACTATCTCACGATTCAATTCGATTCCGATTTTGGGGGCCACGATTCGATTCAAAATCGATTTTCAATTCAAAACAATTTTCGATTCAAAAAACGATTTGATTTATAAAAATGTCTGCTTCAGTCTATAAAATCTGCATGATCTACTAGTCTGCTTTGCAAGACAGAATGACAAATACAGAAAATTAAGTGTCTTTCACATTTAATTAACAAAAATAAAGTGCTTTGGTAAAATAAAATGGTTTTTGTTGTGTCACCAAAATTCTTAAGCTTCATTTTGCGAGCTGTCAGGGCTGGCTCGGATGCAGTTCCCCCAGCCGTTGCTAGGGGCACCAGAGTCAGTCCCAGACTAAACTGGCATAACCGCACAGCCAGGTCCCTGCTTTCTCTGTGATTACTTCTCGTTTAATGGTGTCACCACCTCTCTCTGTTATGCTTTCTCTTTACTTATTCGAGTATCTATCTCCTGCGTCGCTTCCTGACCCATGTCAAGTTTTCATAGTCCTGTATTTCTTCCTATCCATTTTGCCTTTATTTTTGGGAAGGGTTTTATTTTGCTGCAGTGTTTTTTGCCAGTTACTTCTGCTGGCATACTTGGTTTCGTTTTCGCGTTGCATTTATCCGCACAGTTACTGTTGTTATTTTTTTTCTTCCTCCCGTCTCACTACGGTTGAGTGTTATTTTTCACGCGTTGTATTTTCCGCATTGTTTTTTTGTTTCTATTTACTCCGTGCCCTCACGGTTTTGGTTTCTATCCTTTTGCGCGTTGAGTCTTCCATGTTGTTTTGTTCATTCTGGGTCGGTGCGCGCGTTTCCCTCTCGCTAATACATTTGACAAGTATCAAACATCTTGCTCTTGCGAGCCGGCACTTGGGTCCACCCTTCTCTATATTATTTTACTTGGGTCCACCCTTCTCTATATTATTTCACGCGGTGTGTACGTTCCCGTGCTCACCGAGTTACACACGCCTTGCACACGAGCTACATTGTGTCCAGTTCGGTCTTCCCCGGCATTCAGTAAAAACCAAAGTCAACCCATATATTTGCCTTAAATGAAGACGGGACAGCTTGAATATCTCTTGCCTCCATCTGTTTTGAACCTTGTCCGCACATGAGTGTGTCTCAGAACATGCTGCGTAAAGTCTCGCGTAATTTTGTAATTACGTAACGCGAGACTTCACCACGACTTAGAATCGATTTTGGGACATTTTAAATCGATTCTGAATCTTAGTAAATGAGAATCAATTTTTGATATATGAATTGATTTCTTGGCACACCTCTAGTGGTTTATAAACCCCGGTTAATGATATCACATTGAAATACACTACATTTAATAGATGCTTTTATCCAAAGTAGTGTGCTAGTACCCAAATTGCAATCTGTGGAGATGCTAAGCGACAGTTTAACACAGGAAACACATCAAACGTTAAAGCTGGGGACTAGGGTTGCCACATAGTTCTGACACACAGGGTGGCGAGTGTAATCTGTTGATGGGGGGTGGCGAACGTTAAACGTTCCTTAATGTTTTATGATGACTGACTAAATTAGCTTCAGATAAATATATAGTCACAGATATTAATGTAAGAAAATAAAGATCTCAAATTTAGTTTTTCTACACTGGAATACGTGTCTTAACAAAGTCTTAACTTAACTTACCGTTCGACTCTAAAAAGTCTCATTAACAAGCAGCCATTTGGTCATTTGGAACGATGAATCCGTGTCCGGCATATGGGCCACATCGATGATGTCAAATGTTTGCTCATAAATACTAAGACTAAATTAAAACTTGAGACGTTGAAATAATGCAAAACTTTAATGCAGAGTTAACAAAATACCTGATTTTAATTGCCACACCATTAAAATTTACAAGTTAGTAGCACTGTTTGGGTTTACAGTGCATGATCTGAACTTCAACTGACTTGAGCTAAACAATGAAGGACTGAGATGAAATTCCATTTATCTGACCACTAATTAAAACCAACAAGATATCATTACCAACAATGCCATCTCAGGCTTAACCACTGAGATTCAAGATGAACGAATTATTATTTTGTTTTATTGATATACCTTATTGGGGGGCATGGTGGTGTGGTGATTAGCACTCACAGCAAGGTGGCCTGGGTTTGATTCTTGATGCTCTGTGTTGACTCTAATTTCCTCCCACAGTCCACTGTGATTACTGTAGATTGTGTGTGTGTGTGTGTGTGTGTGTGTGTGTGTGTGTGTTGGACATGTGGTGGACTTGTGACCTGCCCATGGTGTTCCCTATCCTTACCCAGAGATGCTGGGACTGGATCCAAACCCCTGCTCCAAGAACAGTCAGATGCATGGGTAAGATATTGAAGTAAAATGTTTAATAAAGTAAAAAAAGGTTTAATAGAAGTATTAACTGTCAGGGCTGGGTCCAGGACCATCCCTCCTGTTGCCACTGGAGGGAGCCCGCGAGCTGATTCTCGTGGGAGACGCAATCAGCAGTGAGGACCTGCAGCTGTGCCTTCTCCTATATAATGTGCACGGTTGCAGTGCTTCACTGCTGAGTTGTTTGTTGCCTCTTGCAGCCAGTCAGTATCCCAATTACTGAGCTTTCGGTTTTTTACTTCTCTCTATCCTGTTTTTCGAAGTCTCTTCTCCTGCGCCCTTACTGGCCTTTCTCAAGTTTTCCCCCACGCTGTTCTTTCTCTATTTTTGGTTGTTGTGCCTTTGTTTGCGGCCAGCACAGTTCCCTGGCTTTTATTTTATTTTGTTCCTTTGTGCTCCCTTTTTGATCACCGACACATTTGTGTTTTGTTTTCCCATGTGTGTTTTGTTTTTCTGCCAGTCTGTTTCTCTGGCTTGTATTTTTCTTTGTCCGTTTGCGCTCCCCTTTTGACACATACAGTTCTGTCTCCTTCGTGTTTTTTGTTGTGCTCACTTACCTGGTCTTACGTCGGGGTCGTTCTGTTGTTCTTGTCTGTTTTTTATTTTCTGAGTGGTTTCTCTGTTTTCCATTTCCCACTTAGTGGTGGAGGTCTCAGTTTGTAGTTTCTTTTTTGGGTTTTGCCCCTGGGTTCACCTCGCACAAAAACCCTGTGAGTCCCCTGTTCCCTGGGGGTTCGTGTGACATTAACACTATTAAAAGGAATAAAATGGATAAATCCAGAGACCTCTGTTACATTCACTGAAAGCATCTGCAAGAGACAGCTAGCCCTCCTCTGTAATCATGAATCTATACCAACTACCGCCAGTTAAGTAAGAACTTGTGACAGAATTTTGAATGTCAGGTCTGATTCATGTCAGGCGATGGTGAACAGTGTTCGCTGATACCAGTGCTACCCCTCACTGGACCATCAGGTCAAGAATGTTCTGCTTCCCCACATCATGCTTAGTCAATCAATCAATCAAATTATATTTATATAGCGCTTTTTACAACAGTTGTTGTCACAAAGAAGCTTTACAAGTGTCCGAGTCCAAGCCCCCAGTGAGCAAGCCAAGGGCGACAGTGGCAAGGAAAAAGTCCCTCCATGAGGAAGAAACCTTGAGAGGAACCAAGACTCAAGGGGGGAACCCATCCTCCTCTGGCTCAAGCCGGTCACCATGACAACAATTTAAAGAGCAAGAGAGAAAAAAGGAAAAGATGTGAGGGATAAAGTCTATCTTGGTGTAGATTTATAAACATGAGTTCTTTGTGTAATTCCTGTACAGTCCCAAATGTCTTGATAGTTGGTAATGTTATACATGAGTCCTTTATGTAATTCCTGTTTAGTCCTATCCATCATCCTTTATCCATCATCCACACTGGTTAGTCAGGGCAGTGGGTTGATCCTCCATCATATCTGGTTAGGCAGGAGGTGGCCGGCCCAGGATGGATCTCTGGAAAGATGGATCTCTCTCCTCATCTCGGTGTGCCTCGAGTAGGCGGGCTGCCATGTGGAGAAGATAAAACAGGGAAAATTAGCTCTGTATAAGGACATATACAGGACAGATGAGATTATAAACATTTCTGGAGTGTGGCAGCAACTCCAGCATTAAGTTAAATTATTACAGCCTAGCTATAAAAAGCAGAACCAGAAGGTAACATAGACTTGGGAGTATTTTGAGACATTGGCATCCATCCACTGCACTGTCAACAAACTTGAGTGACCACATGCAGTGACAGGATGACAGCACCAGCGCCCTAGTCTACCATAAAACCCTTCGTCTACGAACCCCTGGATCTGTACCTTTATCTAAGGGGGCATATTAGTTATCAAACGGTAAACTAAATAGGTGGGTTTTCAACCTAGACTTAAAGATTGAGACTGTGTCAGAGTCCCGGACGCATTTTGGAAGGTTATTCCAAAGCTAGAGGGCCTTACAATAAAAGGCTCTTCCCCCTGCTGTTACCTTATTAATTGTTGGAACTAATAAAAGGCCAGTACCCTGTGATCTTAGTGGTCGTGGGGGTTCATAATAGGAAATAAGTTCCTGGAGGTACTCAGGAGCAAGCCTGTGCAGTGCTTTATAAGTCAATAGAAGAATTTTAAAATCAATACAGAATTTAACTGGGAGCCAATGCAGGGCTGATAGGAATGATCTGATATGATCAAATTTTCTAGTTCTAGTCAGAACTCTGGCTGCAGCATTTTTAACTATTTGAAGTTCATTTAGATTCCTATTTGAGCATCCTGACAGTAATAAGTTACAGTAGTCCAATCTAGAGCTAACAAAGGGGTGCACCAATTTTTCTGCATCATGCTTGTGATAATGCATTTCTTAACTTGGCAATGTTGCAGAGATGTAGAAAAGCTATCCTAGTAGTATTATCTATGTATTTATCAAATGATAGGTCAGAGTCGAGTATGACGCCTAGATTTTTGGCTACTGTGCCAGGTGTAATGGGGTAGTCTGCAAGATTAAGCATTAGATCTGGAATTTTCTGTCTTGCGGCCTTAGGGCCCAGAAGGAGAACTTCTGTTTTGTCCTCATTAAGTTGGAGGAAGTTTAGAGACATCCAGCATTTTACACAGGCTTCAATCAGGTTTGGCTGATATGTAAAGGTGAGAAGTCCTTGCATGCTTAGACACAAGGGTTGTGCAGAACCTTTTATCTATGGCTAGCCACAACTATGAGTGACTACATAATCTACACACTAAGGGTGCTCACAGACATAAATAAACACAGAGCAAAAGAGAAGATGGCATACAAAAAACGTTTAATTTTCCCATCACACTGTCCACCGCTGGAATCTGATAATGAACGTAAATGCAGATCTAATTATGCTTGGGTTTACTGATACGGCCTGAACAGATCCTGTATCAATCATTCACATTTGGAGATTTATCAGTAACTGAGATGTGTGCCATGGGGTGCTCTGAGACCATGTTCTGTGTATGCATGTCTAGTGTATGTAATACGCCTTGCTGGCTTTGCTAGTCCAGGCCTTGCTGGCTCCTGATTTTGACAGCGTTCAGTTTGTTTCATGGCCAGCATACACTCACCGGCCACATTATTAGGTACATACTTGCTATTATCGTGTTGGACCCCCCTTTGCCTTAATCCTTTGTGGCATATATTCAACAAGGAATCATTCCTCAGAGAGTCTGGTCCATATTGATATGATAGCATCACGCGGTTCCTGCAGATTTCTCGGCTGCACATCCATGATGCGAATCTCCTGTTCCACCACCTCCCAAAGGTGCTCTATTGGATTGAGATCTGGTGATTGTGGTGACCATTTGAGTACAGTGAACTCATTATCGTGTTCAGGAAACCAGAGATGATTCGCTCTTTTTAACATGGAAGTAGCCATAAGAAGATGAGTACACTGTGGTCAGCAATACTTAATTGGTACTAATGGGCCCAAAGTGTGCCAGGAAAGTATGGCACCACCACCAGCAGCCTGAACCATTGATACAAGGCAGGATGAATCCATGCTTTCATGTTGTTGACCCCAAATTCTGACCCTACCATCCGAATGCCGCAGCAGAATCTGAGACTAATCAGACCAGGCAACATTTTCCAATCTTCTATTGTCTAAATTTGGTGAGCCTCTGCGAATTGTAACCTCAGTTTCCTGTCCTTAGCTGACAGGAGTCGCGTCTCGTGTGGTGGTCTGCTGCTGTAGCCCATCCTCAAGGTGTTGTGCATTCTGAGATGCTCTTCTGCATGCCTCAGTTGTAACGACTGGTTATTTGAGTTACTGTTGCCGTTCTATCAGCACAAACCAGTCTGGCCATTCTCCTCTGACCTCTGGCATCAACAAGGCATTTGCGCCCACAGAACTGCCGCTTACTGGAAATTTTCTCTTTTCTGACCATTCTCTGTAAACCCTAGAGATGATTTTGTGTGAAAATTCCAGTAAATCAGCAGTTTCTGAAATACTCAGACCAACCCGGTCTGGCACCAACAACCATGTCACGTTCAAAATCACTTAAATCACCTTTCTTCCCCATTCTGATGCTCGGTTTAAACTGCAGCAGATCGTCTTGGCCATGTGTACATGCCTAAATGCATTGAGTTGCTGCCATGTGATTGGCTGATTCGACATTTATGTTGATGAGCAGTTGGACAGGTGTACGTAATAAAATGGCTAGTGAGTGTATAGTGACGGCCTTGTTACCTGATTACCAGCCTTGTTACCGGATTACCAGCCTGGCTTATGTGCAGGACTTATCATTCAGCTTAACATAGAGCTTACCTGGGTGAATGAATTTGCATGGCCAGTCTTGCCTTGACAGGATGGAACCAAACTCTTAGTTTATTACTTTTGGTTCTGCCTGTCGCCCTCATTATTCCAGAGTGATTAATACAAGATTGTCAAATAATGTGGCGGTTCTCATAAGAGAAAATTGTGCAGCAAGATCCACAGTGAAAATTTCAAAAGAGCTAGTGGAGTATTTTTCATTTCTCATCAAGTCAATAAACAATTACTTATAAACTTAAACTAGAACACAACATTAAAATTGTTTGTATAACACAGACTATTATTGGCTACTAAATCTTCATGGTGACATGAATACAGTGTAGATCACCGCCTGAAGGGGGCAGTGTTTTTCCATACTTTCATTCTGTGAGTTTGTAGTGTGACTAGAGTCAGAACTGAGGATATAGCTGAGTCCCTTTGAGATTGCTTCCATCTTTCCCATCTTGCTCTCTACCCACAATGTTCCCAGTTTTGCTCGGACTAAGTTTACTGCTCATCACTACAGGTAGTATGCAGCTTGAATATTTTGTACAAAAAGAATCAGCCAAGATACGTTGTTTCTTCATTTGTCTCTTTTCTCCTTAGGTTCCCCACAAGGAACACCTGTCCAGCAGACTCCTTTATACCTCATTAAGAACCAAGGACATACTGCTGTGATCAACTGTTCCCACAACATACAAACCCATGACCGCATTCTATGGTACAAGCAACCTGCGAAGAACGAGTTATTATTCATGGGATATCTAATATCGGATGTTGAAAATATAGAACCACAGTTCAAAGGCCAAATCAAAATCAGTGGAAAAGCACACAAGTTCTATGGCTCTCTGACCTTGACCAGCTGTCTTCCAGAGAGCTCAGCTGTTTATTTTTGTGCAGCGTAATACACAGCAGTTCCAGTCCCATTCTATACCTGACAAAAATAATTTGCACTTGTCTGTGTCTGTCTCTTCTGTATTCTAACGTCTGAATCAAACCACAACAGCTGACTTCATATCTGTGTTCATAACAGAAGTCTTTTAATGTGGGCAACTGACATTCCATTTTTATTAATTCTTAATTCTATCCATTCTATTTTATAATCTATGAGATTCACTTAATTTAAAATGTAATTAAACCTGAGCAGCATTTTGAGCATACACTGTATAAAATATATAAATGTAATAAAATAATGCATTAATAATGGTTATTAAGATGTGTATTCACTATATTTGTTAAAGAGAATAAGAAAGGGCTCCATCATAGACTTTTACAAAGCATCTAATAAGTAACATAAGAAAAAAACTAGTGGTGACTGCATGAAGCGGGAGATATTGACAGAGATCAGTAGTTTTGAGCTCTCCCACAGTGCTCTGAACCACAGTGACAACAAACCTATGTCACAAAAGAGAGTTGTGATAGAATTATTTAGAACTAAATCTTCTAGAGGTCACGCCTTCCTAGAGCTGCCTGCAAGTGTATTTGGTTCACCTGATGCAGGCAAAGGACATGGCCAGTATAACACTCTTAATCCTGTTTTTACCAGCTGGTAAGGATACATCACATTTCTTTTTTATATGTAATTGGGCTTGTTTGGTGAAAAAAACTAAAATCAACACTAAAACTGCACAAATTTGTGTTTAAGATGTCAAAAATGTTTAGACAAATGTTGTTAAAACATAACCTTCAATTTAAACAACTTTAATATACTAATGAATGTTTAATTTTGATTTCAGGCCTGGGTGTAAAACAGTCTCCTGACCTTTTTGTAGAGAAGGGTCACAATGTGACAATCAAGTGTGCCCAGATTGGCACTTCATATAATAGTATGTACTGGTTCAGACAGAGACATTCTGGGTCCTTGGAGCACATAGTGTACTTCTATGTAAAGAAGGACACAGTGGAAGATAAATTCAAGAAGAAAGTGCTTGCCACACGGAAAGGGTCTTCCCTGGATCTAACTGTGTTGACAGTAATCAGCAGTGACAGTGCCATCTACTTCTGTGCAAAACAGGATACACAACATGGAGGCCTGATCTTAAACCTCAACAAGAACTGCATCATCCCCACAGCAAACACTCAGTCAACACCTGCTAACTGCAGCGCACAAAAATGACGTTTCTCGTCACCATAAACAATATATGAAGGGACATCAGAGGCTGTGAAATGGAGGGGGGGAAAACATTAGATTGCAATATCTCTTCCTGTCATCTTGATATTGTAGGCAGGTGCTACTTTGTTCTCATCCAGTGAGAAGCAGGCAAATTATTCACCATGCTGATCCTTTTTGTGTCTCATGTCATGTTTTCTAGTAAGATTTAATAACGTTTTAATAACATTTCATTTAGTACTTCTGCTCATAACATGTTAATCGCACCAAACGTTATTTAAGGTCATGTTTTTTTGGGGGGTTTTTGTTCTTTTTCCAAAGGTTTTGCAGCAAGTCTTCAAGTTGACCAGTCTCCTCTTCATGTGCTCAAGGGTCACAACGAATCTGCTCACATCCACTGCTCCCACCAAATCACAAACTTTGACAACATTCTCTGGTACAAACAGTCTTGGGATGGGAATTTCATTTTCCTCGGATATCTCAATCTTCATTTTCCGTATCCAGAGAAGGATTATGAAGGCAAAATAAAGCTTAGTGGAAACGGAAAGAGCGATGCCACCCTTACTGTTGATGGTCTGGCGGTGAAGGACAGTGCTGTTTACTTCTGTGCAGCACGTACGCACAGTTTCTCACGTCTCCCTCCGCCCTGCACAAAAACAGCTAACAGCTAACAGTGCTGCAACAACAGATCATATTGCTTATACATGTGCAACAACCACATTTCCTGTTCAAATTTGCATTGCTGCATTTCCCCAGAATCTCATTTCATATATCTAATTTACTTCTTTCTCCCGGTTTAAATGGACCTGTAGCCCTTTCTAAAACACATTTTGGACTGTTGGAAATAGAATGCATATCCAGAGAAGCAGTACAAGTTACCCCTTGTAACCCCTTGAAACGCTGATTCAGAATTCAGCACAATCCTGAGGAAGGTGTCATTTGTTTGGTAGTATTGTATTCATAACTACTAATGTCTCAATGTGACAAACATCTGTGCTGCTAATAAAAATGACAGGAGGGAAAATGTCTGGGGGGCTCATCACAGAGCTAATGAACAGGGTACATTCTCGTGTTCTCATCAGGAACGAAGGGAAATAGTGACGCTTACTGCAGGTCCTATGTCTTCTCAATTCTGGAATATCAACATGATCACTGCACATGTCTTACTAAAAGCCATTACTGAGGAAGGTATGTTTTAAGGAAATATTATATACATTGTTATTGCTAACTTTTTGGGTTTGCCAATGTCACAATTAAAGGATCTCACAGAGGTAAATTCCCATGGGACTGTTGAGCTGTGGGACCTACGTCACAGGTGTGGTTTCTCACCAGCCGTCTCCTTCATATCAACATAGTGGTAAAAGCTGAAGAGAATATGCTTCATCTTACCAGTAGTAAGAAATGGGAAATGTATAAACAAGACCAATCGTAGCTGTTTGCAACTGCATAAACTAGGTTGTGCACATTTTGCTAACTTGAAATTGTGAGCTTATGTTGTCAAAATGAGCTGCTGCCTAGTTACAGAGACAGAAGACTTATGTTGTCCCTCAAAATAGTTCAGTATGTATTGCACCCCTCCTATGTAATCAAACCTCTAAGTGGAACTCTTTTGTTCATTCATTTCACTGATGCATCGTTGTTCACTATTTCAAGAACTGGCAGATTTTAATCACAGTCTTATATTGAGAAATATGATTTCTAAATATGTACAAAAACATGTAACATACTCCATTTACCATTACATCAGTGAGGACTGATGAGTTCTCTGGTAAAGGCAGCAGATCATCCACTCTGGGTTCAGCAGCTGGAGACACTCCTCCCACCACCAGAGTTCAGCTCAGGTCACTCACAGTGATCCGCTCACCACTGTTCATGTGAACAACATGCTCACTGCTCTGCTTGCTCTAGCAGTCTGTCTTCTAACAGGTGCAGTTCCAGCTACAAACACACTGCTTTGGTCATCATGGTTTTATTCAGAGCCAGACTTAAGCATATCTGTTTTGTTTTTATTTACACAGGTCAAATTTATGGAATTGGTGTGTTCCAAGCACCAGATACTCTCTGGGGATCTTCAAGAAGCTCAGTAGAAATGAACTGCAGTCACAATAAGGACATCAACCACCGTCAGATGTTCTGGTTCAAGCAGCTGCCAGGGGAAGGAATGGAACGCATTGTGTTCACATTTGTTGGTGGAGAACCTGACTATGGGAGTTTCAGTAAAGACAAATATGAGGCAGTGAAGACTGTAGTTGAGACTGGGTCTTTAACTGTGAAGAACTTAGATCCAGGAGATAATGCTGTTTATTTCTGTGCTGTTAGTAAGCACTGTGGTGAAAACTCGCTAAACTACCTTACAAAAATTCAAAAACTCCTCATGACAGTGTGTATTTCCTTATCTGGCCTTCAGGTGGTGCTGTGCTTTCATAAATTTATGCAATAATATATATATAGCCCAGACCATAACACCAGCTGGTTATGTATCTTGCCTAACAGGCAAGTCAAATAAATAAAGGCAAACAAACAGAGTGACATAGAGACATAGCTTTTCTTTGAACTTGATCATTAAACATTTACTGTGTCAGTGCAGTCCTACAGTTGTAATCAGACCATTATATTTTGCTTGTTTTCTGACAGTCTTTCCTTGGTTTAATTTAAGATGGTTTCTTATTTGATGCTGTTGTAGCTTAATGAAGGAAAGTCATTACTGTAAGATGGCTCTTGATAAGTGATTTATTGTCATTAATTAGTCAGGTTCATAGCAGTATTCAGTTTTTTTTCCTTGTCTACATTAATGCTCTTAACTTCTGTCACATTAATAAATGACTTCAGACTGTGTTGAAATGTAATCATTTAATTTCCTCCCTAAGAGTGGGCATGGTCATGTGATTTTGAAGTAGAATTATGTCATATCCTGTCTCATTGCTGCAAATAAGATGTTGATTTTGAGAACCGATTCTAGTGGTTTGCAGAATCTTTTCTTTCACACATTTAATTCCATCAATATGATCAGTGTGTATTTTACATGTATCATCTATATGTGCTATTTCTCAGGTAATTCAGTGTTGATATGATTAGGTCATTAAGATTATTCAAATAAAAAACAGTTAACACTTTATCTTAACACTTTGTTTTTTCAAACTAGGCTCTACAATTTGCAAAGAGGTCCATCAAACCCCTGCTGATGTGCTGTGTTTGCCTGAGAAGAGTGTAAATCTCACCTGCAGCCATAACATCACTAGTTATGACACCATATTGTGGTATCAGAGAGTATATGGAGACACCAGCCTGAAACTCATTGGATATGCATTTTCTGGCATTACTAAACAATTTGAAAAAGAGTTTGAAGATCTTTATAGTATGACTGGTGATGGGCGATCATCAGTTTCTCTACTTTTCCAAGCAAGACGAGTTGAGGACAGTGTTATGTACTTCTGTGCAGCTTATTATGCACAGTGTCACACAACCCCTTCTATGAAGAACAAAAACTCATCATAATCTCACTCACCTTCACAGCCTGGTACACCTGCTGAACCACAACCGCAGTCATAATAATCTGACTGTAGACACTGTCAAAATATCAGCACTCAACAGTACAGTTAATGGGTGCACAGTGTGCTGCAGTGTAATGATGTCATAGGACGTGTCACTGCTGGCAGGAGCTGGCAGAGCACTAGACAGACCGGATTGTTTTGGATCACTTATCCATGATGCTTTTCTTTTACTTGATTAATTCAGTCAGCATGACTACATTTTCCTGTATATTAATCACTTTTATATACTGTCTTTTAGGTGATTAATTTTGATTATATTTACTCAAGAAAAATACAAGATATGAGATTGTACACTTATAACACCTTTTATTTACTTAGGTTCTGTGATTTGCAAAGAGGTCCATCAAACCCCTGCTGATGTGCTGTGTTTGCCTGAGAAGAGTGTAAATCTCACCTGCAGCCATAACATCTCTAACTATGACACCATATTGTGGTATCAGAGAACGCATGGAGACACCAGCATGAAACTCATTGGATATGCAAGTTATGGCACTAATAAACAATTTGAAAAAGAATTTGAAGATCTTTATAGTATGACTGGTGATGGGCGATCATCAGTTTCTCTACTTTTCCAAGCAAGACGAGTTGAGCACAGTGTTATGTACTTCTGTGCAGCTTATTATGCACAGTGTCACACAGCCCCTACTCTGAAGAACAAAAACTCATCTCTAATCATCTCACTCACCTGCACAGCCTGGTTCTCATCAGCCTGGCTGAACCACAACAGCTGTCACACCAAACTGACTGTAGACACTGTAAAACTTGCACCATTCTACCTGTACAGTCTAAAACATGAAGAACGCTGAAGATTTTTAATTCCCTTGCTCTCAGGGTCTTCAGTCACAGGAAGAGCATGCCTTCATAAAGTTTGAAACTAACTATCTCTGTTCCTTTAAGTTTCCTGCAACATGAAGTGAAAAATGCTGAGAGAGGTTTTCTTTCAGTCCCTCCCACTGGGTACCCAAAGTTCATGACCCCAGGACTGAGGAAACCCTTCTTCTCAGATTCACCAGGACCTAGTCTGAAGAATGATGTCTTCCAGAGGTGGGGACTCGAGTCACATGACTTGGACTCGAGTCATTAATATTAAGACTTTTGACTTGACTTGAAAAAATATTCAGAGACTTAGACTTGACTTGGACTTTTACACCAATAACTT
Organism: Brachyhypopomus gauderio; assembly: GCF_052324685.1. Lineage (NCBI taxonomy): Eukaryota > Metazoa > Chordata > Actinopteri > Gymnotiformes > Hypopomidae > Brachyhypopomus > Brachyhypopomus gauderio. The sequence goes on along the minus strand of NC_135227.1, from coordinate 4,687,957 downwards.
GGGACTTGAATTGGACTTGAACCTGTTTACTTGCAAAGACTTGATTTTTTTTTACCCCAAATCTAAATTTTAAAACGTATATTAATATTTATAAAGTGCGCCCCATTAATTTCATTTCCGTCCTTCTGACGCAGACCGGTCCTCTGCTTTTCCACACTCTGTACGGTGTGTGTGTGTGTGTGTGTGTGTGTGTGTGTGTGTGTGTGCATGAGCTGCAGCACAACCAATCAAATGGGGGGGTCAGCGAACTTGAATTGTTACCGGGCGGGGTGTAAAATGGACATAAATTAAGTATTATATCGCGATCGATCGATCGCCAGTGGTTGGTTCCAGAGCAAACTAGTAACTCATTGAATCATAGATAAGCAGTGTTGGGTAAGTTACTTTAAAAAAATAATTCATTACAGTTACAAGTTACCTTGTTTAAAATGTAATTGTAGTGTAACTTTTCTGATTACTTTTGAAAAGTAATGTAACTAATTACTTTTGGATTACTTTTTGATTACTTTAAGGTTTAAATGAGTATTGACCCATGATCAACATTTAATTTTTGAGAACTGACAGTGTGAAACTTAAAAGAGTACTAAGCTGAGAGGGAATTGCTGACAGGCAATCACAGGAGGTCCACAACAGGAGATGCCTGCACCAGGCATGTAAGATTCTCAGACTACTGTCATCGGGCCATACTCTTTTTTCTGCTCCTCCCCCAGGCTCTAGGCTACCATTTTCACAGTTTGCAGACTAACACAAGCAGGTTCAGAAACCACTTCTTTCCCACAGCGGTCACCTTATTGAACTCTTCCCAAAGACCATTCTTTCCTTCTCTATCCATACCTTACCATCCACACAAAATCTGAACAGTGTTCCTCTTCAATCCACGTCTGTATAGCCCTATCTACAGTGGTATAGGATAATCTGTATGATTCCATCTGTATTTATCACATATATTTTTCTTTGCCCTGTGCATTGTGCTGCCATAACTACATTACACACACATGCATTTCCCTAGGTAATGTATCTACTCTGCACATATCTATTAACCATCTTTACTTACACTAGCTGTAACTAACTGCATTGTATCTCTAAATACTGCATTCTATACAATCTGCATGTGTTGATTAGATACCAAAACTGCATTTCATTACTTCATACAAATTTCATTTAAATGTATTGCTTGTCGAACGGTAGGTCTAAGATAGGTCCAATGATACCAATTGGGTAGGCTAGGTCGTGTCATAGACATCGACAAACGTTTTTCCAACACCAAACAGTCATAAATACTCATTTGATACCGTCTGTCATTGTCTATAATAGTCATGTATGATTCCAACGAATACCTGTGTAGGACTTTAAACAGCTAATTTGGTTAGCCTGTAAATCAAGCTAGCATGCTAAAGGACAAACACATTCAAGTGAATGGTAGTAGCTAGCCCAGCAGGTAGCTAACTATGGAAACCTGTGTGTGTGTGTGTGTGTGTGTGTGTGACGGTCAGCATACCTTGCTGTTAGCTCGCTTACAACCTCAATACTGGTTGTGGCTGCCGTCAGTGGCAGTCATGCAGTTTGTTATTTTCATGATTGAAGTGACAATAAATAAGTTAAGGTAAGGTAAAATCATTTGTTTATTAAATCTGATTGTTTATGTATTGTTTAAAATGCACGTTTAAAGGTTCTACAAATGTTTCCAGGGTGTAATTAATGTTTAATTAGTTGTTTGGGATAGAGCTATATTTTGGTCACGCGCCGCTCTCTACACGACGGCATTGATTTAAACAGTAACGGAAATAACCGTCCGCTAGGTGGACGGGCAGATGTTTAAAGAAGATGTGGTTTTGTTTCAAGTTAACCCTTTCAAGTTAATGCGGCCAATGAGGTATGTAATTTGTATTTTAATATGTGTATGGGAAATAAGATGTTTATCTATGAAGGATTGTTAAGTTTCAGTTAGTTATTTAGTCTCAAGGACTATTCCGAATTTACTGATGTTGTTTGTAAGCCAATCTACTGATTTGTGAATATTTATGTTGTTGAATCATATTCTTATTGTCTATTCTCTATGAGAATCCCTTACTGTATGAAAATCTATTATTGTATGTTTGTACAGTTCTCACGGCATCGTTGGTTACACCTGTGTCCGAATTAAATGCCAGTAAATCAGGAACGCCTTGTGTCCGTTATTTCAACTTGGAGGGAGTTACAGTGAGAACTCAGAGCTTGTTCGACGCGAGGTGATGAGCCTGCATCTGCTGTCGTAAGAACTGCAAGCAACTTTACCGGAGTTTCATCGAACTCTAGCGTCAAACAGATAAGACCGTGCATACACCAGCAACTAGAGCAGTAGCAAGCGGAGTCCGAGAGCATCGCTTGGTTAAGCCAACAACAAGCAAAGCAAGACGTTTAAGCAAGTTAAATGTTAAGGTTTGGAGTAGCCTCGTGATCTGCATTAAGGGGACTCTATAAGTGCTAAAGCAGTAAAGTGTTTGGTTGTTATGTACATATACTTAGCTCAAATAATCTGGATAACATAGTTTAAATCAGGGGTGCCCACAGTTTTCAGCTTGCGAGCTACTTATAAGATGACCAAGTCAGAAAGATCTACCGGGGTGGCGGGCGAACGTAATTTGTTGAGTGGATTGCAGATTGGCTACCGTGAATGTCAATCAAAATACAACCGTCAGTGCAGATGTGCGATTCATCTACTACTATTTTATGTGACGCGATCTACGCACATTCCTTCGCGATCGACCGACACTTCCATCGACGTAATGAGCACCCCTGGTTTAAATGATGTTTACTTTGATTAACTTAACAAATTGCGTTATTAATGGTTATATTATGTTCTAAAGAGAGGTGGTTTTTAAAATTGTTGCAAGTTCACCTGTATTGTCAAAGGCAGTTAATCACATATGACACACATTGTTAAACATAGCCAGTTTAAACTAAAGGTAGTTTTGGTTACAATAGCACTTCAGTTGCAAATCATATATTACACTCATTAAGGTCAGTGCATTTAACTAAAATAGTTATCAAAGCAATACCAAGAATGGCTGAGTATGAAGCTAAACAGGACCCAGACAGTAACAATGAAACTGCAGAGTTACAGCAGCAGTTTAAAGACAGTGATGACAAACTTTCAGACATTAACCCATTATGGGAGACTGAGATAGATAAGAAGACTCATGCTGCTGAAGAAGGACTAAGAAGAAGCCAGAGATCCAGAAGGCTGACAGAAAAGGGTCAAGAGCTCCAGAGGTTAAGTCTAGAAGGCTTCAGCATCGCTTCACAGTTTCTTATACCAAATGGAAGGCTCTTGCTAAAGAAATTAAGAAATCATTTAAAAGACCTCTCTCCAATGAGATCTTACAAGATCTTATGAATGAGACTCGCTGCGCATCAACAGATGTAAAACAAGCTTATCAAGACTTACGTCAGTACATTAGCCCTGATGGAGAAGAGTAGACACTTGTGATGCTGTCTCAAGTCACATCTTGGAATATGGGTGGAATCGTTTGGAAGAGAATGAAAGGTGTGAAGATAAGGAACAAGCACACTGGATTGAGACTGAGTCAGTGTTCTCATCAGCTTCATCTAGGATGTCTTGTTTAAGCTCTAAAGGTCCAAGGTCTGAAACCAGATCAAGTATAAAGTCAAGACATTCCAGCCTGTCATCTCTAAAGAAGCAAGAAGCTGTAGCAGAGCTAGCTGCATCCATGGCCACTCTTAAGGTTTTACAAGAGATGGAGCATGAAAGAGAAGAGCTTGAGAATCTGGAAGCTGAGAACAGAGAGAGACTTGCACTACAAGAAGCGGAAAATGCTGCAAGACAAAATGCATTGGAAGAGAAGCGCAGGCAAATAGAGCGCTTAGAAACAGTTAAGAAGATAAATGCTGCAAAGGCACGTCTTCAAGCCTATGAACAAGATGTGAGCTCAGATGAAGAGGTATCAGAAATGCTCCACAATTGTGAGTTTAGGCGAGAGACACCTGTACCTAAACCAAGAAAACACCTAGTGCAACACACGGCACCATCGCAGTATGTCACACATGTGCAGTCTGCTACTATGCCACAAGTAACTACAAGTGTGCAACATGTTACTGGTAATCAGCAAGATGATAGCATTAAAGAACTTGCTAAAGAAATAGCAGAGTCCATCAGTGCAAGCCGTGTCCCAATACCAGAGCCTTGTGTATTCAGTGGAGACCCTCTAAGGTTTAAAGACTGGAAAATGTCCTTTCAGACTTTAATAGATAGGAAGAATATTCCAGTAAATGAGAAGGTCTACTATCTCCGCAAATATGTTGGTGGACCTGCAAAGAAAGCTATTGAGAGTTATTTCTTGTTAGGCACAGATGCAGCCTATCATGCAGCATGGGACATCCTGGATGAAAGATATGGAAGTTCCTTCGTGATTGCTAAGGCCTTCAGGGATAAGCTCATCTCATGGCCCAAAATTGGACCTAAAGAAAGTATAGAATTGAGAGAGTTCACAGATTTCCTTCGAGGTTGTCAATCAGCAATGTTTCAGATTACTGGTCTTGAAGTCTTGAATGACTGTAGTGAAAATCAAAGGATACTCACCAAGCTTCCTGATTGGCTAACAGCCCAATGGAACAGAAAGGTGGTTGATATCGAAGAAGCAACAGGTGCATTTCCTAGTTTCAGTCAGTTTGTTGAGTTTGTCACAAGGGAAGCTAAAATAGCTTGTAATCCGGTGACTTCTCTTCATGCTCTAAAGTCTGGTGATGATGAAAGAAGTAAGACACCAAAGACTCGAAGTGTTGGTGCTAAGACATTGGCAAGCATCACCGAAGAAAAGCCACATTCTAAAGGGTGCATTTATTGCGAGAAGTCAAATCATGACATTCACACATGTAGAAAGTTCATGGACAAATCGATTGCAGAGAGTGTCAAGTTTGTGCAAACCAACAAATTGTGTTTCGGTTGTTTGAAACCAGGACATCATTCGAAGAACTGTGATGGAAGGAGTGCCTGTAATTTATGTAAGGGAAGGCATCCAACATGTTTACATGAAGATCGCCCCAAAGAAGGCAAAAGGAAAGAACTATCAAATGAACAGAGTCTCAACCAATTAATGAAGTGACATCTAACAGAGTGGTGCAAGACATAAGCAGTACCTATACATCTACAGTTGTTCCAGTATGGTTGTCCACAACACGGCATCCAGAGAATGAAATTCTCACGTATGCACTCATTGACAGCCAAAGTGATACCACATTCATCATACAAGAAAAGGCAGAAACTCTGGATACTCAGAAGGAAGCTGTGCAGTTAAAGCTCTCCACATTGTCATCCAAGAGGCACAATCATTCCAAGTCTGAAGTTAACTGGGCTGCAGGTCAGAGGGTTTTATTTATCTATGAAAATTGCTCTCCCAGTAACTGTCGTGGAAATTTCCTAATAAATGGATGAGGACTCAGACGTGGTTAAATGATTAATTTATTACAAAAATATAAATATATATAAATAGGACAAAGACAGATACAAGACAGACACAGACATGAGAGTCTCATTCAAGCATGACAACTCTGAAGGCAGGGGGGCGCTCCCCCTGCTTATATACAATCTTAAACACAATTCAGCAGTTCTAACAGCAGGTTATCTTTAGCACAGCATGTTCCAAAACATAAGCGTCCAGCAGGCTACTTTGTCTCACATGTGTGTATCTCCTAATATGGACTTACATTTACATTTACATTTATGGCATTTAGCAGACGCTCTTATCCAGAGCGACTTACAAAAGTGCTATGTAGTTGCTTGGAATCTCCAAGGTAGAATAGATAGTCCTGAACACAAGGTACTCTAAGCTGGAAAAACCACTAGACGAAAGTCAAATGATACCTAACAATTATACCTGAATATACACATCCCCTGAGGAAATTACTCTAGGACTTCCCTAGAGTTAGCGGAAGCAACTGATGTATCAGTTGAACACAGAGAAAGCTAAATGACCCAAGACTAGTAGCCTAGTGACTACCAGTTAACAGAGTGTTCTTACCCTCAGCACTCTCCCTGACCTGGGTCACATATAGCACACATGCATAATATGAACGAAACATGGTTACACTGAATCACACTACTTCATTATTGTAGTCCTTCTGCTTAGTCAGAATGGACATGTCCAAAATCATAAAGTTCATAATGATCTCTTATAATAACTAAACATGATCTAATCAATGATAATTAGTCAATAATCAATAATTTCTCTCACATAACGTATTCAAGACAATTTATTCCTGCCAATTTAAGTCACATTCCTACACCCAAGACAGCAAGGGCATGGCCTCACCTAGAGCACATTGCTGAAGAGATTGCTCCATTAATTGAATGTGATGTTGGGTTGCTCATAGGTTATAACTGTTCTCAAGCCCTGCTACCCAGAGAGGTTGTGGCAGGTAAAGATAATGAGCCATTCGCACAAAGAACAGATCTTGGCTGGAGTGTAGTTGGCTGCGTCAATTCCGGCGTTGACTATGGTGATGCTATTGGAAGCAGTCATAGGATTGTGGTGAGGCAAGTGTCACCAGATGTACAGGTGAACACTGATCTAACAAGTGAAGTTCGATACATATGTCGAACACAAGTCAAGGAGTTAGTCATCTCATTAGATGTGCTAAAGGTGCTTGAATCGGACTTCAGCGAGAGAACAGTAGAGGATATTAACCTCTCTCAGGAAGATCTGCGTTTCATAGCGATAATGGAGGATGGAATTAGGATCAATGCTGACGGCCATTGTGAAATGCCTTTGCCATTTAAGGAAGACAGGCCATGTCCGCCAGACAATAGGAGATGTGTGAATCACCGACTTGAGTGCTTAAGAAAGAGATTTGAAAGGGACAGACATTATCTTAAGGATTACACCGCCTTCATGAATGAAACGATAATTCGCAGAGATGCTGAGAAGATGCAGTTAGAAGACATTGACAAGAGCCCTGCCTGGTATATCCCTCACCATGGGGTTTATCACCCACAGAAGCCAGGTAAAATACGAGTTGTGTTCGACTGCTCAGCAAAATTTCAAGGAGTGTCATTGAATGACCATCTGCTTACAGGACCAGAGCTGACAAACACCTTGGTGGGCGTTCTCTGCAGATTTAGCAAGGAGCCAATAGCAATAATGTGTGATATTGAACGCATGTTCCATCAATTCCATGTAAGAGCAGAAGATCAAACCTATTTAAGATTCTTATGGTGGGAGAATGGTGACATTGAATCCCAACCATCAGTCTATCGAATGAGGGTGCACTTGTTCGGGGCAGCTTCATCACCTGGCTGTGGGAACTACGGCCTCAAATACATTGCTGCTCAAGGACGAGGACTCTTCAATGATGCGACAATCCACTTCATTGAAAGAAACTTTTATGTGGATGATGGCCTGACTAGTGTATCAACGGAAGATAAGGCCATACAGTTAATCAGTGAGGCAAGGCAGCTCTGCAGCACTGGCAAGCTGCACATTCACAAGTTTGTTTCTAACAGCTAAAATGTACTTGCATCAATTCCTAAAGAGGAATGCGCTGAAACAGTAAGAAGCCAAGACTTAGCCCTGGGTGAACCACAAATGGAGAGAGCACTAGGGGTTAAATGGTGTGTTGCTTCAGATCAGTTCGGGTTCAAGGTAGTAGTCAGTGAACACTCGTTCTCCAGGAGAGGAGTTTTATCAACGGTAGCCTCTATCTATGACCCACTCGGGTTTGTAGCACCTTACATTCTAGCTGGGAAACAGATACTTCAGCAAATGTGCAGAGAAAGGTTGGCATAGGATGATCCACTATCGGATGATCTTCGGTCACAATGGGAGTCCTGGCTCTTGGACTTACGGAGCTTAGCTGGGGTAAAGATTCAGCGATGTTATCTTCCATCGAACTGTGAAGAAGTACAAGGATACGAACTCCATCATTTTTCAGATGCAAGTGTCACAGGGTATGGAGCATGTACATACCTGAGAGTGATCAGTATATCAAGACAAGTACACTGTTCTTTCGTGATGGGGAAGGCCAGAGTGGCCCCCACGAAAATCACCACAGTACCAAGACTTGAGTTGTCAGCAGCGGTTATTGCTGTCCGTACAAGTGACTTTCTAAGAAAGGAATTGGAACTAGATGCCCAGGAATTCTTTTGGACAGACTCAAAGGTAGTCCTGGGATATGTCAACAATGATGCCAGACGTTTTCATGTGTTTGTGGCAAACCGCATTCAACGCATCAAGGAAAGTAGCAAGTCTAGTCAATGGAAATACGTGACATCGGAAGAAAATCCTGCCGACCACGCGTCAAGGGGTCTCAAGGTGAAGGAGCTTATTGCTTCCAACTGGTTTACTGGTCCAGACTTTCTCTGGCATGATGAGCCTCTCAGCGGAGATATCAATGTGGAAGACACTGTAGTTGAAGACTCAGAAGTTCGCAAGGCCTTTGCATTCAAGACCTTGACAACAGAAGGCTCACTTCTCAACCGCTTCCAAAGGTTTTCCAGTTGGTCAAGGTTAGTTAAAGCAATTGGCAGACTCAGACGACGGATCAAGGAGGTTAAGGGTTTTGCATCAAGAACCAATGAAGCTACTTGCCTCGAAGAGAGAAAGGATGCAGAACTGGCTATCATACGTATTGTTCAAAGGGCAGCTTTCTCTGAGGAAATTCAAGGTCTTCAATGTAAGAAGGAGATAGCAATCAAAGATAAGGCCAGCAGGCTACACAGATTAAATCCTTTCTTAGGAGGTCGACTGGAGCATGCTTTTTTGCATCAGCACATAAAGCATCCAACAATCTTGCCAAAGATCAGCCACATTTCGCAGCTACTGATCAAACATTATCATCAGCAAGTACAACATCAAGGGCGTGGCATGACAATGAATGAGCTACGATCAAACGGCATCTGGATCCTCGGAAGCAGTCAGGCTGTGTCTTCTTACATCTACAGATGTGTGAAATGCAGAAAGTACAGAAGGTATACAGAAGAACAAAAAATGGCAGACTTACCCAGAGAACGCATGGAACCAACTCCTCCTTTCACATATTGTGGGATGGACTGTTTTGGTCCATTCTACATCAAGGAGGGGAGGAGAGAGCTGAAGCGCTATGGTCTGCTATTTAAATGCTTGTGTTCTCGTGCTGTGCACATTGAACTGCTTGAAGATATGACAACCGATGCCTTTATTAATGCCCTTCGTGCTTTCATTGCCCTTCGTGGAAACATTCGACAACTTCGGTCAGATCAGGGCACTAACTTTATAGGTGCGAGACGTGAATTTCTGGAAGCTGTCAAGGAAATGGATCAAGAAAGTTTAAAGCAACTAGGCTGCGAATTTGTTATGAACACTCCATCTGCCAGCCATATGGGTGGAGCCTGGGAAAGGCAAATCAGAACGATAAGGAGTGTACTGCCATCCATTTTGGATCAGTCTTCCCGGAGACTTGATGGTTCATCTTTACGAACCTACCTTTATGAAGTCATGGTGATCATAAACAGCAGACCTTTAACTGCACACTTGCTCAATGATCCAGCTGGGCCACAGCCACTTACACCGAATCACATTTTGACGATGAAATCTTCAGTAATCTTGCCACCTCCTGGAGAGTTTGTAAGAGAAGACCTTTATCTTCGCAAGAGATGGCGTAAAATACAACATTTAGCCAATGAATTCTGGTGTAGGTGGAAGAAGGAATACTTGTTAAATCTGCAACAAAGACAAAAATGGCATAAGACACGCAGAAATGCGCAGATCAACGACATAGTGATTATAAAAGACGACACTGCACCAAGGAATCAATGGAAACTGGCCAAGGTCACCAAGGTGTTCCCTGGTGAAGATGGTTGTGTGAGAAAGATTCAACTGTTGATCAGTGACTCTGCATTAGATGACCAAGGAAAGCGCCTCACCAAGCCAACATATCTAGAGAGGCCTATACACAAAACAGTTACCCTACTTGAAGCAGAGTAATGTAGACTTGCTGTCTCTCTGCCTTACTAGCAAAGGTTTGTTACTCTTGTATGAATCCTATACTTCAGGTTTAGTTAGAAATCACCAGTGATTTGGTGGGAGTGTGGCTGCCGTCAGTGGCAGTCATGCAGTTTGTTATTTTCATGATTGAAGTGACAATAAATAAGTTAAGGTAATGTAAAATCATTTGTTTATTAAATCTGATTGTAATATGTATTGTTTAAAATGCACGTTTAAAGGTTCTACAAATGTTTCCAGGGTGTAATTAATGTTTAATTAGTTGTTTGGGATAGAGCTATATTTTGGTCGCGTGCCACTCTCTACACGACGGCGTTGATTTAAACCAGTGGTTCTCAAACTTTTTAGACAAAGTACCACCAACTGTCAAACGAAAAACCTCCACGTACCACCTACCTTGTTGATGGGGGGGCGGGGGGGGGGGGGGGGGGGGGGGGGGGGGCGGGGTGGCGAATGTAAATTGTTACCGGGAGGATGTAAAATGGACACGAATTAAGTATTATATCACGATGGTTGGCGCCAGAGCGAACTAGTAACTCATTGAATCATAGATGTGGATCACAGGTAAATAAACTAGATTTTTTTTGTCGACGTGAGAAATCGGATGTGTGGCGTGTGAAGACGGTCAAATGCGTGTGTCTCACGCATTTGGCAACCCTGCTCATTACACACATATGTTATAATGTCAGGGTTGTCAACTCTCACGCATTGAGCGTGAGACACACGCCATCCACCGGCAATATAACACTGAATCTGTGCCCATTTTACGTTCGGCACCCCCCCCCCCCCCCGCTCAACAACTTTCGTTCGCCCCCCCCCGCTCAACAAAATACACTCGCCACCCGCTCCAGGTTAAAATCTCACTCCAAGCGAACGTCAAAAGTTGGCAACCCTGTAATGTAGTTCTCCTGTAGTTCGTGTTGGTAGTGGTTGGTTTACAGCACAAAAAGTCTTCGTGCGACATGCCCTCATACTCATATCGCACGTAAACGAGCAAGTTGGCTAAATCTGCGACATCTATGGATTCATCTAACTGCAGTGAGAAGCATTTACTCATTTTAATTCTCTCGGTCAATGTTTGTCTGACGTTGTCCACCATTTCATCAATTCTGCGAGTGACCGTGTCGTTTGAAAGATGAACCAAGTCGAACTGTTTAGCGACATTTTCTCCGCACATAATACGAGTAATCCCTTTTAGTTTCTGAATTTCAGGACTTGTCATAATTCTGTTTTAATAAAAAAAATGTGTTGTGTAAAAAAAAAAAAAAACCTCAAAGCATCTTTTATTTTCCGAGTTCATCTGGCGTACCACCGCGGGGTGCTCTGCGTACCACCAGTGGTACGCGTACCACAGTTTGAGAACCACTGATTTAAACAGTAACGGAAATAACCGTCCGCTAGGTGGACGGGCAGATGTTTAAAGAAGATGTGGTTTTGTTTCAAGTTAACCCTTTCAAGTTAATGCGGCCAATGAGGTATGTAATTTGTATTTTAATATGTGTATGGGAAATAAGATGTTTATCGATGAAGGATTGTTAAGTTTCAGTTAGTTATTTAGTCTCAAGGACTATTCCGAATTTACTGATGTTGTTTGTAAGCCAATCTACTGATTTGTGAATATTTATGTTGTTGAATCATATTCTTATTGTCTATTCTCTATGAGAATCCCTTACTATATGAAAATTTATTATTGTGTTTGTACAGTTCTCACGGCATCGTTGGTTACACCTGTGTCTGAATTAAATGCCAGTAAATCAGGAACGCCTTGTGTCCGTTATTTCAACTTGGAGGGAGTTACACTGGTTGCCTTCTAGGCCACCTGTCCCGGTTATCCTGGGACTGTCCCGGTTTTCACCTCGCTGTCCCGGTTTTCCCGGGCTGTCCCAGTTTGTCTCGGTTTTCCTTCTTTTTAATATTCGGTCCCGGCAAAAAAAATCATTTAATGTCCCGGTTTTCACTAAGTTAGTTCAAACGACTATTTCTGCACACTTTAAATCCGTCTTTTTTTCTCGCTGTGTCCATTTTACGTTTGCCCCCCGTCAACAATTTACGTTCGCATATGACAGTGTCCTTGTTTTTTGTCAGACCTAGGTGGCAACCCTATTGCCTTCTGATCGGAAATAAAGCTCCAAACTCCGAAATTTACACAAAGGCTTGGGATAATCACAAATAGTTGCCGATGGTGGCACATGGTTCACATTTATTGACAACACGAAAACAAAACAAATGCTCCTTAAATGTCCAGTGCTTCAAGGTATCTGTCATTATTGCTGCTTGAGCTGAAACTGAACCGCACGCTTGCTGCTCCACCACAGAACAAGCGGGAAACGGCGATATATGGCACAAAGCAATAAAAATATCATTAAATATTTCGCAAAGGTTTTTGTTTATATTTTAAAAATGTAACTAAAATTGTAATTCTTAATTTTTCCAGAAGTAACAGGAACTGAATTACATATTTTCTCATTGTAACTGTAACGAATTACAGTTACACTTTTTTTGTAATTAAATTACGTAACGCCGTTACATGTAATTCATTACTCCCCAACACTGTAGATAAGGATCAGAGGTAAATAAACTAGATTTTTTTTTTCGGCGTGAGAAATCGGATGTGTGGCGTGAGAGCGTGTGAAGACGGTCAAATGCGTGTGTCTCACGCTCAATGCGTGAGAGTTGGCAACCCTGGGTTCTGTATCTGAACTCAGGGAAGAGAGCCTCTCTCTGTCTCCATCATATCCAGTTCTATCTCAGCATGGATTGTGTATTTGAAGACATCTGCGTCGAGAAAAAAATATATTGACAAAAGTGGAGCGAGTTTTCAGCTATGGGGACATCATTCTACGGCCTCATCGTGCACAATAGGGGTGGGCGATACTCTGAATTTTGGTATCGATACGATACCGATACGATACTGGTCAGTATCGCCGATACCGATACTTCCAAACTGTTGGGGGGGGGCGATACTTTTTACTTTAAATTATAATCCATTAATATAATAATTTATATATTTTTGCTGATGCTGGTCCAGCGTGTCGCGTGCCAGTGATAAATATCGATCCGCCCACCCCTAGTGCACAAATGACATACAGACTTTTGGCCAGTTTGGTCTTTTGCAAATGCAGTGCAGAATAGTTTACTGAAATGTCTAAAGTTGCATTCCTGATTCCTGTTAATTGTTCAGTTCTTATATTTGTTTGTCTTGTCACTCACACATGGACACACATGTTCTCCAAGAAACCAGATAAGAGAAGAGAGGGAAAAATGCTGTTATGGTTCTTTGTATTGTACTGTGAAAATATCAGCACTTTTTATTTGAACATGGAGTTCTACTTATGACTTTTTCACAGAATATTTATTTCTGGAAAATTGTAGTTTAAAGTATGAATATTTTTGCAGCTAATTTTAACAAATTGAACTGTGCAATAAAGAGGTGTAATTTAAATTTTTTTTATATTTCGTGTTTTCAGTTGCACATGTTTTATCAAGATTTGAGGAGAATACAGATTTAAAAAAGAACACGTATATTATTTACATTTAAAATATACCTGCAACATTGGTAAAAAAAAAAAAAAAAGACTCGAAAGGACTTGAAATTCCAAGTTTCAGACTTAGGACTTGACTTGACTGTTGCCTGTCTTGACTCGAGACTTGACTTGAGTTGACTGTCTTTGCTTGAGACTTGACTCAGGACTTGAGGATAAAGACTTGGACTTACTTGAGACTTGCAAAACACTGACTTGGTCCCACCTCTGATGTCTTCCACTGTATTGTATTCTGTATTGTAACGGTACTGTATTCTAACATCTTTTTAGCCCGTGAGTTCGTTTAAACTCGCGTAATTGGCTCTAACGCATGTCGCAAAGTTATCTTGCCTTCGTGTTGTTTGTAGAGTTAGGATTAGTTCTGTCTTCGGAAGAAAGTAACACAGATTCTACAGTGGCGCATAAAGACTGGCGCGGGAGCACACCTGTCCAAGTCCACGAATTATTCCAAGTCCATGGATTACTCAACCAAGCTGGTGCTTCTCTGTATTGATTTTAAATAAAGCGACTTGGTCCCACAATTGGATCTTCCTGTGTCTGGTGCTATTGCTACAATTTAGTATTAAAACATTACTGACAGTGGACGATCACCTGTTTCTGAGCCGACAATTTAATGAAGACAGTTCTGTACAAAGAAACCCAATGCCATGAGCTCACCCTTAGATATAATGTAGGTGTGATGGGCAAGGAAACTGCAAAATAATAGAAGTGATCACACTAGTCTCAGGAAAACAGGAAATTTAATAAATAAAAGGTGAACATAAAATAAGTGACAATTCAAAAGGAAAACAATAACCAGCAGACATATTTAGACATATACAAATACATAGACATATACAGACATATATAGACCAGAGACCGTATATATAATGGACGGTATGTCACCGTTGACTCCCATTGTGAATTTTTGAAGCTACCAAGATGGCCGTCATGGACGCTGCCATCTTGGATGCGCTTGCGCAGTAGATGAAAATTGGAGCCAGAGCATGCGCATTAGAACCGGTAGGCAGGACAGTATCTCTGCCCCAACTCTGATCACATTCGTTAGGATACGCCCACCAGTATAGACGGGGTCGCGCATACGGACTGTGCTTTACTGAACTTGACTTTCAGCGCTATCTTGCTACGAATTACAAATGGCTGTACGATGACGACTGATATTACCTACACAAAGGAGGAATAGTTTGATGAGGTTTAATTATATATACATAATTAATCTTGTATGTGTATACTGTAAAATATATATATATATATATATATATATATATATAATCAGTGGCGGATCCTGGTCCTTCAAGGAGGGGAAGCTCAATTTTGGCCTACATCATAAAATGTGTCGGTTTATTTATACGTAAATTCTACTCGTTCATTTTCAAGAAAATGTTCTGTGACCCTGTCGTACCAAAAAGAAACGTTTCTTTCTTCGTTTCTTTTAATGAAGAAAATGCCGCTAAGAGGATTAGGAAAATCTTCGGTTCAACTCAAAACAGAATGTTTACACCAAAAGATCGCTGATTCGCTCATTTCGCTGCCAATCAAAAAGGTATTCAGCCTCAGACAGATCATCTAATCATGATTCTGAACAAAAGTTGAGCGCGTTGTAGCGCATATTTAGTCAATGACATTGTAACACTGGACCGCACTACTCTTACCCTCAGTGCGGGGGAAATATGAAGCTCCAGGCCTGGAAGTCGTGTGGTGTAGCGTTAGCAGTCAGGACACCGTACACTCGGAGGTGGGCAGCATGAGGGTTCGTTTATTTGCTATACGGACCATACGAAGCCAGGTCACACGGCTGTTACTCATTCATACATAAAAGAGGAAACAGCGATGGAGCTCCTTAACAATGTTACTGCAGTAATAGAGAGTCTACTATATAAATAGGAAGGTGCGGCCTAAAGCCGTTGTAATAGCATACCGTCTTCTTCCCGGGACCTCTACTACTAACCTCTCTCTCTCTCTAATCCTTTAAAGACACACCCACCTATGAATAAGAGTTATCTCTCCCTTAAAGGCACAGCGTAGCTGTAACCGTTACATTTCTCCCCCGACAAGAAAGAGGCTGACCCCAGCCGTACACAGTGAGGAACAGACCAACAACATAGGTTTCATACATGGACAGGGTGAAAATTGTCAAAACGACATAGAGAGGATATTCAGGTTAGAAAATACTCAACTGGCATACATGTCAGTAAATGCCACAAACTAAACAAAACAAAACGTGCAAGCGCTCAAGTAAACCCTCTCCGTGAAATACCCAATCAAATGTCGAAGCAGTTAGAACAGATGTAAACCACATTAGAACATGCTTTTTGATAAGGGTTTTTGATTTGTTACCATTCATTAATGTTCACTTGAGCTCTACCTAGAGCATCACTTGACTAAATGTTCTTTCTGTCAGTATGGTAAGGGTTGGTCCACCTAGACGATGACCAACCTGATGTTACCCTGGGAACCCTTCTAGGCCTAAAGTTGTATGAACTAAAGGAGTCAGGGACAACCTCGCAGTCAGTCAGTGGGTTTTGTGCAAGGTATGGGCTTTCAGTTGTCATGACCGGGTCAGTTAAGGTCAGCTCAATATTAGCAGAGTCATAGTCAGGTATGTCCTGTGGTTGAGTGCAGAGTGAGTCAAAAATGTCCCTAGAGGACTCAGTAGGCATGTTTTCCGGGAAGGCTTGGTCTGGTTCACTGCAGTCAGGGTCCGACCAGTCCTCTTCTCTCTCCAAATCTGGGCACTCAACGAGAGGCTGTGTAAGCTTGTTAGTAGCAGCTGTGTCCCATGTATGGAAGGGCTGCAAGTTGACAACATGGAAGACACCAGCGTCTCGGCCTGTATCCAACTTTTCCAGCCTGTATGTCACATCAGAAAGTTTTTGGGTTACACAAAATGGTCCACAGTACACTGGGGTTAGCTTGGCTGTTAAATTTGCGACCGCGTCTGACCTAGGGTGAGTCTTGACTCTGACAAGCTCATCCAGCTGATATGATACAGGTCTACGTTTCAGGTCATAGTAGTGTTTGCGCCTTTTCTGGCTCATCTCCAGTGCTTCTCTAGCATGATCATGTGCTTCCCTCAGCGAGGATCTTAGGCCCTCGGGGTATGGGACCTCAGGCTCTTCTGAACCCTCACAGGAAGGCTGTGTGATGAGGTCAAGCGGCGTTTCCAGTTCTCTTCCGTAGAGCATCACTGATGGGCTGAGTCCAGTACTCTCATGTGGGGCAGTTCTCAGGGCAAAACAGATCTGAGGGATGTACTCATCCCATGAAGAGTGTTTGTCGCCCACGTACGCACGAATGGCTGTCTTCAGGGTGCGATTAACACGCTCAGTTGCGTTTGTTTGTGGGTGGTATGCCGTTGTAAGTCTGTGTTCCGACCCAAGGGCGGCCAGCACACGTTCAAAAAGATTGCTAACAAAGGGTGTACCTCGGTCGGAGATGAGGTATTTGGGGGCACCATGCCGGGCAAAAACTTCACTCACAAACTTACTGGCC
The DNA here is from genome assembly GCF_052324685.1 of Brachyhypopomus gauderio. Classification (NCBI taxonomy): domain Eukaryota; kingdom Metazoa; phylum Chordata; class Actinopteri; order Gymnotiformes; family Hypopomidae; genus Brachyhypopomus; species Brachyhypopomus gauderio. The sequence continues at coordinate 4,670,949 of NC_135227.1, read as the reverse complement.
GCGACCTGAGATCTTGCCTCCCTCACTGCATTAATCTCCACCCATTTTGAGAAATAGTCTATGAAGACAATGATGTGCACGTTTCCACAAGACGTACGTGGCAGAGGTCCCACAAAATCAACTCCGACATACTCCCAAGGTTTTCCAGGTGTAATGGGTACCATGAAACCTGCAGGCTTCCTCTGACTTGGCTTTGTGAGTTGGCAGACGGCACAGGATACCACATACTTTTTCACATCAGAGGCCATCCTAGGCCAGAAGAACCTGAGCCTCAGTCGTGCTAGAGTCTACAGCCCATCTTGCTCAATGTATGAAGTGTTCGACTCATTCGTACTGCCTCCAGGAGCGTTCTCCAAGTCACGCAGCAGGGTGCCAGTCTCGTGGTCATTTAGCTGCAGTTGTCTCAGGTGAGAGCGGTCTTGCAGTAGCACTGGGGGGAGGGAATGAAGGTCAAGTCCCGCTATGGTGGCATAGTCTGGAAGGATGTCCAAGGGTGCACCAACGCCTGGCAGGGGGTTGCGGGACAGCGCATCGGGAACCCTGTTCTGAACTCCTGGCTTGGGGACGATGCTGAAATCGAAGTCTTGGAGCCGGAGAGACCACCTTGCTAGTCTGCCGGAAGGGTTAGGACGGGACATCAGCCATCTCAGGCTACTTTGGTCGGTGATAACGGTCACGTGGAGACCTTCGACGTAGGGCCTGAAGTGCTCCAGGGCCCAGATGACTGCTAGGCATTCCTTTTCAGGTGTGGAATATGGCTTTTCTGCCTTGTGCAGTGTACGGCTCGCAAATGCTATAGCGATGTCTCGACCGTCCTGGTCTCTCTGCATTAGCGCAGCACCCAATCCCGCATCACAAGCATCGGTGTGTATGAAAAAAGGGGTCGAGAAGTCAGGAAATCTCAAGATAGGCGCGGATGTTAGGCAGTTCTTCAAGGTATCCATGGCAGTTTGGCAGCTGCTGCCCCAAGAGAAAGACACATCATTCCTCGTGAGGTTGAACAGTGGTTCGGCAAGCTTGGCATAACCAGAGATAAACCGCCTGTAGTAGCTCGTCAATCCTAGGAACTGTCTAACCTCCTTCACGTTCTTTGGAGGTTTGAACTCCATCACGGCGCTTACCTTAGACGGATCAGGCAAAATGCCACTCGGTGTGACGCGGTAGCCCAAGAAAGAAAGTTCGCTGAGGCAAAACTGACACTTGTTCAGTTTAAGCGACAGGCCAGCTGACTGGAGACGGGAGAGGACTTCGCTCAGGTCTTTCAGGTGCTGATCAAAGGTTGGGGAAGCCACAACCACGTCATCCAGGTATACTGCACAAATCTTGTAAGTGAGGCCAGCCAGAACTGTGTTCATGAGCCTCTGGAAAGTTGCTGGTGCGTTACTGAGGCCAAAAGGAAGCACATTGAACTGGTATAAACCCTGATGTGAAATGAAAGCAGTCTTGGGTCTTGAACTCTCCTGAACTGCCACCTGCCAGTATCCACGTGCCAGATCAATAGTAGAAAGAAATTTCCCCCTGGCCAAAAAATCCAGAGATTCATCGATCCTTGGGAGAGGATGAGTCTCTTACTGTGAGCTGGTTAAATCCCCTGTAGTCAACACAGAACCTTGGTTCGCCACAAGGCTTTTTCACAATAACCACTGGGGCAGCCCATGGACTGAAAGAAGGCTCAATGATGTCCTCCCCAAGCATCTTCCGTATCTGGTCCTCAATTATTTTTATTTTTTGCAGGTGATGTGCGGTAAGGCAGGAGACTGATGGGTCTACAATCACCTGTTTCGATGACATGCTCAGCCAAAGATGTGTGACCAAGGTGGCCATCAAAAAGATCATTGAACTGCTCCAGTAGTTCTTTTAGCTTTACTTTTTGTTCTGGACCTAGTGCAGCCGCCTCCACCTTGTCACTAAGTAGGAGCTGAGGTTTCAATGCCCATTATGTAGTCATTTAGGTCAGCTGAGGTACATGTCATCAGAACATCAGGAGTGGGGTCAAGTTCATCACTGAACGTTACAGTCCTGGATGGGATGTGGATACTCAGTGAGGCGCATTGCATGAAGTCCATTCCCCGAATCATTGGTGAGGACAAGTAGGGAATAATTACAAACCTGTGGTAGAAGCGTTTGCCCTGGAAACCTATTGAGAGCCATGTTATTCCTGAAGGCTCACAGCCTGCACCGTCAGCTAACTGTAAAGGTGGACCAGCCCATGGTTGAGTTTTGAGGTTGCCCGAGTTGTTGGGTGGTACCAGATCGGCTCGCACGGCTGACAGCGAGGCGCCTGTGTCCAAGGTGGCAGGAATCGCTTCCCCTCTAAAGTTGACTTTAGTTTTAAAAGGAGTGTTCCAGAAAGCTTCCGAGGTGATGTCTTCCACATGCCCTAGATATGGCTGAGCTGAGTGAGGCAGGTCTATTGTTTGGGGGGAGGGGTGCCTCTGTGAAACATCCTCCCCCCTCTGAAGTTTCCCTGCGGCTTGCCTGAAGACCTCCTGCCACCAGAAAAGTTGTCGATATCCATGACAGGGATAGGAGTGACGGAGTTGGAGGGGCAGTTTACAGCATCAGATGGTATACTGGGACTACTGTCATGACTCTTGGAGAAGGAATTACAGCGTGGACAGGTACGTGATGTGAAGCCAGGCAGAGAACATTTGAAGCAATGTGTATCATCGGAGGGTTTAGCCCTTTGCTGAGCACGTCGGCAGTGATGTCCACTGAATCCCAGAGTAGAATGAAGTTCATGAGCTTCCAAGAGAAGGTCCATAACCGATGCAATGGGTGTACCGTGAAGTGCCACTCTGTATCTCTCCAGAGTGTGCTTACATATAAGGTCAACCTGTTCCCGTTCTGGGGGGGGGGCTTCGCAGTTTGTTAAACTCGCTCAGCATGTGGGCTACAAAAGTGGGAAGTGGCTCATCAGTTGCCTGAACTCGGTCAAGAATCCCTCTCATGACTAGCTCTTGAAAGTCAGTTGGAAGAAAGACCTTCTTAAATAGGTCACAGAACTGTGTCCAAGTGACTATATGTGCTCTAAGGACAGTGAACCATTTCAGTGGCTCTTTGGCCAGAAAATGTGGAAGTTCAAGGAAAACCTGTGTATCAGTCAGGTCGAAAGACATCCGATAGGCGTTCATGGACTGAAGCCAGTCGTCTGGCTGGACTTTACCATCGGCTGCGAACACAGTGGGCTCCAGCTTCGACTGGTGTAGAACAGACGCTAGGATCCTAGAAGTGTTATTCATTTCTGCAAGACACTGTGGAGAAGTGTAAGAAGCGCCACTAGACTGGGGGTCTTGGGCGGCACATCTATCCGTGGGGGAATGCGCTGGTACAGGCACTGTATAAGGTGTTGAGGATGTGACACACCCAGTATGATGATCAGTCTCTATTCTGCTACTTGGGTGGCCCCACTGCTCGAGCATGCTTTTCTGTAACTCCAACGAGTCTGTCAAACATTGTTGTAAGAGTCTTACCTCAGACCTCAGTGATCGGACTTGCTCAGTTAGACCTCTGCTAGACTGCCGTGGCAACCTCAGTCTGGGGGCAGTCTCAGGGTCAGGAAGGTCAGTCTGTGGGTCAAGGTCACTAAACATGTTGTATATTCAAAGAGTGCTAAACAACGTATATAAAAAAATAAATAAATAGTACTTAGTGTTTTTTTTTTCCCTGCTATCTGAAATTGCAAACTAGGTTAATTACTTGCCCTGTACACAGAACACTACAAATAGTCTGAGCTTACATTTGACACCGATGCACAACACAATAAGGAACTTAGCTTCTTATGTGTCAATTCCGAGAAATTGGCAGTTTAAATACAGTCTCGATATCTTAGATATGGATAACTAGCATAACATATACAGCAGCACATGTACTATTATTGGAGTTAAAGCTTCCCTTTTTTTTCAATCAGTAACCTTGGCAAATGTCATATACGTTTACGTGAACATAATGCAACGTGACCACGCTGCTTACGAGTGAGAGGCGAGCTCCGGTGTTGCACACAGCGCGTGCGCAAATGGAGTGGAGAAAAAGTTCAGTTTGCTTCAGCTTGGGAGAGTTGGAGGGAAATAGAGAAAAAAAACAAAACGAAAAAAAAAAACGCTGCTACACCAGGGCGGAATGAGCTTGCCAGACAGCAAAATTCAGCTTAAAGTCTCTATATAGTCACTCGAAATCCGTTCCCATCACACTACGCCGAGTCAGGAAGTCCCACAAAAATAGAGGTGCAGGAGGAAAACCGCTTGTCTCGCACGTTCCCGCCGATTCACTCACACTGCGCGGGAAAGAAATTATGTCCATTCACCGTCAGCGTAACTCCGTGAAACAGTCTTGTTTCTCCCTCTCCAACTCAACCGACAGTCTCATATGAAGGAAGTTCACCAAACACACGAATACCTCCACAATATGCTCACGCGGCTGCCAATCTCTTCGTCCCCAGCAGCAGATCACTCGCGTTGCGCCAGCCGTTAGCTTCCCGCTAGCTGCACGGAGGTGCCTCGGTAGTCTTTAGGCGGCGTTATTCACTCACCGAGGGTTCTCGGTTCTTCTAACAAGATGTTCGGGCGCCACTTGTAACACTGGACCGCACTACTCTTACCCTCAGTGCGGGGGAAATATGAAGCTCCAGGCCTGGAAGTCGTGTGGTGTAGCGTTAGCAGTCAGGAAACCGTACACTCGGAGGTGGGCAGCATGAGGGTTCGTTTATTTGCTATACAGACCATACGAAGCCAGGTCACACGGCTGTTACTCATTCATACATAAAAGAGGAAACAGCGATGGAGCTCCTTAACAATGTTACTGCAGTAATAGAGAGTCTACTATATAAATAGGAAGATGCGGCCTAAAGCCGTTGTAATAGCATACCGTCTTCTTCCCGGGACCTCTACTACTAACCTCTCTCTCTCTCTCTCTCTAATCCTCTAAAGACACACCCACCTATGAATAAGAGTTATCTCTCCCTTAAAGGCACAGCGTAGCTGTAACCGTTACAACATGTACACACAACAGTATATGTTTGATCACTTATTTTTTGACATTTTAGGGGAAGCTGAGCTTCAATCAATCAATCAATCAAATTTTATTTATATAGCGCTTTTTACAACAGTTGTTGTCACAAAGCAGCTTTACAAGTGCCGAGTCCTAGCCCCCAGTGAGCAAGCCAAAGGCGACAGTGGCAAGGAAAAACTCCCTAGTTTTTTGCATGAGGAAGAAACCTTGAGAGAAACCAAGACTCAGGGGGGGAGCCCATCCTCCTCTGGCCGACACCGGTCACCATGACAACAACAACAATATAGACAGAATGTAAAAGATGCAATAATGTCCATTTAGACCGAAAAAGATGTAATAATGTCCATCATGGTGTAGGCATCCGGTTAGGCAGGAGGTGGCCGGCCAGGATGGATTGCTTGTCTCTCCTCATCTCATTATTCCTCAAGCAGGCGGGCAGCCATGTGGAGAAATGAAACAGGGAAAATTAGCTCTGTATGAGGACATATACAGGACAGGTAAAATTATAAACATTTCTGGAGTGTGGCAGCAACTCCGGCACTAAGTTAAATTATTACAGCCTAGCTAAAAAGGCAGAACCAGAAGGTAACATAGGCTTGGGGGCATTCTGAGACAATGGCATCCGTCCACTGCACTGTCAACAAACTTGAGTGACCACGAGCAGTGACAGGATGACAGCACCAGCACCCAGTCTACCATAAAACCCTTCGTCTATGAACCCCTGGATCTGTACCTTTATCTAAGGGGGATATTAATGATCAAACGCTAGACTAAATAAGTGGGTTTTCAACTTAGATTTAAAGATTGTGACTGTGTCAGAGTCCTGGACACATTTAGGAAGATTATTCCAAAGCTGGGGGGCCTTATAAGAAAAGGCTCTTCCCCCTGCTGTTACCTTGTTAATTTGTGGAACTAATAACAGACCAGCACCCTGTGATTTTAGTTGACGTGGGGGTTCATAGTAGGAAATAAGTTCCTGGAGGTATTCAGGAGCAAGCCCGTGTAGTACTTTATATGCTAATAATAGAATTTTAAAATCAATACGAAATTTAACTGGGAGCCAATGCAGGGCTGATAGGACTGGTCTAATATGCTGAAATTTTCTAGTTCTGGTCAGAACTCTAGCTGCGGCATTTTGAACTACTTGAAGTTTATTTAGATTCCTATTTGAACATCCTGACAGTAGTGAATTGCAGTAGTCTAGTCTAGAGCTAACAAAGGTGTGCACCAATTTTTCTGCATCATCCTGTGATAATGCATTTCTTAATTTGGCAATGTTGCGGAGATGTAGAAAAGCTATCCTAGTAGTATTATCTATATATTTATCAAATGATAGGTCGGAGTCGAGTATGACGCCTAGGTTTTTGGCTACTGTGCCAGGTGTAATGGGATAGTCTGCAAGATTAAGCATTAAATTTGGAATTTTCTGTCTTGCGGCCTTAGGGCCCACAAGGAGAACTTCTGTTTTGTCCTCATTTAATTGTAGGAAGTTTAGAGACATCCAGCATTTAATATCTCTTACACAGGCCTCAATTTTTCCTAAACCAAGTTTGTCATCGGGTTTGGCTGATATGTAAAGTTGAGTGTCATCCGCATAGCAGTGAAAATTGACACCATGTTTGTTTATAACTGTGCCCAATGGTAGCATATATAATGTAAATAATAGTGGTCCTAAGATGGAGCCTTGCGGGACCCCATATTTAACCATTGTACGTTTGGATGAAATATTATTGAGCTCTACAAACTGATAGCGATTTGTTAAGTAAGACTGAAACCATGAAAGGGCTGTGCCTGAGACTCCAACCCAGCGTTCTAACCTTTCTAGCAAGATCCTATGATCAATCGTGTCGAAAGCTGCACTAAGATCAAGAAGCACTAACAGTGATACATAGCTTCCCTTGCAGTCTTAGAGCAATCGCCACTGATATATATATATGGTGTCTACACACACACACGCACAGACACACATGTATACACGGTCTATGCTTCAAGTACATGTCGTTCAATTCGCTAAACTACGAACTAGCTAGCACAATTTGCTAACCTGAGAGGATTTAAAGTAGTTACTTGGAATACCCCGCATGATAATGATTGAGCCGCGCCCATTTTTCTTCGGTCGCACTGTCTAAGCGAGGGCAGTGATCGCAAGCGTGCTGTAAAATAATCGATGTTTTCATCAGTTTGTACGAGGTACTTCCCAGAGTTTTCATAATATGGCATAATTGAATGACCGCTTTCTCTCATCCCGTTAGAAGAATTCACATTTGGCGCTTCTGTTTTTTTTTGAGCCTGCTTGAAATGTAACTTCGCGTTTGGACCGTTCAAAAACATCGTTGGACTGTTCAAAAGATATTAATAGATAAGTGGACCTTGTTTCCTGAAGTTTTATCCCAGTCTGTACAGTTTAAGATAGTTTTTCAAGTTTTCCAAGACAACGCTTTGGTCCCATGAACCACGATGACGGCAGACAAGGAAAAGAAAAACTAGCCACATGCTAAAACTAGAGCACATTTCTTGGTCACAAGATTTCCTTTTGTTTTAGGTTAATTGCATAAAAAAAATAGGGCTGATTAAAATTTGAATATCTTTGGAATGGCTTGATCAGATTTGACAATTAAGGCATCTTTTTTTAATATTGTGCTGCATCTAAGAAAACTGTTTTAAATTTGATTAAGTAATGTTTAAATAGTCACTTGAACATTTTTTTTCAAGTTAACATCTGGCTAGCTATTCAAATATCTAACTGAGCTACTTACCAAAAGACCTGCAAAGAACTTGACCCTAATGGTCTGTTACAACAATTTATTGCAGAACATGACATTGAGGTGTGGTATAAAGACACTTTTGACGTTTTACAAAATAAACAAAAGTAAAAGGTTTTAATACTGCTGTTGACTTTTGATAGTTTTGCTGTTGAGCGCGTTCACATTTGAGCGTCTGGTATTAGATTTCAAGCAACGCAGCTATTAACTGTCAATCACCTTATCGCCACACCCCTTTAAGTAACACTTAATAACTTCTATAAAATTTGTTTATCGTAGAGAAAAACACTGGGAGAGATACTAATGCAATAGAACTGACAAAATATAATTGCTCAAAAAACTTATTTTACATGTAATAAAAATTTAAAGTTTCTCGTCCGGCCCGTTCACTAACATGGGAATAGGCGGAGTTAAAAGTTGTACTGCAGCCAGCCACTAGAGGGCAGCTGACACACAGAGGCTTCACGTTTCACTCGTGTCGTCCAGTCCACTTATATATATATGGTCTCTGATACAGACATATATAGACATACATATATAGACATAGACATATTGTCATGTCCAGCTCCTCCCTCCTCCCTGGTCTCGCCTAGTTTTCCCCGTTCCCTTGGTGTCCCCTCTGTCAGCCACGCCCCTGTCCTCAGTGTTCCCACCTGCGTCTCATTTCACCTTCATGTTTCTGTTCATTTAAACCCCTCCGTTCTACCCCTTGTCGTCGGTCATTGTACGTAAGTCTTCCTTTGCCTTCCTACTCTTTTGTGTTCCCCTTTCATAGGTTCTCCTGATTCATGTTTCTAGTGTTTTCTCTATGTGCTCTTGTTAGTGTAGGTTCTCTTCCTGTTGCCCTTTTTATGTTTAACCTTGTCGTGTTTAGTTGTAGTCTGGTTTGTTCTCTTATCAGCTGTCAGGTTTTGTTACTGTTTCTCCCCGTTCCGTTCATGTAGCTTGCGTTGTGATAATGTTCCTATGTGTGTTGACTTTGCTTAGTTGTCTCATTCTATAGTATTAGCCTTTCGTTGTATAGTTTAGTTCCTATCTGTATTGTGTTTCTGTCTAGTGTTTTGTCGTTCCCCTTTTAATAAATATTCATTCTATTGCGTTTGCGTCACTCCTGCCTCCGACATACGTTACACATATACAGACACATATAGATACATATATAGACAGAGGCGGCCGAAGGCGAGGGTTGCATTGAACAGTCTTTATTCTCCATGATAAAAGATAGATACAGAAAACTGAAAGAACTGCAGAGCAGCAATATAGCTAAGCGTTCTAGGTCCCTCGAGTTCGTGTAGAGGCGACCAGGTCCAGCACTGTGCATCCAACAGGGGCAATGTGCCGCACTGGACAGAACGACCTGCGGGTTTAAAAAGGGTGCCCAACATAATAAGGAACAGGAGCTAGTACTGTGGTGATTGGGACAGAGGGAGTGGTTTGGTGCTCGGGGGCATGTGCTGAGCTATAGCACACACCCTCTGGTGGCGACCCGGCCTCCCCACCATGACGGAGCCCCCCGGGACCATAGCCTACCCAGTGCACCATGTACTGTAACCTACCTCTTCTGTGCCTGGTAGGCAGGACCGTCCAACAACTGTAAGGAGGAAAGCAGAGCCATGACCACCGTGTCCTCCAAGGGGCCTCTCTGGAACGGCTTCAAGGCATGAAATGCATCTAAGAATGACATACGGTCCCGCATACTTCTCCCCCAGCTTACCTCTTCTGCCCAGGCATCCATCCTGGGTGGACACCCACACCTTATCTCCTACCTGATAAGATGGTGCCTCGCTCCTCCTACGGTCTGCCTTGCATTTAAACTGTCTGATGGCCTCCCTCAGGCGTTGATGGGTATCCTCCCACACCCTCTTGCTTCTTCTGCACCACTCCTCTATGATAGGTTGAACTGAGGAGGCGGTGTTCCAGGGTTACAAAGGAGGCTGGCAACAGAGCACACACTCAAAGAGTGTTTTTTCATGTGCTGGAATGAGTGAGGGAGTTCTGTGCATACTCGGCCCATAGCAGTAAGGCGCATCACGTGTCTGCATGCTCACTGTAGTACGTGTGCAGGAACTTCCCCACCTCCTGGTTGGTGCGCTCTACCTGTCCATTTGCCTGAGGATGGTAGCCAGATGTAAGGCTGACAGTAATATTCAGCTTAGACAGGAACACCCGCCACACACGCGAAGTAAACTGCAGTCCCCTGTCTGACACAATATCCTTAGGCAGACTGAACTGCCTGAATACATGGAGGAACAGAAGATCCGCTGTCTCCCATGGGGTGGGCAACCCTGGCAGAGGGATGAATCAAACCATTTTAAAGAACCTGTCTCTGACCACCAACACGATGGTATTACCTTCAGAAGGGGGAAGGTCTGTGATGAAATTGAGAGCAATGTGCGTCCACAGCTGCTTGGGCACTGGGAGAGGAAGGAGCTTGCCTGCCAGAGGAGTGCGTGGCAACTTACAGCAGGCACATACAGCGCAGGAGGCAACATGTTTCAACACATCGTGGTGCAATCCTGGCCACCAATATCTGGCTCCTAGCAGCTGAGCTATTTTGGAGGCCCCAGGATGTCCTGTTCCCACGATGTGTGTGCCAATCGCTCTGTCAATCTTCCACAGCTCCTACAAAACACTCAGGGGTTAACACCGGCTCATCACTGGTGGATTCCATACTGTCAGGAAGAGACCTATATAGCACATCAGCACACAGGTTCTTCTCTCCCGGCCAGTACGTCACCTGGAAATGAAATCCGGAGAAGAACAGTGACCATCGTGCTTGACGAGCATTCATGCGTTTGGTGGTTTTGATATATTCAAGGTTCTTGTGGTTATAACCGTGAATGGATATTTCGCTTCCTAGAGCCAGTGATGCCACTCACCGAAAGCCTTGCGCATTGCCAGCAGCTCACGGTCTCCCACACCGAAGTTGCGCTCTGCTGCCATTAGCTTCTTAGAGTAAAGGCTATTGGTCCTAACGAGCTGTGACAAAATGACCCTCAGGTGATGAACTCCCTAATGGGTAATGCCCCAACTGAGCGACAAACACAATGCAACAAAAACTGGACAAACATAAATATTGTCATTGCTGATTGAGGCAGTCGGCAGCGGGGCCTTCACATAATAATATGACTGTAGACACTGTCAAAATATCAGCACTCAACAGTACAGTTAATATTCATGAGAACATTTCCTGTGTGTACAGAAAGAGTGAACTTATAAATTAGTCCATTAAAAACATCAACAGATAGAGTTCAAACAATCTATATCTAATTCTTGTCTTTGGCTCTGTGACTGCCAGAGATCTGTATCAAATTCCTGCTAATATGCTAATACATGTACTTACTTAGTTATGCTAATTATGGAACTGATAAACAATTTAGAGAAGAATATGATAATCACTACAACATTATTGAAGATGCATGATCATCTGTTACTGTTCAGACCTTCAAGCCAGACAGGCTGAGGACAGTGCAATGTGTTTCATTTCTGTGTAGAGACAAACCCAATAGCAAAAACTGACTCAGATGTTTCCAAGGAAACAGAGCAAATGATGAGGATGCAAATTTCAACACCAAAGCAGAGATGATGGGTCAGGAACTAAAATGGCTTTTTGACCATAACATATCTACAGAGACGTCTGGGACTCTGTAACATTGTGCTGTACAACACAGTTCTTTGCTGCATATGTAGCCGGGTGGTTTAGTTTTAATAAGATTAAATCAATGATCATTTCTATTGGTGGTAACCAAATTACTACATGTAGTTTACTGGTTCTTTTAATTGCGAGGCTCCTATAAAAGGGGCTTGATTAAGGCCATCAGGACTGCTCTGGGTTCTCCCCCTCCCCTTCCGGGTCACTGCTTTGTTCCGAGAAAGTCTGTCGTCACCGTGCTCTGAGAAAGTCTGTCGTCACCGCACCATACCATGTTTGCCACTATCTGAGCCTGGTTGGCTTAGGCGTTAAGTGGGACTGCCGGCGTTTGGACCAATCGAAAACCTGCCTGCGCACATTTGTTTTGTGCCTCCGCAGAGCTAGTTGTCGCTGTGAGCGACTACCAGTGGCTGTTCCAGCACAGCCATATCCAGCGTTGGGGGAATAAGCTGCCGTTTTGCCTCAGAGAAAAGTATTTTAGCAGTGTATTTGTCCACAGTTGATCCGAGGCGGATTACAACGGTGGCGTTAGTGTTTGTTTGTCTTCCATGGGTTGTATGTGTTTCTTTCGGTTTGGCTGTAAAGAGCAGGAAATAGAATAAAATTGAATAAAAATAAAAATTGTCATTTTTAAATCTCTCTCTTTGTCCCGTGTGTCACCTAGGGCAACGCCCCCTCTCGTAGCTGTCACTCATGGGTTCCCTCATGTCCGTGTTCCCTGCCTGTTTGTCCCGCCCTGCTCGTTTGTTGCGTTTATTCCTTGTTTGTTGCCACGCCCCAGTGTCATTGCCATCACCTGTCCCTAGTTAGTCTCTATGTATAAAGTCCTAGTATTTCCCCAGTCCAGTATCCGTGATTTTGTCTACCTTGTGCTTTGTTCCAACCTGTTCGTTGTGAGTATTGTTTCCGCTGCCAGTATTCCTGCCTGTTCCCTGTTTCCCCGTCGTGTTTAGTACTCTGTCCGATTATGTCTGTTCGTATTTCATGTCTGGACTGCCTGCCCGTTGTGACCCATGCCTGCTATTTCGACTCTGCCTCTGGAATTTCCTTTAATAAATCTCGCTCTCCTCAGCGTTTGTGTCCGCCTCCCTGTTCTGCGCTACGCAGAACGTTACACCGTGGTACCCATGGACCTGTGATAATTCTCTGGGTGTAATTCCCAGGGTGGCGTAGTTGGTCATAACTTTCATACTTGATTTTTAATAAATTATTAGATAACTCCATTCCTCCTCCTCTCCTGTGCGCCGCGCCCAGAGGTGGGCAGTAACGAAGTACATTTACTTAAGTACTGTACTTAAGTACAGTTCTTGAGTATTTGTACTTTACTTAAGTTGATTTTTAAAAAAATACTTATGACTTTCACTTCACTACAGTTGAATAACAAATACAGTACTTATCACTCCACTACATTTCTGTCCAGCTCTCGTTACTCGTTACTTCCACACACAACTCTCCTCCCCTCCCCCATAGTATTTTCACAGGTGACAGCCTATCAGCAATCAAGGATGTGTCTGTGAGGTGTAAAATCAAGTTCGGTGTCGCTAGTCGTACTTTTCCTAAATAACAGCAACATGAGCGGAGACGGCGGTGATGGAGCATGCCAGGGTTGCCAACTTTTCAAGATCGCTTGGAGGGAGATTTGAACCTGTGGCGAGTGTAAATTGTTGATCGGGGGGTGGCGAACGTTACCGGGGCGGTGAAAAATGGACACAAATTAAGTATTATATCGCGATCGCCGGTGGTTGATAGATATAGATCAGAGGTAAATAAACTAGATTTTTTATCGGTGTGAGATATTGGAACTGTGGCGTGAGAGCGTGTGAAAACGGTCAAATGCATGTGTCTCACGCTCAATGCGTGAGAGCTGGCAACCCTGGCATGCTCTTTTGCACCCATGGCCGTATCTCGACAAAATGTTCCAGTTTTCTGAACGGATGAATCATTCCTATCGTTTTAAATGCATGCTTTGTTTGCCAAAAACAAACTATATCACTGCATACCAAAATTCACCGTCCCACCTGAGGAAGTATATTACGGTATGCAGCCTAAATGTTTTGTTAAGTGACTATGTAGTCAGAGGAGCTTTGCAGTAAGGCTAGTGAAATGACTTTGCCTGCTCACTCCACTGCTAGGTCTGCTAGGATCACTATAAATAATGTTAACATTATATTGGCAAGTAATTCAAACTACGGAAACATCAATAAGGGAAACCGTGTGGGTTAATCGAATCTTGTCAAATGATGTTTCCATTCTAATGTCAGTGTAGAATTAATGTCAATATTTCTAATGTGGCTGTGATTTCTAGTTTGAAAAGAGTTTGTTAGCATGTTGGGTGGCATGGAGTTGGTGGGCTTTAGCCATACTGCAAAAGGTTGTAGCAAGGTTAGCAGGGTTGCCAACTTTTGACGTTCGCTTGGAGTGAGATTTTAACCTGGAGCCGGTGGAGAGTGTATTTTGTTGAGCTGGGGGGGGTTGGCGAACGTAAAATGGACATAGATTCAGTGTTATATCGCCGGTGGATGGCGCCAGAGCTAGCGAACTAGTAACGTATTGAATCATATATGTGGATCTGAGGTAAATAAACTGGATATTTTTTTCGGCGTGAGATATCGGAAGTGTGGCGTGAGAGCGTGTGAAAACGGTCAAATGCGTGTGTCTCACGCTCAATGCGTGAGAGTTGGCAACCCTGGGTTAGACTACCAAGATGCCACACTGCTAATTTTACTTTGTCTTTGTTTATATTGACTGTAGCATAATGTTGTATTGGATGACTGAATACCTAACTAGCAAAGAGAGAAAACCGTCATTTTATTATTGACTTTTAATATGGTAACATAATTTGCTTAAACAGGTCAGGCTAGGCTAATCAGTGAATTGTGGTTTTAGAAAATGTTTTTGTTCCTTAAACTAAAGTGTAGGTTAAACTTTTCTGCTACCACTACCTGAATGATATACATCATTGGAATATGCCTTATGGATTATTATCAAAGACTGTATGAATATTATGCCCAAAGAGGATTTGGTAGGATGTATAATACTTTTAAACTATAACTTTTTTACAAATGTGACGGAAAGTGTACTTTAATACTTAAGTATTTTTAAAAGCAAGTACTTCAGTACTTTCACTTAAGTAAGATTTTGAACATGCAACTTTCACTTGTATCGGAGTAGCATTTGACCAGTGGTATCTGTACTTTGACTCAAGTAATGAAATTGAGTACTTCGTCCGCCTCTGGCCGCGCCACACATATAATAATACAATTTTCATGCAGCATGACCAGGAGGACTACAATACCAAGAACCCCTTGTGACAACTATTGCTGAATCCCTGGTGTAGTAAGCATTCTGTTTCATGGTTCGGATTGGTTTGTGTCTCACGTTTCTTTTCTGGATTTGCTCCTAAGTACTTCTGGTGGTTCATTACGAGTTTTACATGCTGGCCTGGATTACCCTTGACTCTGATTGTGGATTACGTTTTGGATTTGGTTGCCATGGATTTTTCATTAAAAGTCTATTTTTTTCCCATCTGCCCAGTACCATGTTCCAGTCCTCACAGAAATACTACAGAGCTAACTTTTGAGTGTGAAAATGTCCTTCCCTTAGTGTTCTGCCATTTGCTGTATGAAATGACATCACACATTTAGCATTAATGGGTGGGATCACAGTGTGCTGCAGTGTAATGATGTCATAGGACGTGTCACTGCTGGCAGGAGCTGGCAGAGCACTAGACAGACCAGATTGTTTTGGATCACTTATCCATGATGCTTTTCTTTTACTTGAGTAATTCAGTCAGCATGATTACATCTCCCTGTATATTCATCACTTGTATATACTGTCTTTTAGGTGATTAAAATGTATTTAGTTTGATACATTAAATTTACTCAAGAAAAATATAAGATATGAGATTGTACACTTATAACACCTTTTATTTACTCAGGTTCTGTGATTTGCAAAGAGGTCCATCAAACCCCTGTTGATGTGCTGTGTTTGCCTGAGAAGAGTGTGAATCTCACCTGCAGCCATAAGATCTCTAACTATGACACCATATTGTGGTATCAGAGAGCACATGGAGACACCAGCCTGAAACTCATTGGATATGTTTATTATGGCAATAGTAAACTTGAAAAAGAATTTGAAGATCTTTATAGTATGACTGGTGATGGGCGATCATCAGTTTCTCTACTTTTCCACGCAAGACGAGTTGAGCACAGTGTTATGTACTTCTGTGCAGCTTATTATGCACAGTGTCACACAACACCTTCTCTGAAGAACAAAAACTCATCTCTAATCATCTCACTCACCTGCACAGCCTGGTACACCTGCTGAACCACAACAGCAGTCACAACAATCTGATGACAATTCCATTATTTCTCAAAAAAGGAATGGGTGTGTTCATGTGATTTTTAAGTATAATTATGTCATTTCATGTCTCATTGCTGTAAATAACCAGACCAACAGTCACACCAAACGACTTCTGACACAACTGTAGTGGAGACAGCCAAGTATTCCTTTACTATCTATCACAGAAAGGACCCCGTCCCCAGAGTGTGAGAAACTGACTCATCCAAATCTCTTTGATAGTATGTAAAAGTAAACATTGGCTATTCAACTATCACTAGGCTCTAAGGAATCCACATTCACAATGGTTTTCATCTCCCAAATCTTAGAATTTTGACCCTATCTGATCTCCTGAGCTTGGGAGAAAGGGCATCTAAGAGTTCTGGGGTGGGTTTCCCGAAACGTTCGTAGCGCTAAGTACTTCGTAACCTCGTATTAAACGTATGAGGTTAAGAAGCACTTAGCGCTACGAACGTTTCGGGAAACTCACCCCTGGTCAGAATCAACCTTCCTTTGAAGCAGAGGTGTCAATTCCAGGTTCAGAAAGTAAAAGTCCTCACCAGGGTTTTGCTCAAGCTTGCTTGATTTTCTAATTAGTGCAACCAGGTAAAATTAGTGGAATCAACACAATCCAGGAAGCCTGAGCAAAATCCTGGTGAGGACTTTTACTTTCTGAACCTGGAATTGACACCTCTGCTTTGAAGGACACAGGGCTCACAACTCAGGAAGGACCTACACTCATAAAACTCTAAATGTCAGACTTATCTGATTCCCCAAGGTTTAAACCCAATTTATAACACCTTGGAAGTCCTGTGTTAAAATCCAGAACTGAAGATACAAATATTTGAGAGATCTTTGTAACTCCAAACCCAGCCTACTGGAACCAACTCAGTGAACTCAATCTAATGACACCAAACTTGACAACCTTCCAACCAAGGGAAGGGTAATTATTCATAAAAACAGTATTCAGTTTTCCAGCCCTTAAGGAACCAGGGCAAAGGACTCATGCCTAAGCTGAACCATGTGCCTCTGAATTTGAACATTATGTGATCTGTGGTTGATATAAAGACACAACTTATGATATTTCATGTACTCAGTATTAAGTGATTTTATCAGAACCATAAAATTGAGTTGGTAGAGGAGGTGAAAGTGCTTCGTCATCAGAGTATGGAGAAAGACAAGAAAATTACCTTCTTGGAGAACAGGGTCGCTGACCTGGAGCAATACACTCGGATGAATGACGTCATCATCTCTGGAATTAATATTAAACCCTGGTCATACGCTAGGGCAGTGACTGCTGACAGTGACGGTGATCCTATAATGGATGGTAATTCCACAGAACACCAAGTAAGTTCTTGCAATCAAAAGGAATAGATCTGGACTGTGACAAGATTGAAGCTTGCCATACTTTGCCCAGAAAAAATACCAGTGACAAACCTGCAGACATCATGAGATTTGTTAACAGAAAGGATAAGATTACACTACTAAAACAAGGGAGAAAATTAAAGGGGACAAACATCTTCATCAATGAGCACCTGACAAAGTACAACGCTGACATGGCTAAGAAAGCACGTTATCTCAAGAAGCAGAAAAGAATTCAACATACTTGGACTTCAAACTGTAAAATCTTTATCAAGCTGAATGGAACACCAGAAGAGGCTAAAGTGTTGATGGTGAAGAGAATTGAGGAACTGGATAAATATTAATGGAACTGGATTGTAAGGTAACTGAATCTGCAACATAATACAATAACATGACAGGTGCTGGAGAAAATATAACTCAGAGGATCACTGAACTGGATAACTTGGATCTGCAAACTTTTCAATACACTGATCACAATTCACTGAACAATGAACATGATATTGATCCAGATAATTACTTTTTTAATTCCATCAATAACAAATGTTGCTATTATACTGACGAACAGTATAATCAAATGAACAAAAACGGGAAATTATCTATTATACATATTAACAGTAGGAGTCTGTATGCAAATTTCTCAAGTATTAGGGATTACCTTAATCAATTCACACAACCATTCAATATCATTGCAATATCAGAATCATGGATTAATACTGAAAGAGGAGTGGATTTTGAGCTTGAAGGATATGATTTTGTACATAGGGATCGACACAACAAAGGAGGTGGGGGGGTTGTAATATTTGTGGATAAAAATTTAAGCTTTAGAATGTTGGACACAATGTCAACTGTTGTTGATGACTTACTGGAATGTATATCAATTGAAATGTATACAGAAAACAAGAAAAACCTAATAATTAGCTGTATATATCGAACACCTGGATCTAGTATTGAACTGTTTAAGGAATGGATGGAGGAAATATTTATTCAAAAGAGTAATAGAACATATTTTATTTGTGGAGATTTCAACATCGACCTGCTCAATCCTAGTAACCATAAAATGACAGAAGATTTCATTAACACTATATGTAGTATAAATCTGTATCCAAAAATCACCAGACCAACTAGAATAACTTCACACTCTGCCACTCTTATCGATAATATATTTACAAATGACATCACAAGCAACATAACAAGTGGATTGATAATCAGTGACATCAGTGACCATTTGCCTGTATTTATAATATACGAACAAGTATATAAAATTAATCAACTTAACAGAACAGAATATAGAAGGGTGAGAACAGAAAATATGCTAAATACATTTAAAAGTGATCTACTAGCACAAAATTGGGATAATATGTATAAATCAAATAATGTAAACGTGGCATATGAGGAATTTTTAAGAATATTTAAAAAGTTATATGATAAAAACTGTCCTATAAAGAAATTTACTGTAACGTTGCAGAAGCAACGGAGCGAGGAGACGGACACAATCGCTGAGAGGAGCGAGATTTATTAAAGGGAATACCATACTCGTCGTCAGAAAGCCAGGCAGGGTCGATCACAGGAGGGCAGTCCGAATAACAGAGGAACACAGGCATACTGAACAGACGGGGGAACAAAGACAACTCACGGGCAAGATAATACAGCTAACAGAAAAGCACGAAGCGACAGCATGAACAAATGGAAAGACAAAATCACGGATGACACGACTGGGGAATGACGGGACTTATATACAAAGAACCAAACTAGGGACAGGTGATGACAATGACACAGGGGCGTGGTAACAAACGAGGAATATCAAAATAAACGAGCAGGGCGGGACAAACAGGCAGGGAACACAGACATGAGGGAACCCAGAGTGACAGCTACGAGAGGGGGCGTTGCCCTACGTGACATAACCCCCCCTCAAAGCGTGCCACTCCGGGGCACGCAAGGGCAGACAGGACAGGGACAGCGGACACAGGACAGACCGGAGGGACAGGACCAGACAAAATAGGACGAGGGACCTGGGACACGGCAGGACACAGGGAGACCGGATAGGGCCAGGGCGAGGCACAGGAGCAGGGCTGGACAGGACAGGCAGGGAACACAGACATGAGGGAACCCAGAGTGACAGCTACGAGAGGGGGCGTTGCCCTACGTGACATTTACCAAAAAATCCAATTACATTGGTCATCCCTGGATTACTAGAGGTTTACAAAATGCATGCAAAAAGAAAAATACATTATATAGAGGTTTTTTAAGAATGAGAACTAAAGAGTCAGAAAATAAATATAAAAAATATAAAAATAAATTAACTTGTATCTTAAGAATAGCTAAAAAAGAATATTATAATAAAATAATACAAAATAATAAAAATAACGTTAAAAGAATATGGAATATATTAAACACTGTAATAAAACATGGGCACAAACAAGTAAATTACCCAAAGTATTTTTCAATTAATAATAAAGATAATTATGATATGAATGAAGTAGTTGATAGTTTAAACAGTTTTTTTGTAAACATTGGACCAGAGATTGCAGGACAAATTTCTGATTCAATAACTGCTATAGAACAAACAGAACCTTACATTGACAGAAATCTGAACTCAATGTTCCTCACAGCAGTTTCTGAGAATGAGGTAATTGATACAGTTTTTAAATGCACAAATAGAATATCTACAGATTGTGATGACATTGATATGTTCGTACTAAAAAAGGTTATCGAGGGAATTTCTAAACCCTTAACATACATTTCTAATTTATCATTTCAAACCGGTAAATTTCCAAATAAAATGAAAATAGCAAAAGTGGTACCTTTGTTTAAAACTGGCAACAAACACCTTTTCACAAACTATAGACCAGTCTCATTACTACCTCAGTTCTCCAAAATTTTAGAAAAACTCTTTAATAACCGTTTAGACCAATTCATTGATAAACACAAATTAATCACAGAGAGTCAGTATGGATTTAGAGTTAACCGATCAACAACACTGGCATTAATGGACTCAATTGAAGAAATTACTAACTCAATAGAACAAAAACAGTATACAGTTGGGGTATTCCTAGACCTAAAGAAAGCATTTGATACCATAAATCACAACATTTTAAATAAAAAGCTTGAGCGTTATGGGATCAGGGGAATTGTGTTGAGATGGGTGAAAAATTATCTCAGTGACAGGAAGCAGTTTGTAAAAATGGGTGTGCACTGCTCTTCATGTTTGGACATTACTTGTGGTGTACCGCAGGGGTCAGTTTTGGGACCCAAGTTATTTATTTTGTATATTAATGATTTATGTAAAGTATCAGAGTCCTTGAAATGTGTCTTTGCTGATGATACAAACCTGTTTTTTTCAGGGAATAATTTGAAATTGTTGGAGCATAGAATAAATACAGAGTTAAAGAAAAAAAAAATTGGTTTGACAATAACAAACTATCACTAAATGTCAGTAAAACAAAGTTCATTATTTTTGGGCACAGTGGAGATAAACTAGAACTACAAGTTCATTTAGATGGATGTCAAATTGAAAGGGTAACTGAAATAAATTTTCTTGGTGTAATAATTGATGATAAAATAAGCTGGAAATCTCATATTAGACATGTACAAGCTAAAGTATCAAGGGGAATTGCAATATTATATAAAGCAAAACAAGTTTTGAATTACAAATCACTTCATATTTTATACTGTTCCTTAGTTTTCCCATACTTAAATAATTGTGCAAGTATATGGGGCAATAATTATAAAACTGTTATACAACCATTAATTATTTTACAAAAGAAAGCAATAAGGATAATACATGGGGCTGGCTATAGGGATCATACCAATTCACTATTCCTGTCGTCAAAATTACTCAAATTTACAGATCTTGTAGATTTGCAAACAGTAGAAATAGCATTTAAAGCAAAAAAACAAATTATTACCAGCAAATATTCAGAAACTATTTATTGAAAGGGAAGAGGGTTATCAATTAAGGGGACAGTTAATTTTTAAAAGAAGAAATGTTCATACAACACGTAAAGGGTTCTGTATTTCGGTGGTTGGAGTAAAATTATGGAACATTCTGAGTATGGAACTAAAGGAATGTCCAAACATGAAAAAATTTAAAGAAAAGTACAAAAATATTATTTTTAAAAGATATAGGGAGGCTGAGTGTGCCTGATTATTATTTATGTATATACATTGTAATAAATGGGAATTTAGGGGGGTTGTGTATATGTCTGTATGCGCTTGTACTTATGAGTGTATGCATATACACTGTATATTTATGTTTAAAGTTATATGATACAAAATATATTCATAGAGTTAAATGAAATGGTAGTTTCAGTATTTATGAAATGTAATTAATTGAGAGGGGGGGGGAATAATATTTTTTTTATTTTTTGTAATAAGCTTTGGAGAAGGGTGGGATTAAATAAGTTTTATACTTCTTCCCATTCCTTTTCAAATATGTAAAATTGTTTTGTTATCTGTTTTATCATTTGTTTTGTTTTTAGTTTTCCATATTTGAAATAAACATTGACATACATACATACATACATCAGAATACCTGTTACCATATAATCACCCCACATTGATGCATATCCATGTATTACTGTGTGTTTCAGTAGTTAGATATCCATGTTCTTGTAGTTTTTAACTGTATTGTGAATGCATGCATGCATATATATTCCTGTGTGTTCTGCTGTTTAGACATGCATGCTCATTAATTCTGTGTTAGAGTCCTAGAGACATGTGTATTCCCATATTCATGTGCTGCATTATTTTAGATCTATCAATACACTTGTATTCCAGAGTAGTATTAATTTAGATTTATATATAATCAAGTATCAACATGTAATGTGCTATATTAGGCATATGCATATCGATGTATTAGTTTGTGTGTTACTCATCAAATGTAATCATTTTCATGTGTGCTTATGTGGTCATGCTTGTCTGTGCATTATATGGCATTTTTTGTCCAAAAGTGGAAATTAAGAATGGCTCAATGTTTGATAGAACCAAAATAAAACTTTTTAGGCAGAGTATGCAAGTAAATTTATTTAGGAATAGGGAATTCCCGTTGTCTTGAAATTGTGCTAGTCTGCCTTTCTTCACCCGTTGTCACAACTCCCCCTCTCTCTCTCCCCTTCTCCCCCCTCAGAGAACCTCCTGTCCGGGCAGAGGTAATGGATATTCAGTAATCAAAGTCCAATGGTCAATGACATAGTGACCAAGAAAGTGCCCTATGACGATGCCCCTAAATGTTAGTTTGCTAACCCTTGCTCGAGGAGAAACAACAGAATCGCCGAGACTCACAAGCGTCTCGAAAAAGAACTTTTTGGAAAAACGTGAAAACACCGCGACCAACAGAGTTTGCTGGACTCAAGCCAAACACCGCAGAGTCAACTGGAGTGATGCCAAAAGACCGCAACTAAGCTCGAACTGAGTCCAACTACTAAGAAGATTCTTCTGTATTATATTATATTTGATCCTCTTTATTTTATTTTCTCGAGAAAAGTATTTAATGTAGTTTATGTGTCGTTGTCTTTCTTAGTTAAGTTAAAGTTAATTCTCTTTGGTCGACAGACATTGATTTTAGTTTAACTCCAAGTACACCTCCTCAAGTGAACAGCACAGCAAGTTTGACTGCACCCCTCCAGCCGCGACTATGACGTCACTGCTAAGTCTCCGCCATTCGAGCAGTCTCAGAGAAGCTGGATCCGCGAGACCTTAGCCACCGTGGGAGTAAATGAATCAAGAACGAGCACCAGTTGGTCCGCTTCACAACACGCCTTCATCAAAGTAAGACGCTCAGAGTTCATATGCTGCCTTGGGGTTGCCAGTTCAATCTGTTGTCTCCCAACTTCTATCTCTTCCAGAGTCCGGTTTAGTAATTGTTGTTACCATTAGCCTCTGCCAGAATCCTTCTTCTCTCCCTTCCTAATTTCTTTCTAAGACTTTGTGTCCCCACCTGGGTCCTACGCTACTTTGAGATGTCTTAGGTTAGCCATATAATTCATTTAAAATCCCATGACCGTCGATAGTTGCTTATTATTCTGTTGAATTTTGTGGCCTCCAGGTGGTGCTGTGGTTTCATAAACCTACGCAACAAATACATTTAAAGCCCATAACATGTACTGATTATGTCTCTTGCCTATCAGGCAAATTAGCTTAATTATGACAGACAAACAAACAAACAAACAAATTATATTACACTGTAAATTTTTCATTTGAAATTTGAATTTTCTTTTCTCTTTTTGTGTTCTCCTGTGTGAGGAATGAGCACAGATTGATTCAGTAATTGAGACACAGCTCTTCTTTGAACTTGATCAGTAAACATCTATCTTGAAATTTTTAGCAGAGCATTATATTTTGTTTGTTTTCTGACAGTGGTGGCTTCTTATTTGATGATGATGTTGTAGCTTAACAATAGAATTAATTACAAAGTCATTACTGTTTGAAATATTTTGTCAATTGCATTATTGGTATTTATTGAGGATCATTGAAGTATTATTTTTTTCCTTATCTACATGCCCTTAATGCTCTTAACTTCTGTCACATTAATAAAAGACTTCAGACAGTGTTGAAATTTAATCCTTTCATTTCCTCCCTAAGAGTGGGTGTGGTCATGTGATTTTAATGTAGAATTATGTCATATCCTGTCTCATTGCTGGAAATTGCTGGATTTGAGATCTGATTCTAATGATTCTAGTAATTCCATCAATATGATCAGTGTGTATTTTACATTTATCATCTATATGTGCTATTTTTCAGGTAATTCAGTGTTGATATGATTAGGTATATTAAGATTATTCAAATAAAACAGTTAACACTGTATCTTAACACTTTGTTTTTTTCAAACTAGGCTTTACAATTTGCAAAGAGGTCCATCAAACCCCTGCTGATGTGCTGTGTTTGCTTGAGAAGAGTGTAAATATCACCTGCAGCCATAAAATCTCTAACTATTACACCATATTGTGGTATCAGAGAGCACATGGAGACACCAGCCTGAAACTCATTGGATATGCAAGTTATGGCACTACTAAACAATTTGAAAAAGAGTTTGAAGATCTTTATAGTATGACTGGTGATGGGCGATCATCAGTTTCTCTACTTTTCCAAGCAAGACGAGTTGAGCACAGTGTTATGTACTTCTGTGCAGCTTATTATGCACAGTGTCACACAACCCCTTCTCTGAAGAACAAAAACTCATCTCTAATCATCTCACTCACCTGCACAACCTGGTACACCTGCTGAACCACAACAGCAATCACAACAATCTGATGACAATTCTATAAGTTCACAAAAAAGTATGGGTGTGGTCATGTGATTTTGAAGTGTAACTATGTCATTTCCTGTCTCCTTGCCAGAAATAATATGCTAGATTTGAAAACAGATTGTACTGACTTGGCTGGCGAACCATCATATGGTTTTCTTTTATACATTTAAAACCTTCAATATGATCAGTTTTTCTTTTACATTTGTCCTCTGTATTTGCTATTTTTCAGGTAAAATAGTGTTAATCTGAATAGATATATTAAGATAATATCACTAAAAAAAGTTAACACTGTATCATAACATTTGGGTTTTTTTCAAACTAGGCTCTACAATTTGCAAAGAGGTCCATCAAACCCCTGCTGATGTGCTGTGTTTGCCTGAGAAGAGTGTAAATCTCACCTGCAGCCATAAGATCTCTAACTATGACACCATATTGTGGTATCAGAGAACACATGGAGACACCAGCATGAAACTCATTGGATATGCACGTTATGGCACTACTAAACAATTTGAAAAAGAATTTGAAGATCTTTATAGTATGACTGGTGATGGGGAGTCATCAGTTTCTCTACTTTTCCAAGCAAGACGAGTTGAGCACAGTGTTATGTACTTCTGTGCAGCTTATTATGCACAGTGTCACACAGCCCCTTCTCTGAAGAACAAAAACTCATCTCTAATCATGTCACTACTGCACAGCCTGGTACACCTGCTGAACCACAACAGCGGTCACACCACCTGACTGTAGATGCTTCTGTGATATTACAAACTTATATCAGTACAGTCTAAGTGTGCAAGGTAATTTCCTAAACTTTACAAAAGGCGAGATCAGCACAGGTCTGGATCATATACCATATGCTACAAACCTTTTTCTGGATTTTGTTTCAGTAATAACATTTTTTAAGCTTACAGTAAGATTAATTAATCAACATTATTTATCACATGGGTAAACCAGTTCATACTATTGTTTTTTTTCCAAGAACTATATACGTTTTTGAACCCATGCACATAGTGTTACAGTCTCTTATTTACAATGTAGTAGCACTGAGTCATGTCATATAATGTATCAAGGTACATGTTCATGAAACTTAGGAGAAACCCAGTCACAGAATATTAGACAAACTCACGTCCAGGATAATCTCAATCTGAAGTAGAAGTCCCTCCTGAGATCTGATTGATCATTGCCACAATTTGAAACATTATGTGTGTCTCTTTGATACTCTCATGTGTACAATTTTTTAGCCTGTGTTTATGAGCTCTCACACACCCTTTATTCTTCCAGAGGGAAACGTCGATCAGTGTGACAATCTAAATCACAAACACGCTACAAAACAAAATGAATACAAACACAAATTATCCATAATTATCCGAAAGAAACCAGAAAGAGGGAAGTTGAAGCTGACCAATGCCTGGGCAGGATTTAGTTTAAGTTTAAGTTTAAGATGTCTTTGACAGTTGCAGATTAGTCTGGGTCAGAGTCTGACTTTGCATATGAATTTTTTTTTTACCTTCTGAATGGACCACATGACCATACATGACCTCACAAATAGGAGGTGGTGGGGGTGTAGCTGCAATCAAACTATACTGCACTGTGCTATAATAAAATCGACCACATGGGGGAGCCAAACTGTGTGATTGGCTATAAGGTATAGTTAGAGGACACTGGCCTATGTGCTTTCTTGCTGTCTCGTATTTCTCTTTCATTAAAAGTACCAGCTGATGTTCTCACCAGCCACTCTAAAACCAAAAGGCATTTCTTGAGCCCTTGCTTCTTTGCTGTTGCTCTGTGTAGCCCTCAAAACAAGTTCACATTCATGAAAACAACCTTTAATGTATATTTATTTATTTATTATTTTTAAAAAGTCATTAAAGTAATAAAAATGTAGCCTTATTTATAACGACAGCCTGGCAAGCAGCCAGAGGCACTGCCTTGACATTACTCTGCATGGTATGTACTGAAAATGATTACATCACTCTGCATGGTCCATTCATCCATCCATTTTCATCTGCTTATCAGGGTTCAGGTCATGGGGGCAATAGCCTAAATAAAGAGGCCCAGGTTTCTCTCTCCCCAGCCACCTCTTCTAGCTCTTCTGAGGAGATACCGAGGCGTTCCTAGGACAGCCAAGAGATATAATCTCTCCAGCGTGTCCTGGGTCTTCCCCGGTGTCTCCTTTGAGTTGGACATGCACGGCACCCATTTGGTATCCGGACCAGATGCCCGAACCACCTGAGCTGGCTCCTCTCTACGTGGAGGAGCAGTCACTCTACTCTGAGTCTCTCCCGGGTGACCGAACTCCTCACCTTATCTCTAAGGGAGAGCCTGGACAACCTGCTGAGAAAACTCATTTCAGCCGCTTGTATTCGTGATCTCATTCTTTCGGTCACTACCCAGAGCTCATGACTATAGGTGATAGTCGGAACGCAGATTTTGGCTAAGCTCTCTCTTCACCA
The DNA here is from genome assembly GCF_052324685.1 of Brachyhypopomus gauderio. NCBI lineage: Eukaryota > Metazoa > Chordata > Actinopteri > Gymnotiformes > Hypopomidae > Brachyhypopomus > Brachyhypopomus gauderio. Next base: position 4,644,135 of record NC_135227.1, on the reverse strand, counting down.
CAACGGTCCGGTACAGCTTCCGCAACACTGCAGCTGCAGCACCAATCTGCCCGTCATTCTATCGTTCCATCCTTCCCTCACTCGTGAACAAGAGCCAGAGCTACTTGAACTCCTCCACTTGAGGCAAGGACTCACTCCTGACCCAGAGAGGGTACTACACTCTTGTGGTCTCTGTTTTAGAGGTGCTGATTCTCATCCCAGCCATCTTGCTCTCAGATGCAAACTGACCCAGAGAGAGGTGTAGGTCCTGGCCTGATGATTCATACTATTGTGAAAACACCCTTCTGAAAATAGTACATAGAACTCGCTGACATGTAAATATCAATGAAAAAGTCTAAATAAATGAGTTGGTTAAATATAACGGGTCAGATGCATCCAGACTGTTATACTAACATGGCACAATTATTATAGCTGTATTTATGAAAAAGTTGAGCATGCTCAGTTGACCTCAGTTTTAGATGAAGATGGCACACAGTGAAGATGTGGAGTGTCTATGTATATGTTATAATTCCTGCATGTTTGTGGTGCCTTCAGAATCACTTTATGTTATGCAATGATATCTGCAGCCATCGCAACAAAACATAACAAGATCTAGTGGTATCGCCGTTCTGGAGCTGGGATCGCCAGTCAGTTCTGGAGCTGCTTGGCTTCCTCTCCTTCAAGTTACCTCAGGAGACCAAAGAAGGCTTCGCCATTTCAGGAGATGCAGAGAAGGAAGGCTAGTAGCACATTCTGCACATCACATCATCACATACTTTAAACCCTCCCATGGCACAGGATCATGTGACATGGGAGGGTCATGTGGCATGGGCGGGGCAGACCATAAGCTTGATAGTCAAGCGGGGACAGCACTGCCATAATTCATGTTAACATAAATACACTGTGAATAAAAAAAAAAAAAGTGATTATGACCTGACAACGTACCAAAGATCATTAGAAAACATGACTAAAGCTACCATCATAAGCGTAGTCGTTTTCTTCAGTATAAGAGGTAAGCAGGTTTAATGAAGTCTCAGATGGTGATGTTTTAACCATGGTGGTGTAACTGATCTCCACCTCTCTCGTAGCTGGACTGTTCTCTTCACTCATCATCCACCAGTCTCCACCACATGTGCTACGGACACCTGACCAGGGCCAGGCACAGCTTGGCTGTAGCCATGGTGATAACAGCTATCCCTACATGTACTGGTATCAGCAGAAACGTGGATCCCTTCAGCTCATTGGGATGCTAAACTATGAGAGAAACACCACTGAAGATCATTTTAAAGCGCGGTTTTCTATTACTGGACACTCTAAAGGGCAGGCACATTTGGTCATATCCAGCATAACTCTTCTAGACAGTGCAGTATATTTCTGTGCTGCTAGTAGACACAGTCATGCACCTCCTATCATCCTCAAACAAAAATCTACACAGCACCTGTAAACTTGACTGCAATCAAGCTGAAGTGCGTAATAGAATGCAGTACAAGCACTGTGCCCATAGAGGTCACTATTAATTAAGAGACACTGTAAGATCTGGTAGCTCCATTTAGTCGCAGAATCTATGAAGTTCTTTATGTTAATTGGGGGAGGGTGGGGGTGCTTCAAAATGAACAATTAAGCAACCAAACAGGATATTTAAATGCTTCAGAAATCAGTGAGGCCAAAGATGAAAACTTCATGAACACTTGGTTCACATGTCATACTGTAGTGACTTATGTGTTGGACCAATACATCATCCTATAAGAAAATGTTTGCCCAAATCCGCCCCAAAGTTCTGACTTTTGAATGAACATATCATGACATGCAATAGCAGGACACTATCAGCAGGACACTGTCAGCAGGACACTATCAGCAGGACACTGTCAGAAGGAGACTATTAGCAGGACGCTATCAGCAGGATACTGTCAGCAGGACACTGTCATACTTTTCCTCTTAACTCAGTAATGAGAATGTATTATGATTTTTAACAAATGCATCTTACATAGTGCATCTTTAACAAAATTAAGGGAAAGTTCATATTTGAGAAAGTAAGCGTGTGTCTTCCTGTGCTCTGCCCATCATGACCAACAGTGATATGAATTCTCCTATGAGCCCGTGAGGGTGTCACCGTCTCTGACGAGGGGAGTTCCTCCTGCTCTCCTGGAAGTTCTCATATTTTCAGGAGGACTTGATCTCTCTGTATCTCTTGCTAATACAATGACCTTCAACATGTTTAGTGTCAGAACGTTTGCTCTGTGTCTCCTCTGGCTAACAGGTATGCAGATATCCTTTAAAACATCTGCCTGGTGTTAACTTAATCATCTGTTTTCATTGTCAAATGTCAAATAATGTACAGTGAATACATGTATCTTCATGACTCTCCTTTACAGATTTCTCTACAGCTGTGAATGTCAATCAGTCTCCATCACATGCAACAAAGAAAAATGAGGAATCAGTGAAAATAATATGCACACACAATGACTCAAGATATGATCGCATCCTTTGGTATAAAGTATCTAATCAGACTTTTGAACTGATGGGATTTATTTTTACTACTATTGATAACATTGAGTCTGATTACCAAAGCAAAATTAAAATGGAAGGAGATGCAGCCATGGGCAGCACATTGACTGTGTTGAATCTTACCTGTGAGGACACGGCAGAATATATCTGTGCTGCAAGAACACAATGATAGACAACCATCTCGGTGTCTGACAAAAACTCCCATCTCCCCCGCTGACAGTATTACAAGAAGACCAAAAACATTTGCTCCAACATTAAAATGCTTTAACTCTACTGTTACTGACTCTCTTATGATGTCATTTCCTGTGCCTGGACCAGTACATGGGAAACCTCATCCCTTTATCTATGATATGGCGTTTTATCAGTGTCAATGTGTCTTTATCAATGTTCCTCTTGTCATGAGAATACCTCTCCTCAAGGGGGCAGTAATGATGCACATGAATATAAACTGATTTGAAATGATATCACTACAGTTCTTAACCAACTCAAGGCATAATCGATTATACTATATACTGTATAATGTTCCAGCTACTGTGCTAGAGAGGATTCAGCCTCAAAATGCCCAGACACCCAGTCACATATATCCTGTTACACTGGTTCTTAGGTGAGTTAAACATGACATGACCTTTTTCTTCATAGACTTTTCAATTTATTCAGAACTGATTCTATTTTTTTCCATATTTTGTCCATTTAGGGAGTGCTGTGCCTTTATCTGTTGAACAGATTCCCGTCGACCTGTTTGTGGTGCCTACAGAATCGTTCAACTTTACCTGCAGCCACCATGACAAAAAATATGACAAGATCTACTGGTATCGCCAGTCTGAAGGACAAGTTCTGGAGCTGCTTGGCTTTCTCTCCTTCAAGTTACCTCAGCAGACCAAAGAAGGTTTCACCATCTCAGGAGATGCAGAGAAGGAAGGCTTCCTAGTAGCACATTCTGTAACGACAGAGTATAGCGCTGTGTACTTCTGTGCAGTGAGTGTAGCACAGTGCTGTACAATATGCTTCACCACATACTTTAAACCCTCCCATGTCACATGACCCCCCCCCCCCCCCCCCCCCCCACCAGTGTGGAAAGCCAGTCCATAAGCTTGATATTCAGGCAGGGACAGCACTGTTATAATTGATCGTAACATAAACACAAATCAGTGATTACGACCTGACAACGTGCAGTGACGGCTAAACATGACTAAAGCTACCATCATAAGCGTAGTCGTTTTCTTCAGTATAAGAGGTAAGCAGGTTTAATGAAGTCTCAGATGGTGATGTTTTAACCATGGTGGTGTAACTGATCTCCACCTCTCTCGTAGCTGGCCTGCTCTCTTCACTCATCATCCACCAGTCTCCACCACATGTGCTACGGACACCTGACCAGGGCCAGGCACAGCTTGGCTGTAGCCATGGTGATAACAGCTATCCCTACATGTACTGGTATCAGCAGAAAAGTGGATCCCTTCAGCTCATTGGGATGCTACAGTATGAGAGAAACACCACTGAAGATCATTTTAAAGGCCGATTTTCCATTACTGGACACAGTTTACGTGATGTATTTCTGATCATATCCAGCATAACTGTTCTAGACAGTGCAGTATATTTCTGTGCTGCTAGTAGACACAGTTATGCACCTCATATCATCCTCAAACAAAAATCTACACAGCACCTGTAAAAATGACAGTGACTACTACTTCTAGACTTCTGATAGTCTGCAGTACAGGACATTTTCCCATAGAGGTCACTAATAAAACTCACAGAAAATGATACATTAAATCATCAGATGGAAATTGTGAATTTAGTTGTTATATTATTCCTTGTCTGAGAGAAGGAATAATAAGGTAAAATATTTTTAGCTGTATTTAAAAACCTGTGACTTACAGATTGTGGATTCCCAGTTGACCATAGTCACACTTTCTTCATAATTATTTATTGAAGAACAATGATTTAAAACAAAACAATTACTACTTCTAAGGTATTGAAGTGATGCATCTGATGCAAGGCTAGTGTGCAGTTCGATGAGGTTTGCTCTCTCAGACAGAGGTAACAACAGCAGAAACGAGACCTGTTTGATTACCAGTTCAGCTATAGAGGCACATGCATTAATGTATTTTAAATTATTTTAATCATTATAATATTGCTATGTATAAAATTATATATACACTATAGAGACAGGCAGGATTAAATTATCAATAATAATCTCAATCCATTGTTGCTACATCAAAAAGCCAGACAGACATGTTTGCCATATACAGTGACCTTTATCGCAGTATTCTGACTATTCCAATAGGGGGCAGTGATGAGAAATAAAACTCATTAAATAGTCTTAGTCACACTTTCACAGTGCAGTAGCACAGAACTGCATCATCCAAATAATAGACAACAATATAATTATGCCCCTAACGAGCGGCTTCATCCTAAAAACTATCCCCCTGTTATTATTAACAGGTGATAATTATTTATATTTGTGTAACAAGGAAATTATGTTAATTTCAAGGAGCGATTATCTTTAAATGTGTCATTTCTTCTTTTTCTATAGCTCCTCTTCTTGGTAAAAATGTTGTCCAGATACCGTCAAATATACTACAGATTCCTGGAGACATTGCTGAGATCCAGTGTTCTCATAACATATCCATCTACGATCGTGTACATTGGTACAGGAAGAACATCTCAGGAACAGAGTTGGAATATCTTGGAAATATGTTTTATAGCACTGCAACCACTGAGAAGAAAAAGGTTACAATGAGTGGAGACGGAAGGTCTAATGTATCACTGTATATCGCCAACGTCTCATCTGAAGATGAAGGAGTTGTTTTCTGTGCAGCACATAGGCACAGTGCTTGTTATCAGCTGTGACCATATCACAAAACCCATCTTTTACTCTACCTGACAAGAGCAGACATTTCACGAGACTTTAAAGGAGGAAACAAAGACTCAAAAAGGAAGAAAGTGGGCAGGTCATGTATCCGTTAGCTGTGTTGGAGCTACGCGTAACACACCACTGGCTGTTATGTTACACATGACAATACGATTCACCTTCAGTTTCTTCCTGTTCTACGTTCATGAAGCACAATGACGCTTCACTGGCTGTTTGTCCCTATTATACTATTTAGGCTCACAGGTAATTGCAGTGTAGATACAACATAGTACTAGTAAGATGTTGAAATGTGAACTGTTTTACATGTCATATTTAGATCAATATTAACACAGTTAAAATGTTGATACATAGGATACTGTGTAGCACACTGTCATACATCATATACATCATATGTTAATATTTTTCTCTTCTCCAAAGATGTTTCATTCTGTGGAGCCATTTTTCAGACCGCTGCAGCGACTATGATATCCGGGACGAATGTGAACTTAAATTGTTCGCACACTTACAAAGATTTTTTTTATCTTTTCTGGTACCAACAAACTCAGCACAGCACATCAATGAAACTTACCGGATACCTCTACACAACCAAGTTCAACAGCGAGAAGGAGTTTGAGAAGCGCTTCCATATTTCTGGAGATGCTAAAAGCCACGGGGTCCTGCAGATCTCTGGGCTTACCTCGGCTGACACCGCAGTCTATTACTGTGCTGTGAGGGATGCACAGTGTCGTGGCCTCCTGTCGTCTTCTTCAAAAACATTTATCAAAGTCATCACACACTATCCGTGATCGCTTTGAGCAACGTCAGGTGCTGTGGCTGCACAGAGCAGCACCAGCAGGCTTAGCACCACCAGCAGGGTTAGCACCACCAGCAGTCTTAGCACCACCAGCAGGGTTAGCAGCACCAGCAGGCTTAGCACCACCAGCAGGGTTAGCAGCACCAGCAATCTTAGCACCACCACCACTCTTAGCACCACCAGCAGACTTAGCAGCACCAGCAGACTTAGCAGCACCTGCAATCTTAGCACCACCAGCAGGCTTAGCACCACCAGCAGGCTTAGGACCACCAGCAGGCTTAGCAGCACCAGCAATCTTAGCACCACCACCAGTCTTAGCACCACCAGCAGACTTAGGACCACCAGCAGGCTTAGCAGCACCAGCAGACTTAGGACCACCACCAGTCTTAGCACCACCAGCAGGGTTAGCAACACCAGCAATCTTATACAGTAGTTATAAGTGTGTCCTTATACAGTGGTTATACGTGTTTGTTAGTTTGCGTTCATTATTTCATGGTTATTTGTCTCCTATTTTGGTCTAAATAGGTTCGCCCTGTTTGAGTAAACACAACATCTGATTGCAAAACTTGCAGAAGAGGAAAAGATCCACTGTCATCATAATGACAGCAATTCAGATGTCTTGTTGCGATACCGGGAAAGCAGAAGCAACACTGGTCAGGCCTTGATCGGCTATAGCTACACCACCGTCTCACCTAATGCTAATTTCACAAGACGCTACACACTGAACATGCAGGACACAGTTACAGAAGTGGTTACAGAGCAGTGGTAACCAGTGGTAACAGAGCAGTTACAACCTGTAACCACTCAGGTGCAAAATATGTGAAAGCAGCTCTGCCTTGGAAGCAGCGCAAACCTTATTGGTCCAGACCATGACCAATGCTTCCACACTCTCATGTGCTAATGTTCCCTCATCTAATGTCTATTGGAGGAGACCTTGATACTCCAAGCTCCGCCTCCAATCCCCACATCCCTGAAAGTACTATTGGTTGAACAAGATAATGTTCTAACCAATGGCTCTTCAGCAATTCTAAAAAAATATTATAAGACACACCCAAGGGACCTTATCAAGGGAGGTGTTTTAACTGAAATACGTCAGGTTGGTGTGCTACAAAGTTTGGTGTACCTTGTTGTGAAAGGTGCCTAAAAATGGACTGAAGATAATTGTAAAAGTTTCTTACCAGGTCTGATTCAAGACCAACCAAGATAAACATGACTGGACTGTTCATGTACACCCTCTGGATCTGTGTACTGAGAGGTACCGATGATCATTTCAGCAGTTTAATTCACATTTCCATAAACATGCAAACTGTGTACAAATGTGTACCAGCTGTTACTTTAATTAATCATTTTGTCTGCTGTAGGCTCCAGTGAGGGAGTGTTGATCACTCAGTGGCCTAAATACATCTCCAGTACGAAGAACACCTCAGTGGATATGCACTGTTACCAGAACAACACAGACTACGATTACACGTACTGGTATAGACAAGTCGAAGGCAAAGAGCCAGTGCTTGTAGCCAGATACGTAGCTCGCAGTGACAGTTATGAAGAAGGTTTTAAAACTGGCTTTAAGGTCTGGGGCACAGAGAAGAAACAGTGGTCCCTGACAGTGGATGTCAAAGAAGACAGTGCTGCTGTCTATCTGTGTGCAGCTAGTTTCCACAGTGAATAAGTGCCAGAGTGTTATGGGACATAAACAACCTCAAAGGCACCATGTACTCACACCTGTCAGTGCCACAAAAAGGCAGAGTATTGTCGTCAGTGCCCTAGCCCTCAGAACAGTGGAACCAACACAAAAATGATCTCACTAAATAGAACAATACACTCCTGATAAAACACAAGGTCAACATGTTTCTAAAGATGGAAGTGCAGCTGTCGTGACCTACCCCCTCTCTCCAAAACTACTGAATCATCCACAACCAGTAGGAGGAGATATACTTGAATAAGAGTGATGGAGAGTCTGCTCTTACTGTAGAGTATCACTGTGACTCTCAGTCTGATGGAGAACATGTGTGGGAGAATGTATGAATCTCTGTGGATCTTATTTCTTTTGTTTACAGGTATGACAATTTAATGCTGACTTCTGTCTTTTAATCTTTATTGAATTATAGTGTTTTTGTCTACACTGACAATGTATTTTTTGCCAATTTGCATTTTTAGGGAGGTCAGATTGTGCAAAGGTTGAACAACCTTCATCTATCCTAACGAACAAAACACAACATGTAACAATCCAGTGTAGCCATGGCGAGAGTAACTTACTGCTTATGCTTTGGTATCAGCAAAAGAGTGGCAGTCCAGCTATGGACCTGATCGGATACACATATGGCACAAGTCCGCCAAACTATGAGGATGGATTTAAACAACGGTTCACGCTGAACAGACAGTCCACACTGAAAGGAGATCTGACCATCTATAACCTCCTCCAGTCAGACTCTGCTGTTTATTACTGTGCTGCCAGTAAGCACAGTACTGCATAATCACACACCTGCCTCACCAAAACCTCAAACAACCACGTCACTCCATCTGGGTGTCTGGCGCACCATCACACGACGACCATGAAGATCTTGACCACATATACATGTGCACTAATACAAAACGTTTTTGTTTTCTTTAGCATGTTACCCAAGGTTATTCTATCAGTGCTCACATGAGATAAAATGAGCAGATATAGGATAGACAACACCATGCTGTAAATGGAAATGGAAATGTTATGGGCCAATGGGGCAGATGTAACTCAGTTACCTCATCTCACGGTTTATATTCCAATTTTCCTGTGTGTGTCTGTTCTTTCGGATTAAAGCATCCGTCCAGTGCCATAGATACGTGTTTGTTTGTGTACATTTGTACTCATGAATAAAAATTTTATTTGGCTGAACCTACAACCTACCAACACAAAATTCAGAAGAGCTGCATTCAAGCTTGGAGTTTAGTTTTTTCATATTTTCAGTAATGATTCCCTATGACAAGACTATGATAAAAGATTTATCATGTTTATAGACATTTTGCTTTTAGTTGTCCATCCACTCAAAACATGCTCCGTATCACACATCCACATTTGTTCCTCTGGTAAGAGAGAGTTCACCCTGATCTGATTCTGCCGCATACGGCACCAGGGGCATGTCTCTAGGACAGGGGTTTCTTAATGATCCTTCTTTATAGCTACACATACAATACAATTTACAATTTGCAAAGCAGTTCACTCTGAACAGACAGTCTGCACTGGAAGGAGATCTGACAATCTCTGACCTCCTCCAGTCAGACTCTGGTGTCTATTACTGTGCTGCCAAAATACACAGTGCTGCATATTCACACGACTTCATCACCAAAACGCCAAACAGACAGTCATAGCAACTCAACACGGCCTGTAGGGCAAACTGGTGCATTTCTGGTTCATTATGGAAGGATTTGTATTACTCTCTACTGTTTAAGGTGGTATTGATGATTATGACTGCCACTGATGATTACAAAGATTTTAGTGAAGTGGTAGCTACTGGGGAGACTTTTATTATTTAAGGTGTCTCTCTCCAAAGCAAAGAGTATCAGACAGCAGTGTGTTATGGGACAGCAGGGGGAGATGTGACTCAGCTATCAGAGCTGTTAGTTTTATACTTTGCAGTCTGTCTTTGCCTCTCTCTCTCTCTCTCTCTCTCTCTCTCTCTCTCTCTCTCTCTCTCTCTCTTTATCTCTCTGTCACTCCCTTTCTCTCTTGCTCTCTTTTTTGTCGACAGATATTCACAAAGATGCATAGACTTGCTTATGAGCTGGGCTTCTTCTTAATCATATTTTCAAGTATGATTTACTAACAAAAATATGCATGTAATTGTTTATTGTCCATTTTTTATTGAATGTGCTTACATTTCCTTTTTTTTGTTTGTTTTTGTAATAGTATCGCTCTGATGTTTTTCCAGGGATAGCAAATTGTGTGAAGTTTCAACAGGATGAACAGCTCATTTTCAATGAGACTACTGAAGCAAAGATCCTGTGTAGCCATAATGACACCGACTTAGATCGCATGCTCTGGTATCGCCAAGATAGAGTTAGTGCTGATCTAGTCCTGATCACCTATAGCTATGGCACCACAGGAAAACCATTTCAAGAGCCTGGATTCACTGAGCGGTTCAAACTGATCCGGCACAGCACTTTATCTGGAACTCTAACCATCTCTCAACTGAGACCATCAGACTCAGCTGTCTATTACTGTGCTGCCAGTAAGCACAGTGCTGTGGTTAAAATGACTGGCTCACTAAAAACCCTGAAACACAGGATCTAATGTTCTAATGTTATAGTTAAAGACTGTTATCTGATGGTGTGAAAACTACCACATTCAGGTTCTCTACATTCAAACAACTGAGTAGTTGTCATTAATGTTTTTCTTTTATTTTATACATGTCACGGTACAGCGGCCCCCTACCGGTCGCCTCCGTCCACAGCGGCAGTTGTCGTTGTTATTGTGGTTGTTGTGTACGTCCCTCAGGTGGGCGGGGCCCGCGATCCGTCTCACCTGAGGGTCGTTTGTTTGTCTATATATGTCTTGTCTTTGCACCAGTTGACCGCTGGTCATTGTTTCCTTAATTTGGATCTGTCATGGGTTTTTGGTTTGCGCACTTTTCTTTTCTATTAAACCATCCTTTTTTCCTGAGACTTGGCGTGATCGCTTCCATTTTATTTCGCTGACCCTGCCTGTCACAATACAATTCAACATAAAGCATGTCTTTACCTCAATAGTATTGATAGCTGCATAGAGTAAAAAGTTTTTAACATAATATTTATAGATTTAAAATTTATCCTACTAAGGCAGAAACACAGGATGTATAAACCAGGCTTCACGCGTTCCAGCGCGCAGCATGCATTGGTGGACCCGTCTACATACACACACGAACACCACCAGCGAAACTCACACACCACGGCACACTCACACACTCGCTCACGTCCGCGTCGTTATTTATGAGGCACCGGTAGTTTCGCTGGGCGAGAGCGGAGTCTACCGGTCCCCAGCTCTAGTCACCGCCGTGTTAAGTACGGGTCTTACACAAACAACATTTAAACACGGCGGGACGAGTGGGGACAGACTCAACACACTCTCAGACAATACACGACAAACACACAGCACGTATACAAACACTTACCACGAGACATGACCACGAACGAAGGAGAAAGTAAGGGAGACTGGCGGCTTCCGAAAGGTGGCTGGTTATTCTGTGACGGGCAGGGTGAGCAACTTAAAAAGGAAGCGATCACGCCAAGTCTCAGGGAAAGAGGATGGTTTAATAGAAAGTGTGCAAACCAAAAACCTGTGCATTGTTCCAAATGAAGGAAATAATAACCAGCAGTCAACTGGTACAAAGACAAGACATATATAGACGAACAAATGACCCTCAGGTGAGACGGATCACGGGTCCCGCCCACCTGAGGGACGAACATCACGTGACCAAAAACAGGACCTCTGCCGCTGTAAACGGGGGCGACCGGCAGGGGGCCCCCCCACAACGTGACAATGTTATTGTGCATTGTCCTATTTTTCATTGAATGTGCTCACGTTTTTCTTTTTTAGTTTTTGTAATAGCATCACTCTGATGTTTTTTCAGGGATAGCAAATTGTGTGAAGTTTCAACAGAATCTACACCTGATTGTCAATGAGACTTCTTCTTCTTCTTCTTTCGGCAATTCCTGTTTAGGGGTCGCCACAGCGGATCAAACTCCTCCATCTGGCCCTGTCCTGAGTGTCCTCCACTGACACACCAGCCACTCTCATATCCTCTACCACTGCATCCATAAACCTCCTCTTAGGTCTACCTCTCCTCCTCTTGCCTGGAAGTTCCATCCTCAAGACCCTCCTACCAATATACCTCTCCTCCCTCCTCTGTACATGTGAATGAATGAATGAATGAACGTTCAAGTTATATAGCGCCTTTCAAGGTACTCAAGGTCGCTTTACAATATTAACGCAGGTACAACTCTTACACTACCATTCACACACCGGCAAGAAGCGGCAGCCAATTGCGCGCAGCGTACTCTCTACCAGGATCCACAGCCCCCTGAGGGACTGAATGGGGTGCAGGAAGGGGGGAGAGGACAGACCCTAGTGGCAGAGCACCATCCACCACTGGGCATACAAGCACACGCACATTCATGCACAGACACTCAGACAACTGCTTTTATTGGACATGAAGGGACAAAGACACACACTGAAGGGACTGGTTTGTCTATTTAATGTGCGCTCGCGCAGTGTCCTGTGCTCATCGTTGTCTAAGTTTGCACGTTGTGTGTGTGTGCGCTGTATATGTTGCTCGTGCGCTATTGCGCAACACTTAAAAATAAAGCAAGTGACGTCAGTCCAAGAGGATTCCATGTCTCATGCTTCGGGACAGCCTGAACGTCACAGAACGACGAGTCGCGAAGAGACACCAAGATGCCAGGCTACGCCACGCGGCCTAAGAAGGCAGATCGCCCCAGCAAGCGGCACCACCACTCTTCTTCCTCTCCCCCGCGCCGCAAAGCCCCGCCGACTCGGGCACAGCTCATGCAGGACCCCGAGTGCTCGTACCTGCTGTGCGCGGCTCAGGAGACCTCCATACCCGAGTTGGCGGAGGAATACCGCCGGACAGCTGCGCGGGTGTGGGAGGAGAAACACCCCTCTCCTTCCGGGGAGAGCTCGCCCATACGCGTGAGCGTCCCTGAATTCTACGGGGCAGGCACGCCACCAGAGGGCGAGCTTGGAAAGGAGGAGGACCCGCCGACTCAGGCGCAGCTCATGAAAGACCCGATATGTGCGTCCCTGCTGCGCCAGGCTCAGGAGCACCACGACCCCGAGGCAGCGGAGAGGCTCCACCAGGAGGCAGTGCGGCTTTGGAGGAAGTACAACCCCTCTACATCCAGGGAGCCCTCACCCCTGCGGGTGGGCTCCTTCGCGCTCTGCGGGGTGGAAAGAACCCCCGAGAGTGAGTTTGGGGAGGGGGACTCCTCAGGCGAGGAGGATGAGCAAGAGGACGCAGAAGAGGCCTACCCTCCGTCTCTGTGTGATGCCTCCACCGTTGACTACGGTGGGGAAGGGGAGGAGGCCTACCCCCCGTCGGTGAGCGACTACGGTGAAGAGGAGGAGGAGGAGTCAGAGGAAGAGGACTACCTCCCTCCGCCCGTAGGTCCCTCTCCCACCGTCGAGGAGGAGGAGGGGGACGACGAAGAGGAGTACCCGCCGTCGGAGCACTCCACCTACCCCGCTGAAGACGGTGAGGAGGAGGAGGGGTACGAGGCGGAAGAACGTCCTCTGTCCGTGCACTCGGGCGTCACGGAGTGCACGGACAGCGACCTCTATTCAGAGGAGGAGGGCAGTCCGCCTCCCTCTGAGTGTTCGGCTGGGACTGTGAAGTGGAGGTGGACTCCGTCCTCCGACCGCTCCGGAGGAGAGAGGATGGACTGCTCCCGGGGTGGCAGCCTGGGGCAGTCCATGAGTTGGAGCCGTGGCAGCGAGGCGGAGGAGATGGAGGTGGAAGCGCCCAGGATCGACTCCAGAGGGTCTGCTAGCCACGCTGCGCCGGGCGCGTCCGCCAGCCGCGCTGCACCCGGTGGAGGGTATGCAGCAAGGGCAGGAGGAGCACCGTCCACCTCCCGATCTCACTCCCCTCCTCGCTCTCCTCCTGGCGCGCAGCCTGGCGCCTAAGTCATGTGTGTGTTTGTCCGTCCCAGTGTTCGTAAGTCTGCCCGTGTGTCTACCTAATCCCCTTTTCCCGTTTGTGCCTTTGTGTGTGAGTGTACCCGTTTGTGTGTTTGTAACTGTCCCGTTTAGTGTGTCTAACGTCTTTTCCCCCGTCTTCCCAGGGAGGGTGTGCTAGGCGATTTGTAGCGGACGCTTCGCCAAGGGCAATCACCTCCCAGACGCAGGACTGAGCGCGTCGGATCCGCCCATCGTCGTGGGTTCGGGGCACTCGGTCCTGTTGGCACCCCGGGATGGGTAGTGCCCTTGGAGGGGGCGTCTGTCACGTTGAGGACCCCGGCCCCTCCCTTTTGGTCGTGTGTCAACGTTGTCCACGTGCTTTGTCTGCGTCAGTGGATATTCGTGGTTGGGGTTATGTCGTGTGATTAATAAGTCTCACCTGTGAATCGTCTCGTGATCACGTGTGGCTAATGTGGTTTGTCTATTTAATGTGCGCTCGCGCAGTGTCCTGTGCTCGTCGTTGTCTAAGTTTGCACGTTGTGTGTGTGTGCGCTGTATATGTTGCTCGTGCGCTATTGCGCAACACTTAAAAATAAAGCAAGTGACGTCAGTCCAAGAGGATTCCGTGTCTCATCCTTCGGGACAGCCCGAACGTCACACATGCATGGATTTATATACCAGTATCAACAACTTATACTGTATTCGATACTGCATAGGAAGCCAGTGTAGGTGTTTCAATATAGGTGTAATATGAGCCCAAGATTTCGAGTGCGTCAAGACTCTCGCAGCTGAATTTTGCACAGCTTGCAAGCGATTCAGTACTCGAGCTAGGAGACCATACAAAATAGCATTGCAATAATCGATTCTGGATGTTACAAATGAGTGAATAACTTTTTCAGGAGCTATAGTAGAGAGGAAAGGACGAATCTTCGCAATGCCCCTTAGATGGAAAAAAGCTGTCTTGCATAGATGTTTAGATGAGGTTCAAAAGACATGGCAGAGTCGAAAATAACACCCAAGTTTCTGATCTGACTTGATAGTGAGACAGAAAGATTCGGGACAGAGAAGACAGCACCAGCAAATTTTCTATAACCATCTCTGAACTAACCATCTCATGCCTTTACCTCAATAGTATTGATAGCTGCATAGCGTAAGAAGCCATTAACGTAATATTTATCAATAACTACTAGTACAGAAGCACTACAGGAAGTAGCTGCAGAAGTGAGTGAGATGTGAGGAAATGAGAGTCGCTCTGTCTGTCATTTTCAAAGCATCCATTATAAGTTGAAAGTCTCTTCTGTCTATTCTTGATGGTGTCATACTGGTGAATTCACTTTGGATTAAAGCATCTGACCAATGCAAAACACCAGGGCCAGTGCTGGGTTGGGGGGGGAGGGAGGGTAGATTTTCTCTCTGCCCCTGCAAGCACAAACCCCCACTCCCTCACACACACATACATACATTCTTATGGTGGCGTGAGTGCACCTGTTCCTCTGTTGGTCGTGTCTGAACTCTCCTTCACTCTCATTCTCCGTGCTGTTCGTATTCAGGCTGAATCTCTACATGTGCATCAGAAGGATGTGTGGCGCTTATGGACTATGTGTGATCTTTATTTTGTTTTTAGGTTTGACTTTATAAATACAATTATAAATTATTTATACTGTTTTCTAACAATACAATTCTAATAATAATTTTAAACTTGACTGTTTTCTTCAACAGGAAAAGGAGGCTGTGTGATCTTTACACAGATCTCATCCCTTCTGGCCAAGGAAACAGACAATATAACCATCCAGTGTAGCCATAATGATAATGAATTGCCTATGATGTTATGGTATCAGCAGAAGAGTGACAGTCCAACTATGGTCTTGATTGGCTACACTTATGGCACTAATCAGCCAAACTATGAGGATGCATTTAAATATAATCGGTTCACACTGAAAAGCCAGTCCACACTGGAAGGAGATCTGATCATCTCTAGGGTCCTTCAGTCAGACTCTGCTGTCTATTACTGTGCTGCCAAAATGCACAGTGCTGCATATTCACATGGCTGCATAACCAAAACCCCAAACATCCAAACACACAGAACACAAACACACTGTCTGAGGCAACGAGGGTGTATATTATGCATTACTCATTTGTGATCTGATGAGTATTTGAACTACCTTTTGTTTTTTGAGGTGGCACTGGTGACTGTGAAATACACTAAGAACATTAAAATTCTGATGTGTGTTCAAACCTTCAACCACATCTACTTTTTTTCTTTTTCCTTGCTCTCCTCTCTCTCTCTCTCATTCTGTTCTCTTCCTCTCTCTCTCCCTCCCTCACTCTCTCTTCCTCCCTCTCTCTCTCTCTGTTTTTGCGTGTGTGTGTGTGTGTGTGTGTGTGTGTGTGTGTGTGCTCAAAGGTGATACCATCGCATTGTTATTGTCAGCAAGTGATCAAAATGATGTGTGGTGCATAGGAGCTTGGAATTTTCGTCATCATAGTATCAAGTATGATTTTTTTACTAAAACATTGAGCTCGTATTCTTACAGCTCCGGACCCCTCCTTGTGGGTATGTTGTTATGTTGTCTGCGTGCAGTTATGTCCATGTTTGTAGTTCCGCGGGTGTGGGTTGTTAGTGAGCGTGTTCGTTAGTCTCACCTGTGCCTTGTCTCGTGATCACTGGGGAATGTGTTCAGCACTTATTTTATGTGCGTTTGCGCAATGTCTCGTGCTCGTCTTTGTCTAAAGTTCATGCCTGAGTAAGTGTCTGTTGGAAGTGCTTGCGCTGTCGCACTGAGCTTCACGTTAAGTGTTCGTTAAAGTTGTATGTTGCACCATTTCTACGTCCATCGTGCCTGCCTCCTCCGCACATCAGTTATATAGAGAACCTGGCAAAGTGAGTGTAATGAAAATAAAAGATCATGCACGTCTGCACAACTGCACAGTTGATGGTCCAACATGACCTGCCTCCTGAATTCACTCATGTATTTCATGCTCGTACGTCTCTGTGAAGCTATTAGCAGCCTGCCCATAAACCTTGCTGCTGTTTGCGATATACTTGAACACAGTGAAGGGACCTTCACTTAGACCGAGCTCATATGTTACAGCAGGGCTCATGAGGATGTCACCAGGATCTTGACTAATAGACACTTTAAAAGAATTGATGTGCACATAGGTTCAGTCCGGTGTGGTAGTAGAGTTCACTCAGGTGTAGTATAGTTCACTCTGGCGTAGTGGAGTTCATTCTGGTGTAGTGCAATTCACTCCTGCGTAGTGGACTTCACTCTGGTGTAGTGGAGTTCACTCTGGTGTAGTGGAGATCACTCTGGTGTATTGTCATACATCAGAAACAATATGGAGGTTTTGAGCAGAGGAAAATACGATAAGAAATGGAATGATGATAGGTGAGACGGCTGAACTGTTTTACTGTATTCAAAGGTGATTATTGATTACCTAAGCGTCAGTCATATTAGCATAAGATCTGATCTACGTGTTTAACCTCCATGCTCTGCAAACACTATAAAGGTAGTGGGCATGAGTGAAGGAGGTGTTCTCACTCAAGATGTGCATCAGTGCTGTTTGTGGACTGGGTGTGATATTTGTTTTGTTTTTAGGTATGAATGTTGAAAAAGTGATAAGATATTATTCATTTTCATTCTTCTTTAATATAGAAATTAAATTTTAATTTTTCACACAATAATTATTTTTCTTCAACAGGACAAGGAGGCTGTGTGATCTTTACACAGATCCCATCTCTTCTGGCCAAGCAAACAGACAATATAACCATCCATTGTAGCCATAGTGGTAGTAACTTACCTGTAATGTTATGGTATCAGCAAAAGAGTGGCAGTCCAGCTTTGGTCCTGATCGGATACACGTATGGCACTATTCAGCCAAACTATGAGGATGGATTTAAACAACGGTTCACACTGAAAAGCCAGTCCACACTGAAAGGAGATCTGACCATCTCTGGGGTCCTTCAGTCAGACTCTGCTGTTTATTACTGTGCTGCCAAAATACACAGTGCTGCATATTCACACAGCTGCATCACCAAAACCCTAAACAGCCAAACAAACAGTCATAGCAACACAAGCACACAATCATAGCAACACAACACAACCTGTAGGGCAAACTGGTGCATTTCTGGTTAGTTATCTGCAGATTTGTACTACCCTCTAATGATTAAGGTGGTATTGGTGAATATGAATGCCATTATTGATGATTACAGAGATTTTAGTGGTAGCTATTGGTAGACTTGTTAGCTACTTTGAAAGATTTTTATTATTTTTGACATCTCTGTCCAAGGCAAAGAGCATCAGACTGCAGTGTGTTATGGGACAGTAGGGGGAGATGTGACTCAGCTATCAGCTATATTTTGTACTTTTCAGTCTGTCTGTCTTTCTCTCTCCCTGTCTCTCTCCTCTCTCTCATTCTTTCTCAATCTCTCAACCTCCCTCTCTCTGACGGAGCTATAAATGAGTTGTGCCATTATCTCAATCTGCTTTTTGTAACCAGATATTCACAGAGATGCATAGACTGGCTTATGAGCTGGGCTTGTTCTTAATCATATTTTCAAGTATGATTTTCTAAAGCAAATATGCATGTAATTATGTATTGTCCTACTGTTCATTGAATGTGCTCAAATCTTTTTCTTTTTAAATTTTTGTAATAGCATTACTCTGATGTTTTTTCAGGGATAGCAAATTGTGTGAAGTTTCAACAGGATCTACACCTGATTGTCAATGAGACTACTGAAGCAAAGATCCCATGTATCCATAATGACACCAACTTATATCAAATGTACTGGTATCGTCAGGACAGAGCTAGTACTGATCTAGTCCTGATCACCTTTAGCTACGGCACCACAAGTGAACCAACTTATGAGACTGGATTCACTGAGCGGTTCAAACTGACCAGGCACAGCACTTTATCTGGAACTCTAACCATCTCTAAACCGAGACTGTCAGACTCAGCTGTCTATTACTGTGCTGCCAGTAAGCACAGTGCTGTGGTTAAAATGACTGGCTCACTAAAAACCCTGAAACACAGGATCTAATGTTCTAATGTTACAGTTAAAGATTGTTATCTGACAGTGTGAAAACTACAAGCCACATTCAGGTGCTCTGCATTTATATAGCCGAGTTATTGGTTTAAATGTTTCTTTTATTTTATACAATTCAACATTTAGTATGTTTTGTCATTGTAATGTGCAATGGTGAGGTAGGATACCAAGTTTAGAGGGCAGTTTAATCAACATTTTATTATAAGCTGTACCGTGATTAGCGCTAGCAAACACAACATGGAAAAACAACAGAAAAAAATTATGTAAATGACTCAAACTAAACATTGTTGAACGATGAGCACAACATCGACACACAATAAATATATTCACATTAACAAGACCCAAGCGCAACACATAATGCAAACGAGACAAGAGACAGGTGAGATGAATGAGCAACACACACACACACACACACACACACACACACACACACACACACACACACAAACACAAACCTGAGAGAGGTGTCAGGGGCGTTGTGTGACAAACCCACCCCACACCCAACCACCCACCCACCCACCCACCAGGGCCACCAGCACCTGCAGACTGACCCCAGCCAGAACCAGAAACTGTTGCAGCCGGACCGACTCCAGCAGAATAGCTCCAGAGGCCCTAGAGCACTCTCCCTGGGAGGACAGTGGGAGAGAGACATGGTACAAAGACAGGAACAGACACAGTCACAGGGACAAACACAGGCACAGTAACAAGAATGGGCACTGACCACTGGGGGGTCGTGCACCGGCCTTTGGCACTGCTAAGGATTGCGCCTCGCTACTAGGCGCCACCTGGTGGAGCACACCATGCTTGGGCGGAGATGGGTGAGGTGAGGAACCTCAGGAACCAAGTCAAGCTCCTCCTCCTCCACCTCCATCTCACTATCAGAGGAGAAGACAAAGCTGATTATGTTGGTGTCCTCTGGTTCATAAGCTTCCAGGACCATCTCGTTATCCCTATTCAAGGAATGGGGGTCTCCTCTAGCCAGTAACCACCCTTAACTGATGCCTCCACTTCCTTCTGGTAGGAGGGAGGATCAGTAGAGGATCCAGAGGAGCTCCCCAAAGAGCACTCACATGAGGGGGGGTTGGTGCTCCCCATCTGCGTTGGACTGGCCTCCCCACCTCTGGCCACCTGGTCAGAGACGTCCCTAAAGAAGCTAGCCAGCCTCTCATCTACTTCTGCATGCGGGCAAATACAAACGACGAGCACATCAACACACATTAAATACACTAACATTAACAAGACACAAGTGCAACACATAACGCAAACGAGACAAGAGACAGGTGAGATAAATGACACACATGAATACACACAACCACACTCACAAACACACACACACAGACACAGATGAACCCGAGGGAGGAGTGAGAGGCATCCGTGACAATTATACCTTAGAATATACCTAATTAGCATGGACAACTGCAGGGCATTGTGAACAATTAGCATAAGAATACATTAAGGTAATATTGATGAATAACTACTAACACTACAGGAAGTAGTTGCAGAGGTGAGTGAAATGAGAAAGAAAGAGAGAGAATAATGGTGTTATTTAATTTTATTTGAAGGTTTCTTCTGTCTATTTGTGATACTGTCATACTGATGAGTGTGTAAGTCACTCTGTTATGGGACAGTTGGGGAAGATGTCTCTCTCTCTCTCTCTCTCTCTCTCTCTCTCTCTCTCTCTCTCTCTCTCTCTCTCTCTCCGTCACTCTCCCTGTGTCTCTCTACTCTCTTTCTCCATCACTCCGCCTCCCTCTATCTGACAGAACAACAGATGAGATGTGACCTTTATTCAATCTGCTTTTTTGTCAACAGCTATTCATAAAGATGCATAGACTGACTCATCAGCTGGGCTTGTCTTTAATAATATTTTCAAGTATGATTTTCTAATGAAAATTGGCATGAAGTTGTGTATTGTCCTGCTGTTCATTGAATGTGCTCACATGTTTTTTGTTATTTAGTTTTCTCATAGTTTCACTGATGTTTTTTCAGGGATAGCAAATTGTGTGAAGTTTCAACAAGATCTACACCTGACGGTCAATGAGACTACTGAAGCAAAGATCCTGTGTAGCCATAATGACAAAAACTTGGAACGCATGCTCTGGTATCGCCAGGATAGAGTTAGTACTGATCTAGTCCTGATCACCTATAGTTTTGGCCCAACAAGTGAACCAATGTATGAGACTGGATTCAAGGGCCGGTTCATCCTGACCAGGCACAGCACTTTATCTGGAACTCTAACCATCTCTGAACCGAGACCGTCAGACTCAGCTGTCTATTACTGTGCTGCCAGTAAGCACAGTGCTGGGGTTAAAATGACTGGCTCACTAAAAACCCTGAAACACAGGATCTAATGTTCTAATGTTACAGCTAAAGATTGTTATCTGATGGTGTGAAAACTACAAGCCACATTCAGGTGTTCTGCATTCATACAGCTGAGTAGTTGCCATTAACTTTTTTTCTTTTATACAATTCAGCATAAAGCATGTCTTATCACATTTTATAATCTTACTGGACCTTACTAATATGGACAGCTGCAGTTCTTTATGCCTAATTAGCGTAAGAAGCCATTACGATAATATTTATCAATAACTACTAACACCACAGAAAGTACCTGGAGAAGTGAGTGAGATGTGAGGATTTGAGGGTCCAGAGAAACTGCATTTCTGCACAAAAGGCAGCCACCAGTAAACATGCCTGATCTGCTCTGTTTAAGACCCAGAGGAATGTTGACAAGAACTCACTTGGATCCCATGTGTCACGGTCCCCACGGCAACCACTCTTGTTTAATTAATTTCCTGGTTTCCTCTTTGTGTGCTTTTATTTTGAAATTCCTTATTGTGTCTGACTTCATGCACACACACACAAACACACACACACACACATACATTCTTACAGTGACGTGAGTGCACCTGTTCCTCTGTTGGTCGTGTCTGAACTCTCCTTCACTCTCATTCTCCGTGCTGCTCGTGTTCAGGCTGAATCTCTACATGTGCATCAGAAGGATGTGTGACACCTATGAACTGTGTGTGATTTTTATTTTGTTTTTAGGTATGACTTTATTAATAAATAATTGCTTATTTGGTTATACTGTTCTAACAATACAAACATTGTAATATTTCAATATAGTTTAGTATTTTAGGTACCACTGTATTACATATACACTAATATGTAATTTTAAGTGATTTTTCACACAGCAATTATTTTTCTTCAACAGGAAGAGGAGGCTGTGTGATCTTTACACAGATCTCATCCCTGCTAGCCAAGGAAACAGATAATATAACCATCCAGTGTAGCCATAATGGTAATGACTTGCCTGTGATGTTATGGTATCAGCAGAAGAGTGACAGTCCAACTATGGTCCTGATCGGATACAGTGTAGGTAAAAGTGATCCAAACTATGAGGATGGATTTAAATATAATCGGTTCATACTGAACAGACAGTCCACAATGGAAGGAGATCTGACCATCTCTGGGGTCCTTCAGTCAGACTCTGCTGTTTATTACTGTGCTGCCAAAATACACAGTGCTGCTTATTCACACGACTGCATCACCAAAACCCCAAACACACTGTCTGCTTCAGTCTTTACTGCATTTCTGCTTCTTATCTGATAGGAAGTTGCAACATTCTACATAATGTTATTTCAGATAATAATAATAATAATAATAATAATAATAATAATAATAATCTTTATTTGTATAGCACCTTTCATACATACATGCAACTCAAAGTGCTTTAAATAAATTTAAAACGAAACATTAAAAGGAAGCAAAGATAAGAACACAAAAAGAAAATGTTAAAAGAAATTAAAGATAAAAATGAAACAAACATAATAAAATAATGTAATAAAGTGACAAATTATAAAATAATAGACAACACAATGTAATAAAGTAAATCTTAACTAAAATCTTAACTTAATCTTAACTAACCTGATCTAAACAGGAAGGTTTTGAGACTCTTCTTGAAGCTGTGCAGGGATGAAATGCCTCCGAGCTCTTCAGGAAGAGAGTTCCAGAGCTTTGGGCCATAATGGCTAAAAGCCCCCTCGACAATCTTTAATTGGCCTTTAGGAATCACCAGTAGATTACTGTTTGAAGACCTGAGAGACCTGACTGGAACATATCTAATCATCATTTCACTGAGGTAAATAGGATCAAGACCATGAAGACATTTAAAAAGCATCACTAGAACCTTAAAATCTATTCTAAAACTGACAGGTAACCAGTGCAGTGAGTGGAGTGCAGGGAGATACCCCTCGCTGCAGAAGCAAAAGTCCAGGGGATGAAGCTGGATCTAGATCCAACTACTCACACCGTCGTGTTTTCATTGGTCTGATGTAATTGCACTACGCAGGAGGAGTTATATCAGATCAGCCATTCAAAATCACTGTTGCCTCCTAAATTGCTATTCTTATTCACTCACATGCCGTTCATTTGTGAACAATCACGAATGCGAATGGAAGTTCATAATAAACCAATTTTCATCTTGCTAATGCTAGTAACTAGTTTCCTTTGGTGATTATACTAAATCTGACTGTTCTGTTTGCACGAACCACTGTTAAGTTGATCTAATCTAGGTGTCTGTAACGATTTAGATCAGCAGGAGTGACGCAAATGCAGGAATTAGAATATTTATTATAAAGACGGTAACAAAAACACTAAATCACTAAACAAAAGGCAGAACAGGACTAAGCTAAACACAGAGGGGAGGATACAGACAAACGGGTAAACAAGATGACTAAGAAATTATAATACACATGAGAATATGCTAATCCATAAAGCCACGTAAACATTACTGGGAGAAACGTAACACCAAGGGATCAACAACTAAAGGGGCAGCGGGCACAAACACCAAACCATGAAAGACAAACTAAACAGATAACCAGGGAATAAACAACAGACAACCATAAACGACAGGGAAGACAACCTACACAATACATACACTACCAATGATAACTAGAAATGTAACTAAAACAAGTTAAGATATCAGAAATCGAAGGCTAACAGGGAAACAATGGAAGACACAGGAGAGTAACACCAAGGGGATTATATACACAGAAAACGAGATGGTGAAATGAGACGCAGGTGGGGACAATGAGGGTAGGGGCGTGGCAGACAGAGGGAGAAACCATGGGAACAGGGAAACTAGGCGGGACCAGGGAGGAGGGAGGTGTCCAAGTAAGTGACGGTAAAAACTGATGTTAGAAGACGAGCGCTTAGCTAAACAGAATACAGATGTATTAAATACTTATGTCAAACAGAATACAGATGTATTAAACACTTATGTCAGGACTCTTTGGAAGAGCAGGTAGAACAGCGTTACAATAATCTAGATGTGATAAATGCATGGACAAGTTTTTCACTGTAAGCAGGAGAGCACATAACTCAGACTTTAGCGATGTTTTGAAGGTGAAAATAAGCTGTCTTGCATGTAGTCATGATGTGTGATTTGAGCTCATTACCAAAGGTGATGTCCAGGTTCTTAACACATTGTTTGGCATTCAGATTATTTTGATTTAAATAAGTCTGGACATCATTTCTTTGTGAATCACTGCCAAGAACAAGAACCTCTGCCTTCTCTTTATTTAATTGCAGAAAATTGTCAGACATCCATGTTTGTATATCACCTTTGCAGTCAAACGGTGAGCTAACTGATTTTAGGGCTTTATGTTCTAGAGCAGGGGTACTCAACTAAATTTGTCCGCAGTCCAATTTTGGCAGATACCTGTGACCTGAGGTCCGGTGCGTCGGGGGTGGCGAACGTAAGTTGTTGAGCGGGGTGGCGAACGTAACACTCGTGACGGAGTGTTTTTTCAATAGCCCTGAAATAAATGCTCCGGTTTTTTTTGGTCCATATCCAGTTAATCAGGAATGAGATTGGGTCCGGACAGGACTGCGTTCGGGTCCGGATCCAGACCGCAGTCCGCCAGTTGAGTACCCCTGTTCTAGAGAAATGTAAAGTTGAGTGTCTGCATATTGATGATAACTAATACCATGTTTGTTAATGATATGTGGTAACGGAAGCATATATAAGTTGAACAGTAAAGGCCCAAGAATTGATCCTTGGGGGACACCACAAGCCTACCCAGCCACTAACTAAGCCACTAAGGCCTACCCAGCTCTGTAGTCAAGTATTTCATGATCAACGGTGTCAAAAGCAGCGCTTAAATCTAGAAGAAAAAGGACTGAGAGTTTGCCTGCATCCTTATTTAATCTCAGGTCCTTTACTACCTTAACTAGTGCTGTTTCAGTGCTGTGGATTGACAAATTTTTCAATGATTTTGCTAAGAAAGGAAAGGTTAGATATAGGTCGATAATTATTGAGAATTGTGGGATCAAGATTTCTGTTCTTTAATAGTGATTTTACCATTGCAGTTTTAAGATTATTAGGGAATTCTCCCAGTTACAGAGACTGATTAAACAATCGTTAGAACTTCATTAACTAATGAGCTCAGAACCTGCTTGAAAAGGCATGCTGGTAAAGGGTCCAGTTCACATGTAGAGGATTTTAGTGATGAAATCACATCAAGTAGTGTTACCATGTCAACTTCTTAGAAATAAGACATACTACAGTTAGGCTGAGTAACTGATATAAGGATTGATAGTCTATTAGTGCTTGTTGCTATGTTCTGCTTTATACTAGTAATCTTGTCCCTAAAAAATATTGCAAACTCATCACAACTGGAATGTAACACTGACTAGGAGCAGTGTCAGTGTTCCAGTGTGTCAGACCTGAGAATTCACTGAGTGTGCAGGAGAAGTAGATGAATTCCTACAAGACTGCAGACTGTAGTGTTGCAGAACCTCATCAATCTCCTGGAGTTTACCTCTGAGCCTGTGGACAGATTCTCTGACAGGAGATGGTGAGCTCCTGTCACTGACGTTACTGCTGGCAGTTGGGTGCAAGTTCCACATGTGAGTGATTCCATACATTAGATTATCCACAAGCATTTGAGTCCCAGCCTTGTTAGGGGGAAGCTCAGGATGCCTCCAAAAGACGTTGAAATTGTCAATGAAGTTTACCTTCCGATATCTTGCACAGGCTGTAGTGAGCCAGTTGTTTAGAGCCAGCCAGAGGTGGGACCAAGTCAGTGTTTTGCAAGTCTCAAGTAAGTCCAAGTCTTTATCCTCAAGTACTGAGTCAAGTCTCAAGCAAAGACAGTCAACTCAAGTCAAGTCTCGAGTCAAGACAAGCAACCGTCAAGTCAAGTCCCAAGTCTGAAACTTGGAATTTCAAGTCCTTTCGAGTCTTTTTTTTTTTTACAGGCACCAACGCTTTACGAATGCTACGCTGATGCGTTTCTTTACTCGTTTTGTTGGTGTCCGCCAGCCAAAAGATGACAGATCATTTACATTTTATCTTCTCTTAATTACATAAATGTACTTAAACAAGAATGTTTCGTTACATCATTTTACACGAAAATAGCAAGCTTCATCGTAAGCAAGATGCTGTCATTACGAATGGTTATTCTAAACATTTGGATAAAATGTTTAAATATAGACTAATAAAAGGTTAGGGTTATTTTTCATTGTTTTCTGTTATTGTGGGGTCATGGTGTAGGCTACTATTGTTACTTGGAGATTCAGTGGGGTCACATATTCTGATGGCTGCCGTCAGAATTGGTGACCCCAGTTAAAAAGGCTCACCTGTACATCCCATTCATGATTTCTTTGTTGGCTGCAATGGTGAGGGGATGGTAAATCTTGTTTAAGTACATTTATGTAATTAAGAGACGATAAATGTAAATATAAACATCTGTCATATTTTGGCTCGTGGACACCAACAAAACAAGTAAAGAAAGTGCATCAGCGTAGTTTACGTAGCATTCGTAAAATGTTTGTGCCTCTGAACAGAAACTGTGAAATAGCGCCCCCTGTGGTCACAAAACTCGACGGTCACAGAATCTGGTGTAACGCCGGTCTGCGTCAGAAGGACGGAAATGAAATGAATGGGGCGCACTTTATAAATATTAATATGCGTTTTAAAATTTTGATTTGGGGTAAAAAAAATCAAGTCTTTGCAAGTAAACAGGTTCAAGTACAATTCAAGTCCCAAGTTATTGGTGTAAAAGTCCAAGTCAAGTCAAATAGCCCTATCCGGACGGGATTAGTTTCTCAGGGGGTCCTGGGGTAATTTTCTCTTTTACGGGGGGTCCTCTGTGATTTTAATCCCGTCCGGAACGAGCATGTCCGTGTTTTTCTCAGACGTCCTCAGAGAAAATTACAGGCGGAATTACCTACTGTTTTTCGCTGTACTCCGTGGTCGTCTGGTAATTTTAGTCCCGTCCGGATCCACATGTCTGAGTTTATACATGCAGACATCACCTCGCGTTTAATAAAACAGCTATATGTCCACTGCCACGCACCGTAGTTACACGTTGGGCGCGCGTTTTCACGGAGATCCACGTAAAGACAGCGGCGAGCGAAAATGGATTTACTGGATTTTTTAATGGATTTATTTTATTTTATTTAACGGATTTATTTAGCTATTTACATTCATTAGCGATTTTTTATAATGTGTTTTCTGTATTGGTTTAACAAAATAGCTTAACTTAAACGGAGATCTTAAATGCTGAACTGAACAGTAGTAAAGTTAAAAGTTAAAAAGGAATCATCAGAGTTGGCAGTGTGACATTATTAAACATGCTATCACGTGACAAGGCGATGTCATGTGACCGAGAAAGCCAAAAACTCACGGGTCCTCCTGTTTTTTCAATTGCTGTCCGGATGCAAGAGTTTTATCACTGAGTACAAGGGTGAAATATTTTTCACAGACGTCCCCCTGAAAAACTAATCCCGTCCGGATAGGGCTTAAGTCTCTGAATATTTTTTCAAGTCAAGTCAAAAGTCTTAATATTAATGACTCGAGTCTGACTCGAGTCCAAGTCATGTGACTCGAGTCCCCACCTCTGGAGCCAGCAGTCTGGTAAAGTGACCACTGCCTCGACGTGCAGTTGGTATCGGTCCAGAAATGAACACTTCAGAGTGGGAAAACTCCAGAATGTCAAACAGGTGGTTAAAATCCTGTTTCAGATTCTCAAACTGTTGTTTGTAAACAATGCTAGAGCCGACATGCACAATCAGTCTTTCCATAGCTGGATGATCATGCAATATGTGTGTAATCATGGGTATCACTTCCCTCGTAGTAACACAAGGAAAGCAAAAGGCCTTGATACTGGTGCTCCATACATCTCTGATGACTGAGTCCCCAATCAGCAGAGTTTTTGGCTGTGGAGGTTTTCCTCGTATCCTTTCACTGTTGATGCCTCGGCAGCTAAGATTGTTAGCACCCCGATGGCTAACATGGTTAGCATGCTTATTAGTTAGCCATCTACTGGCATGGTTTGCAAGCTGGTGCTTGGTCCACGTGTGGCCAGAGTTATTTGCATGTTGATGTTTAGCAGCCAGACTGGAGTTTGTTTTCTGGGGTGTGCTTGATGTCCTTGATGTCCTGGAGAGGGAGGCAGTATGTTGTGGTGAGACTGCTCGATTTCTGCTACTCCAGTTGAGGCGAAAACTTCATATCTGTTATCTAAAAGAATACTCTGTTCTGGAGATGGTTGCTTGCCACTGCTGCTGTACTGGTTTCTGCTGCGTTCCTTCCCCCGAACAAGAGTCCAGCCCTTATCACTGCTGTTGTGAACTGGATTGGGAGTTGAGGCCAAGATGAGCTTAGGCTTTGCCCCCAGTACATCCATCCCAGCTACAATGCAGAGAGACATCTCTTTCTTTGCCAGTCGCCAGGACGGTTTTATCAGCAGTTTGCGTGGCAAGAATCCAGATATTCTTCATCCTCCCTTATAGAGTGTAAGGTATGGATTCTTTCCTGAAGTTCCGCAACCTTCTGTGACAGTTTGATACACTCACAGCAAATAGATGACATAGAAGCATGAGCCATAATTGAAACAATATCAAAAGCACTGGACACAAGTCTCAAATATCCTAATTAAAATGCAAAATTGACACCCAAGAAGTTCTCGCAGGTGTTTCACAGCTGGGAACAATATCAGCCTCCGAACAGTGCACAAAAACCATTCACTCACAAGGTTGAGGCGCAAAAAACAGCTCACTAGCAGTGTCGGACTGTCAGAATGTCAAAAATGCTAAACAATCCTTTATAGATTAATGAACGAATAAAATAAAATAAATAAAATAAAAACCACAGTGATGGTGGTTATAAACTATTTAAACCAGTGGGGAACCGTCAGGGCCCTCTACGCCCTCTCAGAGGGCCTAAAATATTCTTAAAACATTATATATATATAATTATCCAATTTTATTTTATCTACTTACAGTTTTACAATTGACATTTAAACAATTACAAAAATATAAGCAAATACATTATTCACCCATATCTATTCAATCTGTGTTGGAAGGTGAGGGGTTAAGTGGAAGCCTGTGAGCCTGTGTCTTCCCCTATCAGGACTGTGATGCCCGCTGTTCGTTTACAGAGGGCCTGGCAGTTATAATTCAGCGCAATAGCAGTTTCAAATGACAGTAAAACTGACCAATCATATCTTCCCTCTTAGTGAGCGGGCTTAACTGTATGATAATTTCCGCCCACTAGCTAGCTAGTTACCATGGAGCTGTGAACCTTATTTTGTTTGGAAACTTATCTAGGGCGGGCCCAGGTTTAATGGTCACGGTTCGCTACTGATTTAAACATTGGTTCTACTGTTACAGATCATCTTGAAGCTTATAATTTCTTCATGTACTGCTATTTCTAATAGGCTGATCTGTACAGAATAATATCAACTTATTTATGTTGAGCAACAGCAGAGGGAGGTGGAACTCATGTATACTCATGTCTGTTTTACACACTCTCTCGCACACACACTCTCTCCCTCTGTTACGCTGGTGTGTAAGAGGAAGGACGAGACAACTAGCGTCTTGCGATGCACACTTAACATTTAATGAACACAAACACGTAAAGTCCAGCACTAGCGGAGCAAGCACGCTGACGCGATGTTTGCACAGGCATGAACTTTAGACAAAGACGAGCACACGACACTGCGCGAACGCACATTAAATAGGTGAGTTACACAGACCCACGTGACCTCGAGACAAGGCACAGGTGTGACAAACGAACACGCTCACAAACAACCCACACCCACGGAAGTACAAACATGGACATAACAGCACGCAGACGACGTCATGACACGCCCACAGGGAAGGGTCTGGAGCTGTCACCATGACACCCTCTCTCTCTACCTGTCTGTTTCTCATTCTCTCTCTCTCTCTCACACACACACACATTCTCTCTTTCTCCCTTTGATTGTCTCTCTCTCTCTCTCTCTCTCTATATATATATATATATATATATATATATATGTATGTATGTATGTATGTGTGTCTGTCTGTCTGTCTGTCTGTCTGTCTCTGTCCAACTATCTATTTCTCTCTCTATATATACTCTATATATATCGTACTCTCACTCTTGGTATCACACCCTCTTCCTCTCTCTGTTCATAGACTAAACGAAGTGGGTCTTCCTTTCAGTCTTCCATGATTATTAAGAAACATGTATGAATTTACTGCTGTGCTGGTTATTCTCTTCATCATATATTCAAGTATGATTCTTTAATGATGACATAATTAATCATAACTAACATTTTTATGCATATTGTCCCAGTGTTTATTCAATGTGCGGTTTTTATTACTCTTTTGTCCAACAGAGACGGTGAATTGCATAAAGTTTCAACAGGATCTGCAGCTGATAGTCCACCAAAATGCTGAAGAAAAAATTAATTGTAATCATGATGACACCACCTTACTTACGATGCTCTGGTATCGCCAGGATAGAGTTAGTGCTGATCTAGTCCTGATCACTTATAGCTTTGGCCCAACAAGTGAACCCACTTATGAGACTGAATTCAAGGGCCGGTTCAAACTGACTAGGCACAGCACTTTATCTGGAACTCTAACCATCTCTCAACTGAGACCATCAGACTCAGCTGTCTATTACTGTGCTGCCAGTAAGCACAGTGCTGTGGTTAAAATGACTGGCTCACTAAAAACCCTGAAACACAGAATCTAATGTTCTAATGTTACAGTTAAATATTGTTATCTGATGGTATGAAAGCCATAAGCCACCATCAGGCGTTCTGTAGTTGTACCACTGCACATCCTTCTCCAGCATTCACAGATGTGAACGAGTATAAAGAAACTTCAGCTGGTTCAGCAACTTTAAAATATCAGCCAGCAAAGGGAGATCCTAACACAGTTCTTCCTGTTCTAGAAATAGTCTAATGCAGCAGTCACTAACCACTGGGCCGCGGACCGTTACCAGGCCGCACAGAAAAAAAGAAAAAAAAAAATTATATATATTATATATTTTATAATTATAATTATATATATTATATATATTATATATTTATATATATATATATACTACCGTTCAAAAGTTTGGGGTCACCTAGACAATTTTGTATTTTCCCTGAAATCTCATACTTTTATTTATCAAATGAGTTGCAAAAGAAATAAGGTAGAAGTAATGTTTTTTTTGTTTGTTTTTTTTTTATAATTTTCTACTTTAAACTTTGCTTTCGTCAAAGAATGCTCCCTTAGCAGCAATTACAGCATTGCAGACCTTTGGCATTCTAGCTGTTAATTTGCTGAGGTAATCTGGAGAAATTTCACCCCATGCTTCCAGAAGCCGCCCCCACAAGTTTGATTGGGTTGATGGGCACTTTTTTTGTACCATACGGTCAAGCTGCTCCCACAACAGCTCAATGGGGTTGAGATCTGGTGACTGCGCTGGCCACTCCATTACCGATAAAACACCAGCTGCCTGCTTTTTCTCTAAATAGTTTGTGCATAATTTGGAGGTGTGCTTTGGGTCATTGTCCTGTTGCAGGATGAAATTGGCTCCAATCAAGCGCTGTTCACAGGGTATGGCATGGTGTTGCAAAATGGAGTGATAGCCTTCCTTATTCAAAATGCCTTTTACCTTGTACAAATCTCCCACTTTACCAGTACCAAAGCAACCCCAGACCATCACATTACCTCCACCATGTTTGACAGATGGTGTCAGGCACTCATCCAGCATCTTTTCAGTTGTTTTGTGTCTCACAAATGTCCATCTGTGTGATCCAAACACCTCAAACTTTGATTCGTCTGTCCATAACACTTTTTTACCAATCTTCCTCTGTCCAATGTCTGTGTTCTTTTGCCCATATTAATCTTTTTCTTTTATTAGCCAGTTTCAGATATGGCTTTTTCTTTGCCACTCTGCCCTGAAGGCCAGTATCCCGGAGTCGCCTCTTCACTGTAGACGTTGACACTGGTGTTTTGCGGGTACTATTTAATGAAGCTGCCAGTTGAGGACCTGTGAGGCGTCGATTTCTCAAACTTGGGGCTCTAATGTACTTGTCTTGTTGCTCAGTTGTGCAGCGGGGCCTTCTACTTCTCTTTCTACTCTGGTTAGAGCCTGTCTGTGCTCTCCTCTGAAGGGAGTAGTACACACCATTGTAGGAAATCTTCAGTTTCTTGGCAATGTCTCGCATGGAATAGCCTTCATTTCTCAGAACAAGAATAGACTGTCGAGTTTCAATTGAAAGTTGTCTTTTTCTGGCAATTTTGTGAGTTTAATCGAACCAACAATTGTAATGCTCCAGATTCTCAACTAGCTTAAAGGAAGGTCTGTTTTATAGCTTCTCTAATCAGCAAAACTGTTTTCAGCTGTGCTAACCTACTTGCACAAGGGTTTTCAAGGGTTTTCTAAATATCCAATGGCCTCCTTACACAGTAAGCAAACACAATGTACCATTAGAACACTGGAGTGATGGTTGTTGGAAATGGGTCTCCATTAGGGATGGGGAGATTCACCGATTCACATCGGTGATTCGGCACACATGTCTGCGATTCGACTGCACCGGTAGATTCACGTGCATCGGGTTTAATTTGTGAGCGAATTTACGGTGCATCGACTCTAGCCTTTTTGCATCGGCAAATACCATAGTTAAATCGGGTGTTTTGTTTTCCAGTATCTATTCCTTATTCTAACGTATTTACAGAGGCAACATACTTTTTATTTTTATTGATTTATTTTTTTTTCGAGGCAAAATAAATGCACCATCGTGTCCTCAGGTACTGACGCAAACACGCAGACGTACACAACAAAGATGGAGGGAAACGAGAACATTAGCAACGACAAAAATATTTAGTGCACCAAAAAAGACACACAAATCAAACGTGTGGCAATATTTCGGGTTTTTTAAGCGAGGTGCTCAACTTGACAAGACGCACGCAATCTGCAAACAATGCAGTGGGGCTATCAAATACGTTAGTAGCACAACGAACCTGGCGACACACATGAAAAGACGCCACGATATGGACATCTCTGTGGCCGCTACCCCCTCATAAGTCTAGCGGACAGTAGTGTTGCAGATCATAATTTTCACTATGTTAATACAGTACTTTAAAAAACTGTTCATCTTATGTTTTAAACGTTTTGTATAAATATAGATGGAGAAAATAACTGAATAATTCACTTGAATAAATTAATGCTCTGTCTGAATATACTGAATTATGCATTTTTTTATATTATGTATTGGTTTTGCTCCATTGAAACCAACCAGAGGTGAGTTTCCCGAAACGTTCTTAGCGTTAAGTACTTCTTAACCTCATACGTTTCATACGAGGTTACGAAGCGATATGAACGTTTCGGGAAACCCACCCCAGATGCATACATCCCTTAAATTGTTAGAGAGTAAAGTAGAATTGTGCTATTGAGTTAAGAAAACTGATGGGTTAGGCCAATACATCCTCAAACCTCAACTAACTGTATCAAATGATCACTTATCAAACCGAGTCCTCATATAATAAGTCATATCGTTATCAAATCATTTTGAATCGCATCATATCGTGAACAGGAGTGATTTGTATCGCATCGTATCGACAAGGGGTTTCAGAGTATCGCAGTTATATAGTTTCGGTGACAGTGTATCGAGATGTGTATCGAATCTACCTTAGTGGTGAAGATATACATCCTTAGTCTCCATACATCTATGTAGATATTGCATTAAAAACCAGACGTTTACAGCTAGAATAGTCATTTACCACATTAATAATGTATAGTGTATTGATGCATTTAATGTTAGCTAAATTGAAAAAAAAACTGCTTTTCTTTCAAAAATAAGAACATTTCTAAGTGACCCCAAACTTTTGAACGGTAGTGTGTGTGTGTGTGTGTGTGTGTATATATATATATATATATATATATATATTATCAACGATTAGAGTCTGAGTGATGTTTTATTTTGAAAAATATAAAATATTTTGGGATTGTCTCCCAATTACATCAGTCGGAGCATCTGGTGAGTTTTATTTTTATGCGGTTTATATTTGTTTTTATGCCAGTCGTATCATTTTATTTCATCGTATTTACCCCCAGCTGGCCGGCCCATGAAAATATTGTCTGACATGTAACCGGTCTGTGGCACAAAAAAGGTTGGGAACCGTTGGTCTAATGAACCAAATGTGGATATAATAAGTATGGGGTGTATATATGGAATAAACTCTAGTATCTCATTAGTATTTTTAAAAGTATCTAAAAAAGGCAAACTATCAATACTTAAATCGCCTCAACGATGGGACCCTTCCAGCTTTGTTACACACAGAGAGCTTTACTGTTACGGTTAAGATGCATCAACTTCCAACTCCACCCTCACCATCACAGTGATTAAGAAACTAATGTTACAGATAATCTGGAAGCTTATAATTTCATGTCCTGCTCTTTCTAATAATCTCACCAGTACAGAATAATATACACTTATTTATGTTGTGTACCAGCAGAGGGAGATGTTTTGAATTCTATTACCTTTTCTCTTTCTCTCTCTCTCTCTCTCTCTCTCTCTCTCTCTCTCTCTCACACACACACACACACACACTCTATCTTTTTCTCTCTCTCTCTGTCACACACACATATGCTCTCTCTCTCCCTTTCTCTCTCTGTATCTGTATCTCTCTCCCTCTTTCTCACTCTCTTTATCTTGCACTCTCACTCTTAATATCACACCCTCTTCCTCTGTCTGTTCATAGACTAAATTATGTGGGACTTTTCTTTCTTTCAGTCTTCCAGATTATTAAGAAACATGTATGAATTTACTGCTGTGCTAGTCATTCTCTTCATCATATATTCAAGTATGATTCTTTAATGATGACATAATTAAACATAACCACAATTTTTATGCATATTGTCCTAGTGTTTAATCAATATGCTGTTTTGTTTGGTTGTATGTTTGTTTGTTTAATAGTATCACCCTTTTGTTCTACAGAGACGGTGGAATGTGTAACATTTGAACAGGATCTACAGCTGATAGTCCACCAAAATGCTACGGCAAATATCAATTGTAGCCATAATGACAGCTTATTAATTTTGATGTTATGGTATCGCCAGGAAAGGGCTACTGCAAATCCGACCCTGATCGGTTTTGGATACAGCACAGGTAAACCGATTTTTGAAACTGGATTCGAGGACCGGTTCATTCTGACCCGGCACAGCATTTTATCTGGAACTCTAACCATCTCTGAACCGAGACCGTCAGACTCAGCTGTCTATTACTGTGCTGCCAGTAAGCACAGTGCTGTGGTTAAAATGACTAGCTCACTAAAAACCCTGAAACACGGGATCTAATGTTTCAGTTAAACATTATCTGATTTTGATTCAAGACTCTGAAGTACCTTCAGAGGGGGGCTGGGGGGGGATCCCAGCATAATTGGCAAAGGCAAGGTACACCATGGACAGGTGACCAGTCCCACACATGACCAACACAAATGCACACACTCACAACTATGGGCAATTCAACCTAACACACGTCTTTGGACTGTGGGAGGACACTGGAGAAAACCCACACAGGCACAGGAAGAACTTGTAAACTCCACACAGAGCAGACCAAACCAAGAATCAAACCAGACCGCCTCACTGTGAGGCAACAGCACTAACCAGCTAACCACCACAACAACATGCCACCCCTCCAAAGTAACTAGAGTTAATATTTGTCTTCACAAGTAGCAATATCTGATGCACATGTGTCAAATAAACCACAACCCTAACCCTAACCATTTAATTTTTCAATAGGGTATTTAAAAAAAATAAAGACTGTTGTTGCATGTACCCCCTTAAACTATATTGTGACAAATAGAGGAGCTTATTTATTGTTATTTATTGTGTATGGAACACCCTACCCCAAAGCAACCCATGGTATAAAGACAGAGGGTATGTGTACAACCTCATGTGTCTGTCAGATTGCAAGTGTCTCTCAGAGTGTTATTGTCTCTCAGGTTGTGTATGTATTAGGAGGATGTGTGCTCTTTAAGACCTGTGTGTGCGTGTTTGTGTTTTATTTGGTTGCTAGATATGATGTCCTTGAAAGGCTAATGTGTTATTTTAAAAATTATTTCTATGGATTTTTGTTTATTTTGAAATTCTGAAAATCATTTTCCTTCAGCAGGGACAGACTGTGCTAACATTTAACAGATCTCATCACTCCTTGCCAATGAAACACACCAAATAACAATCAAATGCAGGCATGATGACACTAGTTTGCCGTTCGTGTTGTGGTATCAGCAAAAGACTGGCAGTACCTCTTTTTCCCTGGTCAGCTTTGGCTATGCATGTAGTAAGCCAAACTATGAGGATGGATTTAAACAACGGTTCAAGTTGAACAGACAATCCACACTGGAAGGAGATCTGACCATCTCTGGAGTCCTTCAGTCAGACTCTTCTGTTTATTACTGTGCTGCCAAAATACACAGTGCTGCATATTCACACGGCTGCATCACCAAAACAGGAAGCACAGAGAAATAAAAATAATGGGGCAATGTGGGTTTTTATAATACATTTCTGGTTTGTTATCTGATGACACAATATACCACAATACCATGGACTAATGCTTCTAATGCTCCATTTCAACACATTAAGGACTTTAAGGGGTGTTCTGTTCAGCTATGAGTCAAACACAGTTAATCAGTATATCATTATTTTCATTTGCATTTCTCTAACGTCTTTGTTTTAGGCCAGTCTGTATTTCAGGCCAGCAGGGGGAGGTGTGTTTCAGGTTTCTGAACTGCTGAGAAAACACCTGAACAATTAATTTAAAATTCAAATCTGCTGCTTGTGCAGTTACCTGGGCTCATACAGGTACACACAGAGTCAGCAAGTTGTGTGTGGTCACTTTTTCTCATATTTTCAGCTGTTTATAATATTATGATATGTATTATTTGTATTATCTTACTGTTTTGATCACATTTGTTTTGCACTTTCATGCAGTGAAAGGAATTTCCATTCAGTTTTGGCTGTTCAGTGCAGACATTACACAGTACAACGTGTTGCAACTCATACCAGGAAAAGGCTTTGTGATAAAGGCATATCTGTATGAAACTATAAACAATTTATGTAACCTATTGAAAGGCAACCTGATTCAGTCACATTTGTGCTCTCAGTACACTAGTCTGATGCTGGAACATGCCCTGATCATGTAGTGGACTTCACGGCCGAATACACCACAGACGTTTTGTTGCCTGACAGGACAGAGCACGTCTGCACCACAGGACATGTGCACTAAATGAGCTGGGCGGCACCACCAGACACCGCGCTGCCACTCTGCCTATAACACCCGGTGACCGCACTTGTTTCAGCCCAGGTTCAAAAGGACTTGCTGGAGGAAGAAAATCGGGAGGAGATGTTCTCAGCAGGTCTGCTACTCTGGCTGCTTTTGGAGACATGTGAGTACTTCAGATGGGGGGAACAGAACAGGTTTCATTTTAAGACCCAGATTGGCTCTTGATTTGCCAGCCTGGGTTAACCCCTGTTTCCTTCACAGCTTCAGCTCAACAAGTGCTCCAGTCTCCAGCCTCCATGGTTGCTTTTCCAGCGAAGAAGGTTGCCCTTCACTGCAGCATGGCCTCTGGGTTTAGCGTGGCCAGCTACACTATGCTGTACAGGCACGTCCACTATGGCGCCCCTGTGGAGTTCCTTATACAGGAGTTTGACGAGCCCAAAGGGAGCCTTAGTGCCGTTCTAGACATAGATGACAACACGTTCAGCCTGCACCTTTCAGACCTGCAGCTGCAGGACAGCGTCACGTATTACTGTGCAGCCAGAGAGTCACGCTGAAGCAAGCGTTGGCTTCAACGTTACAGGAAGCAGTAGGAGGTGCCTGCTGTCTGGGCCTGAACATGAATGCACATACCACTGATTTATATTCACCAACCACTGTATTAGAAGAACCTCCCCAGAGTGCTGGCTGAGTGTCTGTAGCCGTTAGCAGGGAGGGGGCACCCTGACAGTTATGTTTTGGGTTGTGAAAGGTTTTGGAGAGGAATTTAACTTAATTCATTTTACTTAATTCATTTTTCTTCTTTTTTAGATATTCAGCGTGGGTGGGCGTGAGGGCCCTGAGGGACAGGCTGATTTGGGGCCACGTCATTTGTCTGTGGAAAGTTCGATGATGGCCACCAAAAAGACTTTCCCACCATCTCTGAGAATCGGATCTTCCTCAGTGCTCAGTGCCATGTTGAACAGAACGCTATACAAATATATTTGATTTGATTTGATAAGCTAAACCTACATGAACTAACCCAAACAATTGCAATAATACTAACAGTTAAGAATTTTATTAGCTCTGTTTCTTTCCGCTCTCTCTCTGGTACGTATTTAATAAGCGGACTGTTAATGCAATTCCTTTGCTTACTCTTTATTTGGAACAAGTACAAAACATTATAGAACTCACTAACATCTGGGCGGGGAACTCACTAGCCTGCTCTGCCCGCTGTGCGTGCGTTACACTCTAATAGGTCCGTAGTGAACCCTGAACCTCATTTAACAATGATATTGTTACAAGCTCAAAGTTTTAGCATTTTTAGCATCAAAGTCAGTATTGCTCAGGACCCTGAATTGTTATTTGCCAATCTGAATCCATCAGTGATTCTGTGCTGGGAGCACAATGATGGTGAGCAGTACAGGATGTGCAGGTGTAGACAGCACAGAGTGGGCGGGGCTTTGCACTTCTGTCACATTCTGTTGGCTAAACATTGGTAGACAACAATCTACCTTAAATCTACAATAATCTTATTATTAATAATAATAATAATAATAACAATAATAATAATATATTATATATCTATTGGATTATTGTGTTCTTTGTTTGAAAAACACACAGTATAAATACAATTGTTATAGTTCTGTAAAATACACACTTTCATAAATATAAGCAGGTGCCCCTTTACATTCCAATGAATGAACAAGCTTTATGAATGGAAATCCAGTGATACTATTGTCACGGTACAGAGGCCCCCTGCTGGCCACCCTCGTTAACAGCGGCCATGTTCCATGTCTGTCCAGTCATTGTGACGTTGTGTTCATCCCTCAGGTGGGTGTGGCCCATTAGGGCATTCAACACCTGAGGGTCGTTTGTCTGTCTATATATGTGTTGTCTTTGTACCAGTTGACTGCTGCCTATTGTACCCTCCATTTGGATTCCCTGAGACTGGCGTGATCACTTCCTCCTTTTTTGCACTTCCCTCACCCGTCACAACTATATAAATGCTCAGTGATGTGACTTCCTGTTGTGACTTCCTGCTATGTGAAAACTAGAAAAGAGAAGGCAGGTAGACAGGCTGTCATTTTACCTCAGCACAGCATGGAGCTGACATGGGTGGCATTGGCACTAATACACATTCTGAGTAAGAACTAGTTAAAAACTTAGAAAACCTAATGCTGTTTTTCCTGTAAGACTTACTGCATCAGTCATGTACATGTAACAGCAGATTCTCAGTAAAAAAAAAAAAGTCAGTGATGAGTGGTTTCATTTTCCCTCTTGCAGAGTCTTCAGTTGGAATCACTGTTAGTCAGGACCCTCTTTTGTTCCTGAAGTACCGTGGTGATGTAGTAAATATGGAGTGCAAGCATGATGACAAGACCTATTACTACATGTACTGGTACAGGCAGAGGACGCTCGGTGAGCTGGACCTCGTGGCTATGTCTGCTGTCTCAGGTTCGGCTCAAGTCGTCACCCCGTTCAGTGCTCATAAATACTCCATGAGCCGTCCAGACCTTCTGTCTTCAACACTCCAGATTAAAAGCCTGGAGCGTGAGCACACGGCTGTGTACATTTGTGCCTCCAGCAGTGCACAGTGCCTCGACTAAGCTGTACATCTGAACAACAACCTCAAATTGGTGGATTCACCTCCACCTTCCCCCCAAAATGTTTTCACGTTATATTTGCACCACTGTATAGTTAATATAGAATCTGAAATGTAGTTTAGCACAGCCGTGTGAAATCTTGGGGCAGAATGGTGATAGGTGGCTTGCTGAAAGGGCCGATTGATATGATGTAATTACACCTCTGTGCACTGGATTATAAATCATTTGCTGACCTCTGCAGGTGGAAGTGAGGAATTTAACTGCATCATACAGTATAGTACAGTATAGCAGAGGACAGAGTGAAATATGAACCATAATACATTTTCATTGAACAGCAATTATGGAAAAGACATTACTATATTGCTATACTATATTGTTTTGGATAGACAAAATAGACAAAATAATGCAAGAATATTCATTTAAAAGGTGCAGAGTTGCGTTCATTATCTTCCATAGTCATCCACATATCTGACAGGCACTTGGACCAACAACCCCAAATCTATTCAAAACTGAAAGCAAACTTTAAAATGCACCTTCATAACTATAGAAATTATACTGTTATGTGTGTTTTTGAAGACATAATCACAATGAAGCCGGTGTTACTGATGTCTGATATTGATAACAAACTAAAGCAACAGAGACTAAGAGTGGAGCAAAATCTAGTGAGCTGTCGAAGAAAGGCGCTGATTACGTAGTGAGCTGTTTAAGAAGGCAGCATTCTAACATCTATCCTCATAAGACGGTGCACATTGAACGGTGCTCTCTTCCTCCATTTCCTCTTCACTGCCTGAACGCCAAATCATTGGCTCCACCGGGGTTTCGCCACGGGACCAGTCCGTAACGCTCCCCTCAGAGGGATAGGGAGAGACCTCCTCCTTCCGCCCTCTCTTCCCCCTTGTGGTTTCCCCGGAGAACTCCGAGGGGGGCGGGCTCAAGTCCTCCTCCTACGTGCATGGCTCACTGTTCTGGTCCTCCGTGTACGGCCCACCGTTTTCGTCCTCCGTGTACGGCTTGCCGTCCGAATACTTAGACGGAGGAGGGCGTTCTTCTTCCTCTCCCTCACTATAATACTTGGTGGGGACCGAGTACTCGGACTGAGGAGGGCTTTCCTCTTCTTTCTCGCTCTTGCCGTAGTCAATCAATCAATCAATCAAAGTTTATTTGTATAGCGCTTTTCACAACACATGTTGTCACAAAGCGCCTTACAGGATTTAAAAGGTTAACAATACTACGGGTCCAGAACCCTAATGAGCAAGCCAAGGGCGACAGTGGCGAGGAAAAACTCCCTAAGATAGTGGGGAATAGGAAGAAACCTCGGGAGAACCAAGACTCAAAAGGGAACCCATCCTCCATTGGGCGGCCCGTTAACACACAGATTACACAAAATACAGACAAATACACAAGTCACACACAAATCACACAATCAGACTAAGTAAAGGTAAAAATGAAAGTTCTGGGTTATGATATTGTCACTGTAAATGTCTGTTGATGAACGCCAGGCTTTCATTCCGTGTCGGAGCAGCGATGCTGGTATTGTAGGCTCCGACTGCAATGTTACTCTCCAGGTGAACCTCGGAGAAAAGATACGAGATGTAGTAAATATGTAACAGATTAATCAAAGGCCAAACTAAACAGATGAGTCTTTAATCGAGTTTTAAACATTGAGACTGTGTCTGAGTCCCG
The DNA here is from genome assembly GCF_052324685.1 of Brachyhypopomus gauderio. NCBI lineage: Eukaryota > Metazoa > Chordata > Actinopteri > Gymnotiformes > Hypopomidae > Brachyhypopomus > Brachyhypopomus gauderio. The sequence goes on along the minus strand of NC_135227.1, from coordinate 4,602,469 downwards.
AATAGAGGCAGGAAGATTATTCCACAATTGTGGAGCTTTAAAAGAAAAGGCTCTTCCACCTGCTGTGATCTTTTTGATCCTAGGAACAGTTAATAACCCTGCGTCCTGCGAGCGAAGTGAACGCGCTGGGTTATATTGTTCAATAAGTTCACTAAGATAGTCTGGAGCTAAGCCATGCAGCGTTTTATATGTTAATAAAAGTATTTTATAGTCAATACGGAATCTAATTGGCAGCCAGTGTAATGACGATAGTACGGGACTAATGTGATCAAACTTTTTAGTTTTTGTTAAAACTCGTGCTGCTGCGTTCTGAACCAGCTGGAGTTTGTTTATCGATTTACCAGAACATCCAGCTAGGAGACTGTTGCAATAATCTAAACGAGAGGATATGAATGCATGGATTAGTTTTTCTGCATCACTAATATTTAATATGTTTCTAATTTTGGCAATGTTGCGCAAGTGAAAGAACGCTACCCTAGTTATATTATTAATATGTGTATCGAACGAGAGATCTGGGTCTATTGTGACGCCCAAGTTCTTTACCTCTGCGCTGGGGGTTATAGTAAAAGAATGTAGATTCAATGCTGCATTATGTATCTTGTCTCTCGCAGCCCTAGACCCAACTATTATCAATTCTGTTTTATCGGCATTTAGTGCTAGAAAGTTACATGCCATCCAATGTTTTATCTCTTCTACACATTTCTCAATCTTACTGTTTGCGCCTAAATCATCGGGTTTTGCCGATAAATATAGCTGAGTGTCGTCTGCGTAGGAATGGAAACTGATGTCATGCTTATGCATAATTTCGCCTAAGGGTAACATGTACAGTGTGAATAGAAGTGGTCCTAGGACTGTCCCTTGTGGGACACCATATTTAACCTGCACAGATTTAGAGGTTTTATTATTAACACTTACACATTGGAAGCGGTCAGTTAAATATGATCTAAACCAGGAGAGTGCGACTCCTTTAATACCTACTGTGTTTTCTAGTCTATCCAGCAAAATGTTGTGGTCTACAGTATCAAAAGCTGCACTAAGATCCAACAGTATAAGGAACGAGACGAGCCCATTATCGGCCGATATTAGTAGATCATTCACTACCCTGAGTAAAGCTGTTTCAGTGCTGTGGTTTGGTCTAAATCCTGATTGGAACTTTTCATGGATACTATTTGATTGAAGATAGTGGTTTAACTGATTGGAAACTGCTTTTTCTAAAATTTTAGAGATAAATGGGAGATTAGAAATGGGTCTATAGTTGGCTAAAATCTGCGGATCGAGATTCTGTTTTTTTAATCAAGGGTCTAATTACGGCGCATTTTAATTGTTTGGGCATGTAACCTAGGTTAAGGGAGGAGTTAATCATATTAAGTAAGGGCCCTGCAGTGGCTGGGAGTAGGTCTTTAAATAGACGGGTTGGAACTGGGTCAAATATACATGATGTAGGCTTAGACGAATTAATCAATGTTGTGAGCTCTTTTTGCGATATAGGATTGAAGATATTTAGCTCAGTAATATTTTTGGATGCATAGTTACTAATAGCTGAACTACTGGGGTTGGATTGGAGGTTAGGCTGCAATGTATTATGACTCTGTAGTCGGATATTATCTATTTTATTACTGAAAAAGTTTAAAAATTCATCGCTAGTGTGTGTAAGTGCTGTGTTAGAACTAGTGTCGTTGATATTTCTTGTTAGTTTAGATACCGTCGCGAAGAGAAATCTAGGGTTATTCTTGTTGTTTTCTATTAGTGTCGAATAGTATGCGGCTCTAGCTTTTATTAGGGCATGTTTATATTTGACTATGGCGTCTTTCCATGTGATTCTAAACACTTCTAGTGAGGTGGATTTCCATTTTCGCTCCGCTGCTCGAGCTGCCTGTTTTAGAAGACGAGTGTGTTCGTCATACCATGGTGATAGCTTTTTCTCCCTAATTAATTTTGTTTTAATTGGAGCTACACTGTCTAAGGTATTGCTGAGTGTGGAATAAAACTGTTGTGTTGCCTGTTCCAATTCATTGGGCTGCAGTGGCATAGTGTTCGGTAGTAGTCCTTGGTGGGGGCCGAGTACACGGACGGAGGGGAGCTTTCCTCCTCTTCTGAGTCTTCCTCTGACTCCTCCCCCTCGAACTCATTCTCGGGGGTCTTCTCAGTGAAGCAGAGCTCTAGGGATCCTACCCGCAGAGGCGAGAGGTCTCTGGTGGGAGAGCGGTGTCACTCCTTCCACAGCTGTACCGCGGCGTTGCGGAAGTAGTCCGCCATCGCAGTCACTTTGGTCTCCCGAGCCTGACACAGCATGAACGCGCACAACGGGTCTTCCTGCATCTCGTCGAGGGTTGCTGGGGCTTTGCATTGCATGCCCGCTCGGTTGTGCATGCCCGCTTGGGGCGCGTCGAAGGACGAGACACAGAATCCTTTACTTGTCGAACGTCACTTTTATTTACACACACTAGCGCAGATAGCGCATGAAGAACATGTATACATATAGACGTGTCACACTTAAACAAAGACGAGCACAGGACACTGCGCGAACGCACATTAAATAGACAAACCACGTAAGCCCCGAGTGATGACGAGATGAGCCACAGGTGAGATGGATGAACACATTCGGACGTCATCGCACCCACGAAGATCCACAGAAGATCCATGCAGACGACTAGACGTAGACAACATAAACACACGCCCAAAAGGGAGGGGTCAGGGGCCGTAACGTGACAGGTTCCTCTCAAGGTTCCTTCCTCATGCTCTTACGGAGTTTTTCCTTGCCACTGTCGCCCTTGGCTTGCTCACTGGGGGCTTGGACTCAGACACTTGTAAACTTGCTTTGTGACAACAACTGTTGTAAAAAGCGCTATATAAATAAATTTTGACTGATCAATTGAAAAAGTTGTGCTTGCATTGTCGAATGCGATTGTCTCACCAGCTGAGGAACCATTCGACAACCAATTAACATTTCTCAATGTTTAACATAACTTTATGATTGAGATTAAAGTATCTCAGCAGGTGGCATTTTTAAGGAATTTAAGAATTTGGACGGCCTACGTGTTGGGAGCGCGCACACTATGACGTAAAGCGCTGACTATGTAGACAGCTCGCTAAGTTTTGGGACAGACCCTAAGTCAGAAGTTTAAATTAAGCAGTAGGCTATTGGTGTTTTACATTTATGTCAATTGTATTAGTGTTTTTTTTTTTTTTTGTCAGCTGAAATGTCAGCCTCTCCTTTCTTTTGCGGTTAGTCATAATTCTAGCATAGAAATATTTCCTGCTCATGTTTGTAATGCTACGTATTGTGGTTCAGCAGAGGCCTTTGGGGAGCCATATTAACTGCATCATGAGAAAATCAGCTGTTCTCTCATCTGTTAGCAAATGAATATATTTAATGCACAACGTTTGTATCTCCATTTCCTGATGTAGTAAGGGTGGATCCTGAGGACTCTGTAACCACTCTTCACTTTGATCGTTGCTGTATGAGGATGTGGGAGGGGTTGCTGTATCATACGGCTCTTATGTCATGTCATGTCAAACATGCACCTGCCATATGTGTTGTTATTCACAGAAATAGCAACTTTCTGTTGAGATTACATTACCACCTAAAGCACCTGTTATAATTATACAACTGTGGTGTAATGTACGATGTAAAGTAAAGATAAAATGAGGGTGGGGGAGGATGGGTGAGAGGTAAAATGAGAGTTTTCGTTTTTGTCTAATGTTTTAGCACTGTGGGGACAGGGGGGGCACGATGATATATTTCCATATAGCCACCGTACAAAAACCTCCTGCCATTCACTGTTAGTGACAGCACGGCAGAGAACATAGACACTGAACTGATTTCATGGGATTTCAACTGTTGTGCATAGCAGACTCGTTGAAAATATTTTTTTCCTTTATCCTGTCTTCATATGTATGAATTCATATATTTTTCCTCAGTTTACTAAATGGTGCATCTCACCCCTTGTTACATGGCGGTTGTGGAGACAGTGGTCAACTTCATGTAAACACATGGTGTGGATCCCAGGATTATTACAATAGGCAGTTTATGGACAAGCACAGCTTTCTGTTTAGATGACACATGATGGATTATGAAAAGGACATGGTGATTATTTTGAAGTGCTGATTAGCAATGTGACACTGGCTCTCAAGCATATTTTGGCGGAGGAACAAAACTGACCGTTTTAGGTAAGTTGACCAGATTTGATTGTTAACTAGCCAGTGACCTCTGCATGGTTGAGGTTTATGCTTTTGAATTTCTAAATCCAAAGTGTATGTTCTTTACCAAAGAGACACATCTGACAGGTCAAGTCATATGTTTGAAATGAACATGCCAGGTTCATGGGATTAGCCGGGTTTATAACATTAGCATTAGATAAATCTGGGAAATTTGTTCACACACTCATACTGTGACAATGCTGCTCAGGCATACTTCGGAGCTGGAACAAAGTTGACAGTTTTAGGTAAGAAAACTTCTTCGGTTGTATAATTGTGTTGCCATATTGGCAAAATATTTTTTATAGTTTTTGGGATTAATATAAAGAGCATATTCTGGGATCACTGAGTTCAGTTGGCATGTATTTTCTCATTCTTTAATTACAAGTTGTTCAGAACATCATTAGTGGATTTCTGTTTAAATGTATTTGGCCTCAGTTGTAGCAGCACCGAGAATGTTTTTCTTATAAAAGAGGAGAGCTAAGTAGAATGTGCAAAAATCTGCAAACATTTTGTATGTCAGATTAATGATATATAGAGATAGAAATATCTGAGAAATCTGTTCACACACATATACTGTGATAATGCTAATCCTGCATACTTTGGAGCTGGAACCAAACTAACAGTTGTAGGTAAGTTTATGAAAGAATGATCTCACAAGCTTTAATGTTGTTGAAAATTATGGAAATGGAGAAGCATTTTTGGGGGGTTAGACAAAAAAAATAATGCATGTGGAGTGTGCATTAAGATAATGGTTTTAGACTATTTTCTGTCTAAATGGTAACTGTAAAGCGGCTTTCCTTTCTAAATAAAGGTATTCAGTCAAAATCACAAGATTAGCATTATAGAGTTGTTAGAAATCTGCTCATACACTCGTACTGTGACTCAGACTGCTGCATACTTTGGTTCTGGAACAAAGCTTACAGTTTTAGGTAAGAATGGTTTTGGTCTTGAAAATATGTCATCTAAGTTCTGCGGTATTTTGGGAATCAGCCAGAGTTGCTGATCTCGGATCTTTGCTTTAAGTACATCTTGTTTACAATTTTTGGCTTAAAGAGCATTTTCATTCAGCCATAGCAACAATGAAGAGATTCTCCTACCCAAAGAAAAATATGTGTGGGTCCAGCCAAAGACACAAGAAATTTGGTCATGTGAGATTCTTAAGATTAGCGTTAGAGAGACATGAGAAATCTGTTAACACACTCACACTGTGAATCAGGGTTATCAAGCATATTTTGGCACTGGAACAAAGCTCACAGTTTTAGGTAAGAAAATGTTTAATCTTGACATTAAATCACTGTAAAATGTGTATTTTGTGATTTGAATAGTGCAGGATGAAAAAAGGAAACATCTTTAGTAACCGTATTAGACAGTACCATGTTATAGAGTGAAAGTGATGCAGCTGTTCAAGCATAGATACACTTTTTTATATGAGAACCAAACAGTGTGCCAATTATGAAGCTTACTTCGGCAGCGGAACTAAACTGACTGTTCTTGGTAAGTATTAATCCTGTCCTGTTTGAAAGGTCACTGACCCTTCTCAAAGTATAGTTGGCAGTATGCAGGTAGTAGCAATCCCAATGGATAGGAGTACATTACAGTAGAGTCTTCAAGATCTTACAGATCATTAAATTGCACACACCTGGCTTGCCGTACGGTTTAGACCACGCACTTCCAGTTGTTTTCTCGGTGAGTCTTCACGCTGTGCTTTGGAACCTATCCAGCTTACTTTGGTGAAGGCACAAAACTGACTGTTCTAGGTGAGATATATCAACTCAGTTCTTTAATGCCCTGAACTAACCCGGGTTACCAATGTGTATTGATAATGTTGCTTGTTTATGTAAATGCTTGGATCTGTGCAAATATTTGTTTGAATTGAGCAAAATTAAAGCTCACATAGAAATATAGGGGGGGACGTTCTCAAACCCTGAAAGTAGACATTACTATGCAGCTTTAAAGCTCTGTGCTCATATTCACAAGCATATTTTGGAGCAGGCACCAAGCTCACCGTTATAGGTAAGAAAATCAATTCCATGTGTGGCCTATACTGTGTAAAATTGTGGTATAAACGCTGTGAGACATTTATTTTGCCCAAAGGTGAGGTGCAAATCTATATCCTTTTCATGTTTGCGAGGGTTCTTGTTTTCGTGGATGTGAGTAGAGGTTTTATCTGTAGCTTAGTGTCATTGTGACAACTACGATCCAGCATACTTTGGAAGTGGAACTAAACTCACAGTAATAGGTGAGTAAAGTGCCATTTAGAAGGCTTTCATTTCCATTCAGTCCTCAAGTCTTAAAAGTCTTTGTTAATTATAATCACATTTTAGGAGATTGTAAAAAAGGTTGTCTAATGGGCCATACAAAACTCTTAATTTGACACATGTGCTATAAACATGGTGAGCAGGTAATAGTCAAAATCACAGGTAAAATGCAGGAATTGTTGTACTATGGCACATGACAGCTAGGTGATTTCATTAGTGACTTTGCGTGCTGTGTCTCTGGAGCCGGTCAGGCTTACTTCGGTGGAGGGACCAGGTTAACAGTCCTTGGTAAGAAATGTCGCTCACTTTAATAGCATCAGTTGGTTTGCTACCATGTCCTTTGCATTAATAACATGTAATGTATTGTCTAATTGTCTAATATAGACATAGCTTGTAAATTAAATGGACTGCTCTCTGTGATGACTGGAGTGAGAAATGAGGCTACAGTGCAAAGAAGATATTCAAAAGGTCTTTGTACAGTATACCTGAGCACGGCTTTTAGGATTGTCAGTACTGTGTAGTGGACTGTATTGAAGCTGTGCACTGCAGTATTACCAGGCCTGAAAAATACACAATTCTTTACTAAAGTACTGACAGTGTGTAATCTGGTTATTATGTGTACTAGTGCAGCAGTTTGAGAGTTTGTGTGGATGTGAGTGGAGGTTTTACCAGTAGCGTAGTCTCAGTGTGACACTAATGACCGTGCATACTTTGGCAGTGGAACTAAACTCACAGTAAAAGGTGAGCAGATTTTGACTAAATAATTATAATACATGACATATGAGTTCTATGTCTGTTCAAGCTATTCTTGTTATTTTCTTCAAAGCATTATTAATCATTACAAATTAAAGCTATGTAAACAGATCTTGTCCGTAAAAGATTAAAGGTTTGATAAGTATACCTTAACCATTATGAGCAGGTAATAGTCAAAATCACAGGTAAAATGCAGGAATTGTTGGACTATGGCACATGACAGCGAGGTGATTTCATTAGTGACTTTGCGTGCTGTGTCTCTGGGAGCCGTGAGGCTTACTTCGGTGGAGGGACCAGGTTAACAGTCCTTGGTAAGAAATATCATGTTCCTCATAGGGATTTATCATTCAAATGAATCATTTCATTGCTCCTTATTTGAAGCCCTGATTTAGTATGATTGGTGATGTGTAGCAGATTGTCAGGGTAGTGCAGGTTTTATCTATAGCGCCATATCAGTGTGAACAACTACAATCCTGCATATTTTGGACATGGCACCAAGCTCACTGTGACAGGTGAGAATGAATTATTCCTTATAGAAAAGAGTCCAGCATTATTATGGCAATGCATGCAAAGTGCATTTAACAACAGTCTGGCAATTATAAAACACGACAATGGTAGTTTGGTAGTTTGCAAAGTGATTCTAGTCTTTGTGCAATACTGTGAAAATACATCATTGACGAATAGTTAAAAGTTGTGTGATATTAGAAGAAATTGTGAGGGTAAAAGTGGCCTTTTGAGCTGACGGTGATTATGTGGAGTGCCTGCACTCTGTGTTCTGGCAATCCAGCCGTATTCGGTCCGGGCACTCGACTCACAGTTTTAGGTAAGTGTCTCTTGCACGAGGAAAACTCGAATCTGTGTTTTTGTAAAAACCCATACATGATGAGGGAAAAAAAGTTTACTTTAGGTTCATGGCTTGTATATGGTGGAAGTGGCAACGCTAGTGTAGCAGAAAGTACTTGGTCATAAGAAGTGTGGGGAGTTTTATCGTTGCTGCTGTACAGTGTGAATAATCAGCCTGCATACTTTGGCCAGGGGACCAAGCTCACTGTTCTCGGTAAGGAAAAACTTATCACTCCAGTTCACACACAGTGATCTTAGGGACTGCTCTGTTCTGGCAGGTTTATGGATGTGTCTTGTTTGTAAATAGATGTGAGTGAATAACAAATATGCTAATTGATTTAGAATGTTCACTGTGGAATGTGTTATTTATAATGGGACTGCTACAAAGTGCATTGTTTATTTCTATGTATGGATTTTATAGTGATATTCGTTGAAAGTCTTGTATACTTTATAAAAAAGTGATTTATATTTTTTCATGTCCAATATATAATTTTTGTCTCATGCAATTATAAAGGTGGTAGTAGAATTTAATTTCTAGATTAAAAAAAGTGAAGTCTATGTCAGTTTTAATACTTCTTATGGGCTCTGTGAGGAGTTAGAGGATGGTTTAAGTAGATTAGTACATTGGTGTGAACAAATGCAAGATAATTTGTTTCTTGGAAAGTTGCTTGTGGATTTCCTGTTAAAAAGACAGTTGACCTCATCACATAACTGTAACATCAGATTAATGAGTTAGGAAAGAATACAATGGCACATCATGTGATCAACCCAAATTAAACTTCATGCAAGTGACTAGCACAGTGATTGTAAATACGACTTATCATTCATCAAAAAGAATAAACATAAACATGAAGAATCATACATGAAAAAGTAATTACAATGTAATCAGATCAGTATCAATATTTAAGTTTATTAGAGTCATAAAAGTTTGCAATCTATCTCATTTCAAAATGTGAGGAAAACCTTTGTGTTCTTTCATTTTGTTAATAAGTTGTTTTTTAAGCAAAACATTTGATGATATTTGTATAATTCAAATAACTGCTAAGAACAAATCTTGTCAGGTAATTAATTTTACAAGTGGTCAAAGAAATTGCAGCATTGTTCATTTTATTCAGGTCATGTGTCCTGTAAGGCACCATGCAATGTACCTTCTGATCAATGCATGGCCTGGAGGGAAAGGCCTCTAAAGTGCTTGTAAGAGTGAACATCTCCACAGACATATTTAGCACATGGGCTACACTCTTCACTAGTGCTAAACAGAGTTTAAAGAATGCATTCCTATTCTTCCAAAATGAAGGAAGCTTTTAATCACAATATCAAATGATCTTAAATGAAACATAGGGGGGCATATCTTAAATGATTACATATTTATATTCTAAACAAAATTATTCAAAATAGGTGTCATTTTTACCAGTTTTGTTTAAAATTGTATTGATGGGGATCAATATAACAGTGCTTAGGTATAGAGTAACATTATTTGTATAGAACTTTGAAAGATTTTTGAAGTCTCAGAATGTCGTTATGTTGTATTTGGCACATTTGAATTGTTGCTTTCAAATGAAAAGGTGTAAATAAGGGCAAAATGTAGAATATCCGAAACTAGTGTAGCATCCAACCAGGTAAATCCACAGGGCACACACTAATGTGCTAATACTCATGTGCTAAAATGTATGTGCTAATACTCATGTGCTAACACTTATGTGCTGTTAAAGGGCAAGACATATTAGTTTGTATATTTTTCGTGTGTGTGTGTGTGTGTGTGTGTGTGTGTATATATATATGTGTGTGTGTGTGTGTGTGTGTATGTGTGATCAGTCAAAGCCATTTAATGAATGTGTTTCATTGTGTACAATAACAGGGGAAGTTAAAATGTAAATGCAATTGTTTTCCTTTGAATATTTTTTCAGATCCTCTTGTTAATATCACAAAGCCAACTGTCAAGATACTGAAACCTAGCGAAAATGAAGAGTGTGAGAAAACCAGAGTCACTTTGGTGTGTTTGGCTACTGGCTTTTACCCTGACCATGTGCAGATGTCCTGGAGAATTAATGGAATGAAACAAATGAATGGAGTGGCCACAGATAATGCTGCCAGCTACTCTAACAAGACTGGAGAAATGCCCTTCTACACAATCAGCAGCAGACTCAGCATCACTCACCAGGAATGGCACGATGGCTTACACTACAAATGCGTTGTCTCCTTCTATAATGGAAAGGAGACATCTATACATTCAGATTCCATAAATGGACCTCAAGGTATGAGTCTACTCATGCATCTTCTGCTTTTCATTATTATTATTGTTGTTGTTGTTGTAATATGACCACAACAATGCTTAATTGACCTAAAAAATAAAAATATGCACTTTTGTATCTGTCTTTCCAGGCCCCAAAGGTAAGATCTGTCATTAAAACCGTGTACAGGTATTGTAGAGTGTGGGTATCTATTTCACAATATACACACTTTAATGAACACATCTCTCTAATAAAATATATGAGTTTGCATTCTCAAATATGGGATAACGTGTTTTGTCCATCTGGCCTTTCTTTATTTTAGTGAAATACCTTAAGACAAGCAGGTTAACAATGTTGGCCTATGGTGCTTTCATCGGCAAGAGTGTTGTGTATGGCCTGTTCATCCTGTTCATCATCAAGAGACAGGTATATGAGAATGAAGCCACCATTTTATCTGCCACATACCTTTGTATCATAATGCACACAGTGTGGGGTTCACTACTACTTTAAAAAGAAAACAGTGTAACCGTGTAAATAGTTTAATGAATTGTGTTTATATTGTCAAGAATGTATTTCACATTTTCACAACAGGGTTTAATGTGCAAGTGAAGGAGCTCAGACAGGAGTGATTCTGCGTGAGATCTGCCACTCATCACGTGACACGATGCACCAATGACATGGATATTTTCACCATTCTGGGTTCTGTGCCAGTAGATGTGCGCTTAATTAAGTGTCCTTGGTAACAGATCACTTTGTATTACACAGTTTAGTGCTAAACAGCTTCGCTTCTTTACTGTACATCTCCATAACTGAACAAAGTTAGCAAATACTTTGGCATTTGCTTTATGCATAGCACATACAGGAAGTCTCATAACTTGTGTGGTTATATATACAATGTTTAGAAAGTTTAAGTATAATGTATGTGTTTATTGCGAATGCAATAAAGATAAATAATGTTTAAAGAGTTATTGTACAATTCATGAACCCTCCTTTCTGCTCCTGTTACGCAAAGAGTAGTAGTGAGTCTGACTAGGTCATAGGCTCTGATTATGGAAGTGATTTCTGTATGGGAGCATTAATCTGTACAAAAGAATGAGCAAAAAAGTGTCCTCAACATAGAATTGGTGTGAAATTTTCCTGAAAATTACTGCTGTCTAACATGCGGATGCCTGATGGGGCCTCTGAGAGGAAGTTGTTAACGGGGGAGCAGTATGTTTCCCAGTGTTAACTACATGAGGGGCCCCAAAGACTGTTGTGTTGATAGACATCAATGGCTTTAAGTTCTTTCAGTTTATGTCAGGTTGTTTATCATTGTGCTAGCTTCTCTGAGCTGACATTTGGCCCAGGGACCAGACTAACAGTTCTAGGTAAGTCACTTCAAACCATCGCACCACTAAGTTTGTGTCATACTTGTACATGTTTGTTCTCTGTACCTCATGAAGCTTTATAATGCTTTATGCCAGTTCATCATCAGCTATTCAGTTCACTGATTAAGTGGCCAAAATGAAATCACAATGTAACGTAGAGGTGCGTGTACAAAACGAAGGTTCAGGGATCAGGAATTGTTTCTAGATGGTTGTCTATTGTTTTTTTGTAATTGATTCATTCTATAAAAAAAATTCAGAATTTACTCAACAAATTCAAAAAAGTAAATTTCAGCACATACAAGTATATGTGACTGTCAGTGAGCTATCTGTGGTGTCTGTGTAAGAAAACTAGTGCTCAACTATCTAATTAGAAAAGCCTATGGCTGTAAGTTATGCTTTCTAGAATACAGTTACTCTGTTACTGGTTTTAATAACTGGATGAATTCCACAATTATTGTTGTTGCTTACAAAAAGCATGATGTTATATTATATAATTATAATAATAACAAAGAACTGTAAATTAAATATAATTCCAAAAAAAGTCTATAGTCTAAAAGGGTAAGTGTGGTGGCAAGCGAGGAACTTGTGTTGAGGGGCCCTGTTTTTGGGCCATTGCGGTCAATCCAGTCTACAAGACATTGGCAATCTTGATGAGATTAGAGCCCCCAAAATATCTTATTTTCACAAGGTGTTGGGTTTCTGTTGTAAGTTAAATCATTGTGTACATCCTATTCCAAACTGGAATTCGGAGCAGGGACCAAACTCACAGTTGTGGGTAAGTAATGAGTTATTATGGCAGTCTTTGACAGATTGGTGAAAACACAAATGGCATACACTTTATAGCTTGCATGGTGTCAGATGTTTCTCTTGCAGACGAATATTTTAAAATATTCCATGTGCAATGCCTCTATGAACCATGCAACCATTATATGCATTGTTATTTATGCATTGGATACTTATGAATGGAGGACACATGAAACTAAGTCATTTACATTTACATTTACATTTAAATTAATTGTGTTAGTAATATTTTTAAATTTTGGTGGTGCTGAAAATGTGAAGATCGGGATAATGTAGTGGTTAAGATAACTCAAAGATAACACACACATACATATATCGAAACAAAACAGCTGAAGTTTCTTGATGTTGAGTTACATTGAAAGTTGTTTGTTGAGGTACATTTGCATTTGTAAGATGGCTGAAATCTAAAATATTGAAGGGCCAAACTCCTAAGTCTAAGTGTACAATAGAAAGAGCTTTCCTATTCTCAGAGTTCTGACATTGTCCCATGTTCAAAAAATATATAATTTTACAATGAACAAAAAAAGAATGAGGGAATGGGGGAAGTCTTATTATTAATAAAAATTGTACAAAATTATTATTATTATTATTAGTATTATTATTATTTTATTATATAAAATAGAATGTTTATTTTATTTTCACTGAATTCAATATAATCCATCATTTTTTTATTATTCTAAAATGGTCTTGTCACTGTTGTTTTCTCTTCAGAACCCAACAAAAGCATCACCCCCCCTCATGTCACAGTGCTGCAACCTTCTCCTAAAGAGCTCTGCAGCCCAGCCGTGACCTTAGTGTGTTTGGCCACAGACTTCTATCCCGATCATGTTAATATTTCTTGGTGGGTTAATGGGATAGACAGGAGTAATGGAGTTGCAACAGACCACACTGCCCAACGAGGAAAAAACGATTACAGAATCTCCAGCAGACTAAGGGTGAACACAACTGAGTGGGCTGAGACCAGCAACACCTACACCTGTGTTGTTGGTTTCTATAACGGTACGGTGTATAGAAACTATGCATCTACCATAAGTAAACAAAAAGGTAAAGTATTTATCAACAGGTCCTGTGACATCTAGGTCAGGGGTAGCAGACTGAGGGTCTTGGGGCCCACTACTAGGCTGAGACCCTGTTTTGCTCATTTTAACTTAAGTCATCAGCTTTGTGAAGCACAGAGCCAAATGTTTTAAGAACAGAAGCACAAGGCCAGGCCATGACTAGATAAACCCTTGACCTAAATGTCATATAATTCATTTCAAATCTCTTAATCCAAACTGCTCACATCACATTTTGCTGAATTAGTCTAAATTGTTGTCATTTTTTCCCTCTAGGCCATATTCCAGGTGAGCTGAAACTTCAGGCATCTTCACAATGGCATAAAAATGCTGTTTAAAGCGACTTATTATTTTCAGAGTTATATTGTAATAAGAATGAAGAAGTAGAAGAAAATATGCTTTTTGTATTCTACCAGTCATACAGTATGTGAGACCAGCTGATGTCTTACTGCTTCTGATTTCAGTGAAGACGCTTGTCACAGTCCGCTTTAGCTACCTCCTGTTTGTAAGCAAGAGTCTGCTGTATGCTGGACTTGTGTGTGTCCTGCTGTGGAAATGCCAGGTAAAAATTGCACCAGATGAAGTCTAACACACTCTATGCACACAGCCATTCATGCTCTACGATTCAGTTTTTTGTCATTTTTAATTGTCAAAAGTAACAAATTGTGGCAAGAATAAAATTAATTAACTGAAGATATTTGTGTTTGATGAATATTTTTTCTTACAGCTTACAAAACCAAAGTCGCTGAGCAATGAGATCTGAGGCATTTCAATTTAATACCAAGTGAAATTATATTTAGCAAGAGCATCTATGAAGAAAGGATATCAAGCACTGTAAAATGGGTACATATTCAAATACCACATTTGAATATTGCGTTATATACAGTTTAAATACACACGATCTGAGTGTATTAGTACTGCTCTAACTGAAAGTAAAAATGTGTATATAGTGAAAAAGTATCTTTAAAGATTTTTTGTATTTTTCCATTTCTGTTAATGTTTGATTACTTGCTGTATTTCTTACAACCTACAATACATATTCTTAAACTGTTTAATTCTGACAAACAATAAAGTTATGATTTTAACTCTTCTTTTCATATATATTTTTATTAGAGCTTTATAGTGCACAAAACAAATAATGAATATGCCCAGCATACAGTAAATTAATAACTAAATAATAAGAAGAAATCTGAAAAGCTGAAGAGATTATGAAAGCTGAAGAGAAGTTAAAGGTTTTGAGCTAAGACTTAAAGGAAGACAACAATGAGTAGAGATGTGCATTTTCTTTAAATGCAAAAGTATTCCGTTCAGTCAAGAAAGTGTTTCCAGTGAACTTTCCAATGCCAAGTCATATTAGAAACTACATGGGTGGGTTTAAAGGGTTGCACCCATTTTAACTAGAAGATGCGTAATGTTTGTATCACAATGATTAGTGAATGACTAATGGAACTGTTACAACAGGTTACTTATTTACCACCAAAATGACTTTTATACTCTCAGAGCATATGCCATGTACATATAGCCTGCTCATTAACACAATGCGAACACAAAAAAAGATGGGCGGTGTTAAATCAGATTATTTAACACTGAAAAATGAATGGATGAAAAATCCAACGCTCCAACACTGCAAAAAATTAATAAAAACATTACAGTGCACGTATGTATAATTATTGTTATTATTATTACGTAGAGACACACGTATTATAATGTAAAACATTACTGGTTGCTATGGGGAGGATATCTTTGGGGTGGGGGGGTTGCTGCAGCTGGATGTGGTGCTGGCGTATTCACAGAGGTGTGAGGTGGAGAGACACATGCTGGTGGTGGGGGGCGGATGTGGTGAGAACAGTCCCCGAGACGAAGCCGTTGTTCCGGTGCAGCTCTCGCCTCGCGGCTCGCCCGTGCCCACACCTGGGCTTCGAAGCTCGCGCTGCAGCCTTCAAACTGGTGCAGGGCACGCTCACGCGCTCTCCCCCGAAGGTGCTTGCAGCTTCGCAGCAGCGCTGCTCCATTTCCCGCTCGCATAACATATGTTGCACATCTGATCATGTGGGTGGAGCACAGCTACTTCACTCACTGAAGAAGACATTCCACGTTATCTGAAGGTTGCCAAAAACATCCGTGTTTCTGTAAGAAAGTAGTGTCATGTAATGTATGCATACGAAATCATGGTGTGATTTATAGATTTGAGAAAGATTAATTCTAACAGTCACTTGTTGGAAGATTTTTTTAGAAGAACAACAATCAAATGCTCTGGACCTCTGGAAGGGCTGTGACTAAGATCACAGCCACGACTTTCTCAGCCATAGGACCTCAGACAACATCGAACGATACGTGCAGAACCCAAATATTAGAGAAGAGGCCCAAACCTAATGACTTCATGTAGTTACATTTACTTAATACTACAACAAGTTAATTAAACTAAAAAAGATCCATGCCAACTATTGAAGAAGAAGAAGAAATAAAGCATAGCATGAAGGAAAATGTTAGATTTTCCACCACATCACCATGATATTAATGGGCTTTGTCCTGTGCCCTTAACACAACCAACGCATAACGGGGATAAGCATAATGGTGCATAATGGTGCATAATGGTGCATAATGGTGCATAATGGTGGGGATGGTGTTCTTGGCATCATAGTCAGTGTTTCACTTCCTCCAAACACGCAGAGTTGAGTTGATATCAAACAGCTTGATTTTGGTCTTATCTTACCACTTTTTTCCAAGCACTCTCTGAATCATTTAGGTGTTCATTGGCAAATTTCAGACGGGCCTGAACATGTGCCTTTTTGAGCAGGGGGACCTTGTGGGCATTGTAGGATTTTAATCCATTAAAATAGTGTGTTAGCAATGGTTTTCTTAGTGACTGTGGTCCCAGCTGCCTTGAGATCATTAACAAGCTCCTCCCATGTAGTTGTAGACTGATTTCTCACTTTATCATGATCATGAGGTGAGATCTTGCATGGAGCCCCAGACCAGGAGGTCAGTTGATGTTAATTTTGTGATTTTTTCATTTTGAAAAAACAGCACCAACTGTTATCCCCTTCTCACCAATTTTCTTCATGTTTTTGTAGCCCATTCCAGCCTTGTGCTGGTCGACAATCTCATCAATCTCAGCCTATTCCTTCCTTGAACATGTCTACAATTTTGTCCCTGACATCCTTAGACAACTCTTTGGTCTTGTCCATGGTGGAGAGGTTGAAGTTTGATTGATTCTGTGAATAGGTTTCTGTTATACAGGTAACAAGTTGAGACAGGCTATCTTCAATGCGGGTGATTAATTGAAATTAGGAGTATCTAACTGGTCTATGGGAGCCGGAAGTCTTCATGGTTGGTAGGGAATCAAATACTTATTTCACTCAATGAAATGCAAATCAATGAATGCATTTTCTATAATGTGATTTAATGGATTTTCTGTTTTTGATATTCTATCTCTCACTGTAAAAATAAACCTACCATTAAAATTATAGACTGTTCATTTCTTTGTCAGTAGGCATGTCACGATATGGGGGGCCCCCCTGCTTATCACCCCCGTCCACAATGGCAGTTGTCCTGTTGTTGCATTGTGTTCGTCCCTCAGGTGGGCGGGGCCTATTATCAGGCCAGCTCTGAGGGTCATTTGTCCATCTATATATGTCTTGTCTTTTTACCAGTTGACTGCTGGTTATTGTATCCTTCATTTGGATCATGTCACATGTCTTTAGTTGGTGCACATTGTCAATAAACCATCCTTTTTTCCTGAGATTTGGGGTGACTTTTTCGTTCGCACTTCTCGCCCGCCACATGGCAAACTTACAAAATCAGCGTGGGATCAAATAATTATTTCCTCTACTGTATATTGTATATAGGAAGCGCTTGGAGTATCTCTATAGATAACTCTCAAACTGGATTGTATTTGTAAGATCATGTAAAAAAAAACATTCTAGGTAATGAATGTGTAATCAGAGAATGACAACTGTTTGTTTCACTTTAGCAGTTTATTTCATATGTAAATCACAAAATAGAATACAACACACTAGCAGGTTCAGTGATACGTGCCAGCAAAGCCCCTAGTAGTACTGAATTTTGACTGTGAGAAATTGGTACATACTTAATCTTTATCTAGTTAGGGGCATGACTGACCCATTTGTAGGTTTTAAATGCATACAAGTACTGCATAAATTTGTTTATTGAATCAAGACTTTTTTTGACTTTGTCAGGAACTTCTATTTAAACAAAATGTATTAATTTTTTTAGCATATTATAAAATGCTCTTTTTAAAATGATGATCTTTCTGTTGTGGTCAGTCTCAACCAATTTCAGTTGTTTATAATTTGAAAACAACTGAAATTATAAACACAAAACTGAAATTATAAACACACTATATACCAACAGCCCACAGCAGCTCTTCCTCCATTTGATCTTCAGTTAGGGGCTTCTATATTAGCCTTTTTCACAAAACAAGGAAAAGCAGACATTTCCAGACATGTAAGGCCAAATCAGGTTAGATCATTAATGTTAAATCTGGTTAGGATTGTGTATACTGTTATTTATGCTGTCAACAGAAAGGCCCAAGAGGCCACAACAAACAATACTTTCAAAACCAAATAAACCAATATTTTCATGGATAAGGAAGCCCTACAATGTAACCAAGAAGTAATAAACAAAATGCATGTTAATTTGTTTTTAGAGTATCTAATGGCTAATTTGAGTCACAAGTCAAAACCGACCCATTAACATAAGAGATAGTAGAACAATACCTAACACAAGAGGAAGGTGAAAGTCTTGTTAAAATCTGAGGTTCTTGTAAATTTGTTTGTTTGTTATTGGGGGAAGAATAATATAATACTACCACTATATTTTCAGCACCATTGCAAGTTATATTAGATAATATATGGCTTTTGCCATATATGTTTTTCTGAAGTAAAGACTTAGTGATGAAAACACAGAGATGAGTCAGAATGAGTGGGAGATCTAGAGGAAAAACAGAAGCAAACTGAGGAAACTACCACCACCCTCTGGTGAAAAAATTTTAAAAATATTTCCATTGTTGTTTTGTTTCTCTTTGACCTAGGCCTGAGACACCCGTCTAAAGTGTTAAATGTTTTTGACCAAACAAAACAAACCCTCGACTTCTACAATTATGGTTAAGTTACCAAAAATGCTTAAAGAATTACAGCTGGAGAAGATGTTGTGACACTGTGGTTTTTGTACAGCTGTGTGAGTGTTCTGGGGTACTGTGGATACTGGCTGCACAGTACCACACGGCAGACCCGGTCTCATTCACACCATCAGACTCCAGGACCAGTTGAAGGTTTTCGGGTCTCTTAGATTTAAATTGGCCATCACTCTCTGGGTTCATTATCCCAGTAGCTACAGAAGTGAATACCAGCTTGAAGCCGGCTGCTGGAGTCCAGCGGTACCAGTACAGGTATGGGTTACTAGAACCAGCAATGGAGCAGACAACATTCAGAGAAGATCCATAAAAAAGAACCAGATCCCTTGGTTCCTGATTAACCTGTATGAGCTGCATATCTGGAATAAGCAAAATGAGCATCATTTGTATGAAATAAAAAGCTTGTTCCCAAGAATGTGTCATTGATAATGCTATTTATTATCTTACACACAGTAGAAGTCCATCGTAGTGTAAAAATGCAGAGAATCACACGCATATGCCTCATTTTGAGCTGTACAGCAGTTAACATTCATAAGGGACTTGCTTAATGAAGACTTGGTAATGGGGTGGGGCCCTGACGTATGTTACACCACATGGTTCTTCTGTGAGATATTTGTCTCTAAAAACTCTCGGAATTCAAAACTGAAGCTCTATAGGAAGAACTAATGCTGCCAAAAATAAATGCCTGATGACACATTTATAAAGAAATCAGACTAAGTTACACAGAGATTAGAGTCCATCTGTGGTCGAGTACAGTTGTGTTAACCATGCTCCATGTGGTTGCAATTTGAAGGGGCTTGTTTTTGACCATGTAGCATTAAGTGCTATGTTGAAGACACACAAAATGTTGGTGCTGTGGTCAGTAACTGGTCAGTGATGGATGGAGTAGAGGCTGGTTCACAGATTGCACCAATGGTCTATAGTCCGAAATTGTACGACTATATGAAGTGAACAGTGAGTCAAGGAGTAAGTGGCATTTCTAATTAGAGTGGGTGGTGAATTTATAGTTATCTAGGAAGCTTAGTTACATTTCCCATGAAAAACTAACCTGTGATGTAAATGTATTACATCACCTACACTAGGTGGCACTGTAGGTGGGCCTGTAGATGTACTGTGGTTGGCACTGTAGGTGATACTATAGATGTTCTGTAGATGGTACTGCAGGTGGTACTGTAGATGTACTGTGGTTGGCACTGTAGGTGATACTATAGATGTTCTATAGATGGTACTGCAGGTGGTACTGTAGATGTACTGTGGGTGGTGTCGTAGGTGGTACTATAGATGTACTGTAGGTGGTACTGTATGTGATACTTTATGTGGTCATCTTTATGTGGTAAAACTGTAGTGTCAGTAATATATGGCATGCTTTTCTCCAGTAAAAGCCAAGTGATGAAAACACAGATGAGTCAGAATGCAAACACTGGTCTCTAAGGGAAAATAAAACAAAGGCAATCCAAGATCAAAACAACACCACCATCTGTGTTCAAGAGGTGACATTTAATTTCCATGTTCTCTTGCTTACTGCTGAGCCTCAGACAGCAGCCTAAAGTGGTTTTCACTCAATAAATTAAACCTGCAACCTGAAAGATTGCAGCCAGGATTTTCTCAGTCACTGTTTGATGATACCAAATGCATCAAAAAGAAGATGATGCCTAACCTGACTTGGTGTGGTTTTTGTACAGCTGTTTGAGTGTTCTGGGGTACTGTGGGTACTGGCTGCACAGTACCACACAGCAGACCCGGTCTCATTCACAGCAGACGACTCCAGGAGCAACTGAAGATCTGCAGGTCTCCGACACGTAAACTGGCCCTCACTGTTTGGGTTCACTGACCCAACAATCCGAGAGATGAATACCAGGGTGAAGCCTGCGGCTGGAGTCCAGCGGTACCAGTATAAGACAGGGTTGGTAGTACCGGTGATAGAACAAGAAACCATTAGGTTTGCTCCAGAGTAAAAAACTACATCTTTTGGTTCTTGGTAGACCTGTATCATACCTAAAATGATGAACATTACTGTAATTTTTGTAAAGAAAGTATTGATAAAAAATTATAATAATTGATTGTAAATGTTATTGACTTACATACAATGGCAGGCCATTGTAGTTTCAAAACAATACAACAGAGAGTCAAATACAGATGCATCATTTTGAGTACTAGGAGTAGTTGTGGCTTAATGCTTTAAGGCTTGAGGTAGTGCACACTGCATGGTACTTGGTTTGTGACTAACACACTTCATAGTTTCCATGTGATTGTTACAGCTTGAACACCATCCAATCAACGCAAAGGGCTGCCCCCCCAACACGCACACGCACAAACACACACACACACACACACACACACACACACACACACACACACACACACACCATCTCTCCCACTCCGTCTTCAGTGTTTTAGCCCTAACCTAACACACCTGTCACT
Organism: Brachyhypopomus gauderio; assembly: GCF_052324685.1. Lineage (NCBI taxonomy): Eukaryota > Metazoa > Chordata > Actinopteri > Gymnotiformes > Hypopomidae > Brachyhypopomus > Brachyhypopomus gauderio. The sequence continues at coordinate 4,581,385 of NC_135227.1, read as the reverse complement.
TTTTTCATGTTTTTTTATCTCTCCATTACTAAAGCCCACAGGAGGCCTTCTCCAGCACATCGGAAATCACCTCAGTGCTAATAAGAAGAAATCTGTAGTGTTTCTGTGTGTCCGTGCTGTTCTGATGCTTTCTACCTTTTGTTTCTGGGCATCAATAAAGACGCTGGTCTCTGCATTTATGCATCGCTCCTCTGTAACCATCTCACAGTCATACTCTGTATCTCCTGAAAGACACTTGTTTTAAATGTCTGTATTCTGGTATCATAGCGACAAGAATATTGCTGCCCCCCCCCCACTCAACAACTTACGTTCGCCACCCCCCCCTCCCGTCCCCCGGACCGCTGGTCAGAGCTATCTGCCAAATTTGGCCCGCGGAACAATATAGTTGATTACCCCTGATCTAAAGAAATAGATGTGGAAATCACCAATATTAACTGTTAGTACTGTATGTAGTGTGGTAATTGTACAAAATACCTGTACACAGTGAAGTACTGTATAGACCAGGGGTCGGCAACCTTTGAGACATGGAGTGCCAACTTTAACATTTCTAGTCAATGAGTGTGCCACTATCATGAAATAAAATTTGAGGGGGGGGGGGCAGAGCGAACTACTAATAAACCCAATTTATTTCAGCGAACTCGGAGCATGCATGGTCCTAGCGCTTGATTCGTCGCTATTTAAATATTTGTTTTTAACAGAAAAAACTGTCTATTAATTTTTTTGCTGATGCTGGTCCAACGTAGTGCCTGCCAGTCATTATGCCTCGGCGTACCAACAGTGGCACGCGTGCCATAGGTTGCGGACCCCTGGTATAGACTGCTTGATTGACTGGGAAACAGGTAATGGGTTTATTAATAATCATGCATTGTACCAGACATCTGACTATGAACTGCAAAATCAAACATAATAAAACATGATTTCTGGGGATGGGGCAAGCTGTGAGAAAAAAGTTACCACCTGTGCCAAAAATGAAAACTTGATTATTCGTTTTGTCAGAGTGCTGATTCCTCTTACCTAAGACTTTGGAAAGACTGCATGAGAGATTAAAGGTATGGCTCTCAGTCAAAATCATAGAAAAATACACATACATTTATGGCGTTTGGCAGACGCCCTTATCCAGAGCGACTTACATTTTTATCTCATTTTTATACAAGTGAGCAATTGAGGGTTAAGGGCCTTGCTCAGGGGCACTTCAGTCATGGCCTCAGGTCTGGGAATCAAACCCACGACCCTCCGGTCACAAGACCAGTTCCCTAACCACTAGGCCATGACTGCCCTCATGAAAAATAGAAATTTACATAGAAATATAGAAAAATAGAAACAATAGAAAACTACATCATATACAGTATATCAAACTGAGAATAAACCTAAAGTCAAACGAGTCTTGGTGTGGTTTTTGGTGTGGTTTTTGTACAGCTGTGTGAGTGTTCTGGGGTACTGTGGGGCCTGGCTGCACAGTACCACACAGCAGACCCGGTCTCATTCACAGCCGACGACTCCAGGAGCAACTGAAGATCTGCAGGTCTCCGACACGTAAACTGGCCCTCACTGTTTGGGTTCACTGACCCAACACTCCGAGAGATGAATACCAGCGTGAAGCCTGCTCCTGGAGTCCAGCGGTACCAGAACAGGTCTGGGTTAGAAGTACCGATGATGGAACAGGAGACGGTCAGCTTTGTTCCAAGATAAATAACTACATCATCTGGTTTCTGATGGACCTGTATGAGCTCGATACCTAAGATAAAAAATATATTTGGTTGAAAACTATTATTGAAACATTCTTAAATGAAATAACTGAGAACTATACCATATTGATGATATCATGATACGCTTACATGTAGTATAAGACCATTGTAGTGTTACAATACAGATAATGAAATTTAAAAACATCATTCAGAGTGGCAAAACATACAATGGAAGTTTAATGCTTAGCGGGCATGTGCTTTACTGTGTTGGGGGGGGGGGGCTGAGGTCTGACACACTGGGAGGTTCTTTAGTGAGATAAACTCCAAGAGCTCAATCTACATATTGTACACACACACAAGCATACACACACAGTGGAATATGGAGATATGATATGATCTCATTTTGTACTCTCATTCTGACATCTTTATCAGAGGATAAAAAATATTCCTTTTGGGTTTTTTTCTGTTTCTCTTTAGAAACACAAAACGGCACTACCACAAAATGTGTAAGCATATAATTAGAGGAATTTGTAAAAAAAAAAAAAGTATAAATAAAGAAAAACAAAATGAAGCAGGTCCAGTTATTAACTGTTCATGACATGTGTAACTGACTTTACTGACTTTAACTCCATTACATTTCAAGTTGAATCTTTTACGGCAGGGATCGGCAACCTATGGCACGCGTGCCACCGTTGGCACGCGGAGGCATAATCAGTGGCACGCGACACGCTGGACCAGCATCAGCAAAAAAAAATTAGTAATAAAAAATCTCAGACAGAGAGCATGATCCTCCAATCGAAATCGCTCCTCAACGCTCTGCTAAGCGGAGGCATTTATACTTGGCGATCGATCGCCCCCCCCGTCAACAACTCTCACACTCTGGCATGAATCCAAAACTTGAGAGCCCTGATGTTATATTCATAATTGCACTGACTGAACAACATGTTTTTATGTGTGTTTAAGTGTGCTATAGTGGTGCAGAGTTTTCAATAAACTTGTAATTCAGTATGTCTGTGTTTAAATAAAATGTTTTAAGTCGATTCAGCACTGTTTTACGGTATCGGATCAGTATCGGCCGATACTAAGCCTCAGATATCTGAATGGGTATCAGAAGTGAAAAACGTGAATCGGTGCATCCCTAGTCAATGGGGGGATGGGGGGGGGGGGTAAAAATATTCTCATCTACTAAAGGGGGGCACGGCAGAAAAAGTTTGGGAACCACTGGTCTAAATATGTCTTGTCTTTGTACCAGTTGACTGCTGGGCATTGTATCCTTAATTTGGATCTTGTCACAGGTTTTTGGTTTGCTCACTTTATTCATTAAAATCTTCCTTTTCCCTGAGACTTGGCGTGATCACTTCTATTTTATTTCGCACTCCCTGTCTGTCACATTTACTGTTTGCTTGACTACATTATACAAAATCTATCGTTCCTTCAGGTTAGTTGAAAATTTCAGGCAGCTGTCCATATGCAGCTTCGAAGTTTCATGCTTTTTCACCTTCTTTGAGAGATTATGCATGTCAGTGACTCCTGTAGTCGTCCATGCGGTGTGTGTGCCAGTACCATCATTTGGATGGAACAGAATGCAGGGAAAGCAGAACAGGGTGCTAGCTACTTCACAGCCTGTTAGCCATGTTTTCCCTTCATACCAGTTTCGCAAAAATTCCCGATTAAATGCTTATCCTCCCTTTGTAGACAATTGTTTGATGTTTAAATTTGGTCGTGGTGGCCCTAATTCCTTAGTTGCTAGTTTATCTTAATTATTACGACGACAGAATGGCACTTCTCTTAATGAAACTATTGAGTTGTTCTAAGTTGAAGGAACGCTGGCCATGTTGAGCAGATCGCTAGCTGCCGTAATTTTCCCTAGGTTACGTCTGACGCAAGCACTTAAGTGTGAGCCCTCCCAGAACCCATAGATATTGCATGGCAGTGCCTACACTTAAAAAAAAAAAACATTAATATGAGAGTCTACCAGAGCAATCGGGGTGGTACTACAGAGAATGCACCTCAACGCTGATTGGACAATGGCATTCAGTGGCAAGAGAAACTGTCCAGAACAGGCATAGCTAGCTAAATGTCGTGAAAGAATGTGAGATGCACATCCTTTCGTGGTGCATTGCCCAATTGCCCTAATTAACAAACCGTCCATGAACACAATGTACTGAGCTGCAGAATGCCTTTATTGGTCAATAATGAAGCAGTTCTTAGCATGCTCTACGCATGCATTTGAAGGGCAAAGGCAGAGCTTTGGAAATGGCTGAGCACATCCGAGACAAAAGTTTGCAACATTTGTTCTTTGAGGACGTAGATTCAAGGTGTGAAGCTGTAAAAGATAAGATTAATTAGAACTACAGTAAACATGCCTATTAAAAGCTTTTAGAATACTGGTATAACTGTGTCCTCCTCTCAGAGCATTCTGACTCATGGACTTACATTCCTGAAGATGTGCAGAGGAGGAGCAAGGCTTCTGGTCATCAGGTACCAGACCAGCAGGGTTCCTTTTATTTGATTTCTTGAAGAATAAACATGAAACAAAGCAAACTGACATGAGGATTCACAAAAGTAGCAAGACAAACTCTATAGAATAATCAACTGTTTCACTGATTTACGGAACACGGCACAACATCAAATGATTAGTGTATAACATCATCTCTACCTTCCAGTGAAGATAGATTGTAGAAGCTTTCATCCGAGTAAGAAAAGGGAACCTAAAACGCCTTTTCACATCCACAGGCTTAAAATCATCAGATGTAAAAGTCTGGATGTCCTCTGCTGAAGTGGGGGACCTGAGTACTGAGACGCTTGCTTCAGACTTAGAGCTGCTTTTTGCATTAGTCATTGAATCTTTCATTGCAGGATGATTTTCTACATTAAAGAACCCATGAATAGTGCAGAACCAGCGGTGATTGTCAGAGAACAATCCAGAGTCTTTAAGCACCTCGCTTACAGCTCTGAAGGTCTTTGCCTTTCCGTTATTTTCTCCAAAGAAGAGTGTTGTACTCCAGAAATACTGTTGGGAGTTAGTTGATGCCACATCTTTCTTGCTTTCGGAAGCAGTCATCAGCAGATCTCCAGTTTGTTTAAGATCAGGTTTTGCATTACGCCTGACATCCATGCTATCAAGTGCCACAATGATCGTACCCGTGAAGGTGGCTGTATCTTGGTTAGACTTCTCTTGTGCCTGTTTCATTACTGGAATATTTTTTCCAGTCACTGCAGTCTCCAAGGGGTGAGTAGCCTGAATTGTGTTTGACAGCATCTTTGCCACCTTTGCAGTCACAAAAGGCCTTGCTGTCCTCCAATTCTGTGATAATGATGTTTTGGTACAAACAGATGTGAAGACTGTTTCTTGCAATGCCTTTTGCACTTCATTCACAGTCATCTGGCATATGGAGTCCGACAGGTCCACTGACGATCTTGATGGAGACATAATTATGAGACAAGGCATGGTCATTAAATTTGTTCTCATATGAAACAAAATAGGTAAGATTAGATTAGATTAGACCTTTATTTATACAGGTAGTCCCATTGAGACTTGGCATCTCATTTACAAGATCTTACATTTCTAACATTTTTTATGCTAAATGTACTAAACTATTTTTAGGGTATATAATGCATATATCATATATCATCTTTGTTATTTTAACCTTCTTAACCCCCAGATTTATTTTTCAGATATAGGCCTATATTTAATTTGTATTTCTTATATATTATGTTTTTTATTTCCATAAAATAATGCATAAAATATAACTGAATATAAAGTAATGAGCATACTCATCACTTATGGTGAAGAAAACATCAAGGATGTCACTGAAGGCCTTGATCATCTGTCTGGGAGCTGACTGCTTAGAATACTTCAGTGCCTTCATTTTCTTTTTCAAGTCTATGACACAAATTCACAAATAAACTAATTAAACTATTAAAGCCATCAGGTGCTGTTAGTGCTGAATCACCTGCCCGTTCGTCACCACAACGCCCTTTTCAAGTTACATAATAATGTTCTTGCTCGACGGAAAATGTTTCAGTAAGTACATCACATCACTTGCGTTCCGAGTAAAAATGTATTTAAAAAATAAAAATAAAGGAGTACACGTGGCCCAATTTCCTCGTAGAATTAACTGTCAAGTAATGGATATATAGTAAATTATCCTGATAGAATCTCATGCTGGTGTTAAAGTATTTTCGTCGGCTGGCAGTTAAAACGGCAATTTACAGTTCAGAAGCGAGGTTTGTCCTTCACCTGACATTTCGTTTTCTCAACCTATTTTATGCGTTGACTGAGGAACATATGAATCCTTCTCCGATCCCACAACAGCCAAGTTAGGGTCGTTAGTTAAGGAGGTGTGCTGACTAATAGTTGCTCTACAACCTTCGCCAACAGACCTTTGCCGTTAGCTCGAGTTATTCTTCAAGACAGATCATTCAGACGTTATTGTAAAAGCATTAAATCTCACATGAATTAGTTACATTAGTCTTTATTTTTATATTCTTGATCATCTTTGACGGCGTTCAATTATGTTAGCGTTACGGTTAACCCAGATGTTAAAGCGCCACCTTACAGTTCATAGGTTTGTTCTAGATCTGACGTTTCGTCCACCTATTTTATGCGATAATTCAAAGATTCATGCGAGTATCTTAAGCCGACATCCTTCTCCGACAGCACATCTGTTGGACGGGCTACTTGCGCTGCTCTCGTTACTGGAACCGTTCAACACGGCACCTTTACCATTAGCTCGAGTTCGCTAAAATACCTTCACACCATCAAGTGCATATACAAAAATATACATGCTTTTTTTTACATACAATCGCTAGGTGAATATTTAAAACTACCCAGTAATATCAGCTAAGTATATGCTTTCAGGCTTAATAGTGTAACGAACCCCCTTTATCCTTCTCTCTATGTAGCTAGTTACGTAAGATTCCCGCTTACTGCCACTAGAGGGCTCTAAGCCACTGGATCATTTAAATAGCTGCCACCACCTTTTTTCCTCCGGTATGGTCCGGACGAGCCTGATAAACCTTCCCCCCTGTCCGAACTACACAATCAACACGGGTTTCAGCCATATAACAATATTTATTAATAATCACCATTTAATTACACACAGCACGACTGACATCCCCTCTAATAGGCCCATGGCATCACTGCACACACACACTCCTACCGGCTATTAAGTAATACCTCCTTAAAATATCACGGGAAAAAAAACCCTTCGTCAAAACACTCTTAAAAGACACTGTGTATCACCGCACACCCCCATGGGCTATTTAAGACAGGATCGTCGGCTATCCTCACGGAATACACCAGTAGGCATTCTCTTCCCACAGCTACCTCCCCAACTCATACAATGTTTAGAATAGCAGTCTCTACCAGCATTTCTAATCACACAATCACGTGCTACTGTATAAAACCCAAAAATCACACCCCAGCACACATTAATTAAGGCACGCCACCTACTACCACTTCACACACACACACACACACACACACACACACACACACACACACACACACACACACACACACACACACCCAATAATCACACCTAATTCATTAATGCAGGGAGACCTATACTAATTCATCAAACAGTTTATCTCTCACCCTATCCCCAGTTCTCAACGGGCACATATACACATAAGTTTAGTTTTAAAATAACAAACTTCCCTCGTTCGGGTGGCCGTCAAGACCCCCCCGTGTAGCTGTGGAGTCGGATGTCTTCAGCACGTTAACCAACACACATCGCGTAACACTCAGCAGTCTCTCAGATTCCTCTGGTACGTCGCGAACACCTCCAAAGCCTCCAAGTCGTGTCCGCGTTCTCTTTAATCTCGACACAGTCCCTCAGAGTGCACCCACACAATCCGGATTCACAGAACAGTCCAGTCCCAAACAAAGCGTCGTCATCCACCCCCCGTAATCTCTCTTCCGTTTTAAATCCCACTAAACCCCTCCCCCTAATCAACCCACCCTCTTTCTCTACGTTCATCACACTATTCCCCCCTCTCTCAAAAGACTCGTCCCCGAGTCACTGAAACACAAAATCACTGGCCCATCTTGGGCGCCTACAAATTCGCTTGGGTCGAGGGTCCTGAGCCCACCCCAAAGCCCCTGGGCGTAAAGAGATTGTACTATCCTCCAAGTCGCTAGTTTCATGTCTAGGGGGCAACATCAAAGGGTCCGGTGATATCGCCGGACCTGGAGCTGGCACATCCAAATGACCTGAAATACCGGTCACTGAAACAGGAACCGGAGAGCTGGACGCCTGGCAAGCGGCCGGGACGCTGCACGCAGAGCCGGACGCTGGACTGGCGGCCGGGGCGCCGGACGCAGGGCTGCCGGCCGGGGCGCCGGACGCAGGGCTGGCGGCCGGGGCGCCGGACGCAGGGCTGGCGGCCGGGGCGCCGGACGCAGGGCTGCCGGCCGGGGCGCTGGACGCAGGGCTGGCGGCCGGGGCGCTGGACGCAGGGCCGGACACAGGGCTGGCGGACGGGGCGCTGGACGCAGAGCCGGACGACGGGCGGGCGGCCGGGGCGCTGGATGCAGATGACTGCTCAGACCTCCTAAATGTCCATATATTCCCATATTTACATGTGGGGTGCACTCTGGTCCTCCTAGATGGTTGTTGCAGGTTAGGCACCGCTATGGGGGATCTCTCTCCCCCACCATCCCAGTGGTCTACGGTAGCTGGACATGACCGTGCAACATAGGGTTTTAGGCGATTAAAATGGACCACCATTTCCGAACCCAATTCCTCACTCTGAAGCCGATACAACACATCGGAAACCCTCTCCAAAACTCTATAAGGCCCCCGATACCGTCTTTGCAGTTTCGGACTAACCCCCCTCTTCCTAGCCTCGTTCCTCACCCAAACCAGCTCCCCTTCCGAATAATACTGAAAATTAACTTTCATGTCAAAATTCTTCTTTTGCCCCTCCGACGCCCTAGCTTGATGCTTCTTAACGGCCTCACAAACAGTAGATAAAATACCTTCCATCCTAGCAACATACTCCTCCGTCGTCATAAACTTTTCTTGTAGCCCCGAATTCATGAGGACATCAACCGGCAACACAATTTCATTTCCAAAAATTACTTTATAGGGACTAAACCCCGTACTGGCGTGCACACTACTCCTATAAGCCATCATTACGAACGGCAAAAGTGTATCCCAATTTTGTTGATTCGCCTCTACAAATAGGGACAACATTGACAAAAGAGTACGATTAAAGCGTTCAATCATCCCATCTGACTGTGGGTGATACGGTGATGTGCGTGACTTGTGCATATTCAATAACCGACACAGTTCTCTAAACAGACGGGACTCAAAATTCCTCCCCTGATCTGTGTGTATACTCCGCGCAGCCCCATACCTGCAGACCCATTCGTCAGTAAACACTTTGGCCACTGTTTTAGCCTCCTGATTGGGTATGGGAAACGCTTCCGTCCATTTAGAAAAATAGTCCCCAATAACTAAAATATAACGTTTCTTCTGCATAGTTTCTGGAAGGGGGCCAAGAATGTCCAAAGCAATCCTTGATCCGGGGTAGGGGGTACGCATCCTTCCGGGTAACCCCATTCAATTTTCGATAATCAACGCAAAAGCGGAGACCCCCATCCTTTTTTCGCACCGGGACCACAGGTGCTGCCCATGGACTACAAGAGGGTTGGATAATACCTTCTCTCTGCATTCCCTTAATATGATCTCCTACCTCCTGCTGCAGATGTAATGGCACCCTTCGAGGTGCTAACTTAATGGGCTTAGCTACCCCAGTATCAATCTCATGCAGCGTTAAATGAGTTCTCCCCAAATCCACCTCATTTCGACTGAATACAGAGAAATTATTCCCCAGCAGCTCCCTTATTGCAAGCATCTGACTCCCAGTAAAACCCCTCTCCTCCAACTTTAACTGTCTAACCAAGTTATCTACCGTCCAACCATCACTACGGGTCTCTGGGTCTACCCCCGGTATCCTCTTGGCCCCTTCTACTCTAATGGCAGTATCCAGGGTACCCAGGGTCATGCCCTGCTTCAGCACCTGGGCACTATCTGCCACATTAAGTACCCTAACTGGCAAAAAACCCTGCCGAGTTTGACAAACTACCCTGGCAACCATAAGGGCCCCCTGTGCCGAAGGTGATGGCTCAAACATACACTCCCCATAGTCCCCAAACAAACCCTCCGCGATCCCAGAAATTATTATCTCACTTCGAGGAGGGACCACAACATCGTTATGGACGGAAACAGAGAAAAGATGGGTTCCCCCTTGTCTCAACAATAAGGGCAACTTCTTATCCATAACTGTACACTGTTTCTCCCTCAGATCAATGACAACACTATATTTTTGAAGGAAGTCAATCCCCAACAGAATTCCCAAAGGTACATCAGCAACCAGAAATTCTACCACTAAAGCAAGGGCCCCAAACTGACACACTACCTGCCATTTTCCCAAAATTTCCATCTCCCCCCCATTGGCTACAGCTACTCGACCCTCATAATTTTGAAGATCAGACTCACCCCCCGTAATCTCTAACCACATCCGTTTGGAAATAATAGACACCTGCGCCCCAGTATCTACTAAAAGATGTTTCTCATAACCCCCAACCGTAGCTGAAACATATACCCCTAAACCCTGATCTCCTGGGGGGGTAACCAAAAGCAGGCCCTGATTGGGTAAGTCAGAGGGGGCGGGCATTGGGCCTACTAAACCAGCCCCCTCTAGTTTCCCTTCGCATAAGGGCAATCCCTTCTAATATGTCGGTTGCACCCACATTCCCAACAACCGCCTCGTTCTGGTGATTTATCTGCCATGGTAAGCCCCTGACCATGACCCTCAGATCCTCGGGGGCCCCCAAAACCCCCATTATTACTCAATGGAAGACTTTTAACGGTGTCTTGCAGTGCTCTCACTTCCTGTCTAAGGCCCTCCACCACCCCTAAAAGTGTGTGCATTTGAGAGTCTACGACAGTTGTTGTATTAGCCAGCACTTGTGTGGGCTGTCTAGTAGGGCACTGCTCTAACTCCCGTATAAGTTCTAATTCCGAGGCGATATTAATAAGCTCCTCTAATGTCTGCCGTTTGGCCGTGCGTAACTGGATACGTATATCTGCTGGCCCAACATTAGCAATAAACTGGTCCTGAGCAAGGAGATCCTGTGTTGCTGTACCAACAGAAGGGTAGGCTTTAACAACTAAACGTCTAAGAGCATTCCCATACTCTCTTGCAGTCTCCTGAGGCAACCGTTTCCTACTTAAAAAATTCACTCTATTCCACTCAGCACTATCACAGGGTTGGAAACATTTTGTTAAGGCTGTTTTCAAACTTTGATAACTACCCTTCTCATCCATTGTAAGTCCGCTATATATATCCCTAGCCCTACCAGTCAAAAGCAGAGACATAAATTTTAATTTAAACACATCGTCCCAGCCATTTACCTCCGCGGCCATTTCAAATTGTTCCGACCAGTCTACCCACTCACGTCCGGAACCCGTAAAGGTCTCTGGCATAAATACTGGACGCGACATTTGTCTCACTGGCGGCGATGGAGGCTGGACAGCTGGGCTAGTGCTACTAAGGGGCTGGATGATTTGATCAGGCTCAGACATCTTTACACACACAAAAAATGACAACTATCAACGAAAATATAAGACATCCCACCGCTGCCACCAGTGTAACGAACCCCCTTTATCCTTCTCTCTATGTAGCTAGTTACGTAAGATTCCCGCTTACTGCCACTAGAGGGCTCTAAGCCACTGGATCATTTAAATAGCTGCCACCACCTTTTTTCCTCCGGTATGGTCCGGACGAGCCTGATAAACCTTCCCCCCTGTCCGAACTACACAATCAACACAGGTTTCAGCCATATAACAATATTTATTAATAATCACCATTTAATTACACACAGCACGACTGACATCCCCTCTAATAGGCCCATGGCATCACTGCACACACACACTCCTACCGGCTATTAAGTAATACCTCCTTAAAATATCACGGGAAAAAAAACCCTTCGTCAAAACACTCTTAAAAGACACTGTGTATCACCGCACACCCCCATGGGCTATTTAAGACAGGATCGTCGGCTATCCTCACGGAATACACCAGTAGGCATTCTCTTCCCACAGCTACCTCCCCAACTCATACAATGTTTAGAATAGCAGTCTCTACCAGCATTTCTAATCACACAATCACGTGCTACTGTATAAAACCCAAAAATCACACCCCAGCACACATTAATTAAGGCACGCCACCTACTACCACTTCACACACACACACACACACACACACACACACACACACACACACACACACACACACACACACACACACACACCAATAATCACACCTAATTCATTAATGCAGGGAGACCTATACTAATTCATCAAACAGTTTATCTCTCACCCTATCCCCAGTTCTCAACGGGCACATATACACATAAGTTTAGTTTTAAAATAACAAACTTCCCTCGTTCGGGTGGCCGTCAAGACCCCCCCGTGTAGCTGTGGAGTCGGATGTCTTCAGCACGTTAACCAACACACATCGCGTAACACTCAGCAGTCTCTCAGATTCCTCTGGTACGTCGCGAACACCTCCAAAGCCTCCAAGTCGTGTCCGCGTTCTCTTTAATCTCGACACAGTCCCTCAGAGTGCACCCACACAATCCGGATTCACAGAACAGTCCAGTCCCAAACAAAGCGTCGTCATCCACCCCCCGTAATCTCTCTTCCGTTTTAAATCCCACTAAACCCCTCCCCCTAATCAACCCACCCTCTTTCTCTACGTTCATCACAATAGTAAAGCTTTTAAAGAGGACTGGATTAGCTTATTTTATATAACTTTCCCTGTACTTTTAAAATGCAGCAAAAATCGGTCTTTTGCCTGAAAATCTAGACAACGTATAACATTTATTATACATGAACATATTTATATATTCAGCTCTGTGATTTTTAAAAAGATCCAATAATGCAGGTTTCCACAATCACAAATACCACACATCAAGATCGGTAAATTTGCAGGTCACCTAGCTAGCTTAGTTAGCAACAACCTGCTCTTTAGCCCAATTTACGTAAAATAACTAGTAGCAGGAACGTCGCCCAGCCCCTATGCCTATGGTAAACCGCTTCCTTTTGCCATTCATGGAACTCCAAATCCGATTTCCCCCTCTATAAATTATTTTACAATAGGGAAAATGACCATACCTCTAGTTTAGAAGACACTGTCGCTTTCCTCTCCAAGTAAATCGTGTTAGCGTTAATTAAACAATTACCTTTCTCTTGTTGTGGGTGACATTCGAAAGCCACAAGCTCTTATATACCAGAAGCCATGGTAACCATCGTCTGTGACGTCATAATATAAATACATAATGCACTGGCAAACTGCATGCATTTGAGTACTTAGGGGCAGGTGCTATCCAAGGCTTATTTAGTTCAGGGCCACAATTTCGTTTGAATTATAGCCCTTTTTTTACACACCAAACCTTAGCATACCCGCACATTTCAAACAAAATAATATAAAATATATATTTTTTACTTTATTAAACATTTTACTTTAATATCTTACCTATGCCTCTGACTTGCTCACTACTAAGATTCAACTTTCAATGACAACAGTAATGAAGTAAATGCTGCATGATCCTAGTGCTAGATTTGTCGCTATTTGGATATTGGTTTTTTAACCGTTAAAAAGTGGGGGGGACATGACTTCGTCGCTACTTAAATATTTGGTTTTAACTGTAAAAACTGGGGGGGACCAAAACCGGCTTTTGAAAAAGTGGCCCCCCCCAAAACTACGTCCGTGTAACTAACGTCCTAACTAGCAAGAATGACCTGCTCCACAGTGCATAGGAATATAGGGGTATGTATACATTCGTTTTCATATATCTGTATACTTGAAATGCAATTTGGGCATTTGTTTGAGCCAATTATGCTCAAGATTTTCCTTATGACTTGTTGCTCTAATACAGACAGTGCTAAGATAAGCAGATGGGTTTTGAAAAGCATCTTCTTGAGTCCATCATAATGTGTGTTGTCCTGAGTCCATCATTATGTGTGTTGTCCTGAGTCCATCATTATGTGTGTTGTCCTGAGTCCATCATTATGTGTCGTCCTGAGTCCATCATTTGTGTCGTCCTGAGTCCATCATATGTGTCGTCCTGAGTCCATCATGTGTGTCATCCTGAGTCCATCATAATGCGTGTTGTCCTGAGTCCATCATAATGCGTGTTGTCCTGTGTCCATCATGTGTGTCGTCCTGAGTCCATCATGTGTGTCGTCCTGAGTCCATCATATGTGTCGTCCTGAGTCCATCATATGTGTCATCCTGAGTCCATCATAATGCGTGTTGTCCTCATGTGTGTCGTCCTGAGTCCATCATGTGTGTCGTCCTGAGTCCATCATAATGCGTGTTGTCCTGAGTCCATAATGCGTGTTGTCCTGAGTCCATCATGTGTGTCGTCCTGAGTCCATCATAATGTGTGTCGTCCTGAGTCCATCATTGAGTGTGTTGTCCTGAGTCCATCATAATGTGTGTCGTCCTGAGTCCATCATTGAGTGTGTTGTCCTGAGTCCATCATAATGTGTGTCGTCCTGAATCCATCATCACTTGTATTGACCTTGTGTTTATTGTTCTGCCAACAACAATAATAATGTTATAACATAAAACAAGATACCTTTTACTCATGATGTTGGTTATACTTCTTATTATATTGTATTTCCTTTTCAGCAACTACATTTACTGGTCAGGAACAACCAAATGGCTGCTGAAAAGTAAGTTTATATTTAAATTGTAAGTTTTATTGAAGCATTATATTGGAATTAAAACAATATTTACATTGTTTATAATTGTGACGTTCGGGCGCAGCCAGGGACGAGACACGGAATCCTTTTGAGGACACGTCACTTTAATCATCAACAAAGATGAAAGAACATGTAACACAACGTGTAGACTTTAGACAACGACGAGCACAGGACACTGCGCGAGCACGTGATTACGAGACAAGTCACAGGTGAGACTGATTATCACAAGACATAACCACAACCACGAAGATCCACAGACGCAGATGATGACACGTGGACAACGTGAACACACGCCCAAAAGGGAGGGGCCGGGGTCCTTAACGTGACAATAATTAGTTAGATTGAGTATAGTTTATTTGCATCAGTGTGATTGTTTTTCTCTTACTGTTCACTACAGATGGAGACATAAGCCAACCAGTCTTGTTGTATACAGTGACTCCCTAGCTCGGACAACACACATAATGATGGACTCCGGAAAACACACATTATGACGGACTTAGGACAACATACATTATGATGGACTCAACAAGATGCTTATCAAAGCTTTTTAAATGCTTATCTTAGAACTGTCTGTATTAGAGCAACAAGTCTTAAAGAAAATCTTGAGCATAATTGGCTCAAACAAATGCCCAAATTGCACAGTGTACAGTGTACATGTACAGTGTTCCCTCGTTTATCGCGAATGTTACGTTTCAGAACACTATTTTATGGCTTTATAAATCATGTGTTTACAATCTCATATAGGCAAGTAGCATCTCAGTCGGGCGATGCTGCTTCTCATTTGGTGTGTATTCATCCACTGAGTAAATATGCACCATTCACTGTAAATCGTAATATTTTATGTATTATAATATTCCTTTATTGTTCGAATTAATATTCTAAATATATTTTTATACATTTTTGTAATGTAAAAATTGTAAATGTAAACGCAAGAGATAAATAAAATTGTGCATACCTGAGGCTTTGGCAGAGGTCAGTTAGTTCATTTGAATTTCCTCAGAAAATTAAACGGGCTCATTTTGATGATGTCATAGACATTAAGTGCTTTTGATTGGCTGGTGTGTATGTTGGCCCTGGGACTTCATCAAAATTGTTGCCCTCAGGACACTTTTGACTTGGCAAAATCAGGAGGTGCGAGGGGGCACGACGTGCACAGATGGGGGTTGTACTCACAGCCCAACACCGTGCGGGACGCTTGGCATTTGCCAGAGAACACCAGGATTGGTCAAATTCGCCACTGGCGCCTTGTGCTCTTCACAGATGAAAGCAGGTTCACACTGAGCACGTGACAGACGTGACAGAGTCTGGAGACACCGTGGAGAGCGATCTGCTGCCTGCAACATCCTTCAGCATGACCGGTTTGGCAGTGGGTCAGTAATGGTGTGGGGTGGCATTTCTTTGGAGGGCCGCACAGCCCTCCATGTGCTCACCAGAGGTAGCCTGACTGCCATTAGGTACCGAGATGAGATCCTCAGACCCCTTGTGAGACCATATGCTGGTGCGGTTGGCCCTGGGTTCCTCCTAATGCAGGACAATGCTAGACCTCATGTGGCTGGAGTGTATCAGCAGTTCCTGCAAGATGAAGGCATTGAAGCTATGGACTGGCCCGCCCGTTCCCCAGACCTGAATCCGATTGAGCACATCTGGGACATCATGTCTCGCTCCATCCACCAATGTCACGTTGCACCACAGACTGTCCAAGAGTTGGCGGATGCTTTAGTCCAGGTCTGGGAGGAGATCCCTCAGGAGACCATCCGCCACCTCATCAGGAGCATGCCTAGGCGTTGTAGGGAGGTTATACAGACACATGGAGGCCACACACAATACCGAGCCCCATTTTGACTTGTTTTAAGGACATTACATCAAAGTTGGATCAGCCTGTAGTGTTTTTCCACTTTAATTTTGTGTGTGGCTCCAAATCCAGGCCTCCATTGGTTAATAAATTCGATTTCCATTGATGATTTTTGTGTAATTTTGTTGTCAGCACATTCAACTTTGTACAGAACAAAGTATTCATTCAGATCTAAGATGTGTTATTTGAGTGTTCCCTTTATTTTTTTGAGCAGTGTATATTGTGAAATGATAAACATTTGAACATAGCACTTTACATTAGAAAACAAATTCTACTTTGACAGATGCTGGTGCTGTTATAATACGGAGGCCCCCTGCCAGCCGCCTCCGTCAACAGTGGCAATATTTCATGGTGTCCTGTAGCTGTTGCGTTGTGTTCGTCCTTCAGGTAGGCAGGGCCTATTAGTATACCTGACATCTGAGGGTCGTTTGGCTGGTCGTTTTGGCGTATATATGTTTTGTCTTTGTACTACTGGTTGACTGCTGGTTATTGTATCCTTAATTTGGATTACTTCATGGGTTTTGAGTTTGAGCATTTTATCTATTAAATCTTCCCTTTTCCCTGAGACTGGCACGATCGCTTCCTTTTTTATTTGCACTCCTCACCCATCAGGTGATAAATATTAGAGCTTTTACTTTTACTTTCAGTACTTAAGTACATTTGAAGGCCAGTACTTTTATACCTTTACTCAAGTAGAAGACTAAAGGGAGGTCTTCTGCTTGTACATGGTTTGTGTACCTTGTCCACCACAGGTTTCTTTTATGTTTATTTTTAGTTTGTTTTTATTGTCAGTGGAGAAAATGCTTGACATTAAAGGTCAGAGTGTTTGTTAGGCAAGAACCTATGCTTTTAAAGAGCAGTGGGAAATATGTCCAAAAATATCTACTTGATAACCAGCACAAAACCTTGCCTTGCACTTAAGGAATTACCACTGAAAACATGCAGGCCCAGCTGAACAGGTGATCGACCAAGCAGGCATAGTGAGGAATATGGAGATGATCTCAGAGCTCGTCTACTCTCATCTCATAGGAGAAACATCAGCATTCAGTACAGGGGGGCCAGGAGCAGGACGTGTGCTGCAACAGTCTTTCCTACTGTTGCTTTATTCATATAGGTAATGTATTAATGTGTTTTTTTCTTTTTTCTTTCTTTTTATGAGAAACAGCAGCAAAAAGAGAATCATATGCAATATCATTACATTTGTATTCAGTATGTTCTGTATTCCATATTTATTCCTTTTGTTGTTATTGTATTTTAAACTAAACTTCCTAAGTGCTTCTGGGCTGTACATGTTTGTTAGCAAAATAGAAAGTATGAATGTGCTGAATGGTAAAACACACCAATTTTGAAAAAAAAAAAAAAGAAAACCAAAATAGAGACAAATATGAACCATGAGCAAACCTACACTAGCATCTCTGATCAAAATTCATTTTGCAACTGCACTAGCATCTCTGAACAAAATGATTTTTTAGTGTGTGCACATTTCCTGTTTTGCTTGTTTCCTGTTGAATCGTTAAGCCTAAAAAAGACTGCTGCCTCGTTCGGTAGATATTTCAGTGCTGATAATGCAAATGCATGACATCAGATCTGAGGGGTGGTTCTCTTAGTCGGTATGCTTTCACACAGTGAGGGGAAATGTGCAGAAATGTCTTTATTTTTTTAGGCCTTCAGACCAGGCTATGGGCTTGGTATGGTTTTTGTTCAGTATTGTGGAGTCATATAGCCAGAGTTGTGCTTATTTCATTCAATCATAAACAGCTTGCCTTGCCCTTCAGGCCTGTCTAAAGTCTTGGTGTGGTTTTTGTACAGCTGTGTGAGTGTTCTGGGGTACTGTGGGGCCTGGCTGCACAGTACCACACAGCAGACCCGGTCTCATTCACAGCAGACGACTCCAGGGTGGTTCTGAGCTTCTCAGGTCTCTTACAGTTAAACTGGCCCTCACTGACTGGATCCACTAACCCCACACTTAGAGAACTGAACATCAGTGTGAAGCCTGCTGTTGGAGTCCAGCGATACCAGTACAAATAAGGATAATCAGTACCGGTGATGAAACAGGAGACCTTCAGAGATGATCCAGCCGAAAGAACCAAATATTTTGGTTCCTGATGGACCTGTATGGGCTCGATACCTGTGATTAACAAAAACATCAGGTTAACCATCACCATTGAAACTGTTTCAACCTATGTGATGTTGGTCATGACATGATTAACTTACATGTAGTGGAAGGCCATCGTAGTGTCAAAAAGCAGATAATCAAACTCAAATGTTTCATTCTGAGTAGAAACACATGCAGCAGCAGAGGACTCGTGTTTAAAAAACTTACTCTGGGGGCGGGGCCTAAGGTCACTCATGCTGGTTCTTTAGCAAGACACCTGTCACAAAAAAACCCTCTAAAATGGATATGATTGTTTTTAAAATGCCTTGAAACATAACTTCAAAGGCATGCTTTTATGGCATTAAAAATATTAAGTAAAGTATATGTGTATATAATATACACAACATGATGATTTTTTTTTATTAATATATAGTGTTAAAAAATTAACTTGTTATGTTGACCTCTAAGTGTATACCTCAAGGGAATACTTCCAAACAAGGAAAATGTGCTAAAATGAAAAATGCATTTAGGAGTAAGTCTTTTTCTCATAAATATGATGTGCTAGATTCCTCTACTTTTCTGGAAATATGTGAAAGATTCAAAAACACACATTTTACAATATTGCCTATTGCTATATTTATTATGAGAAATACAATGGTTTACAGTCATTTACTGTAAGCAGCTTTGGGTTTTGTTTGGTTTATATATGTATTTTAGGGATGAACTTAAAATAAAGCAGCACAGCTTTTAGGCCACATATATTCTGTAATGCAGCTTTAATCATAATAACACAGTTAAGATTACATTAGTGCTTAGCATTAAAAAATATTGTATCAAATATAATACATTTTATTCAGCATGGTTCTGATGGCAAAATATTCAATATCCCAATATGAAATGTTCAAAATACTGAATGTAAAATAAAAAAACAAACACCAACTTGGAAAAAATCATTAGAGAGAAATGCAAGCTGAGCAAACCTGCACTACCCTCTCAGAGCAAATTTCATTCTCACTGTGTGTGCACGTTTCCTGTATTGCTGGTTTCCTGTTGAATCTCGACCTAAAAATGACTCTGCTGCCTGTGAATACATGATGCTGTAGATCATGGAGTCATACAGCCAGAGTTGTGCTTATTTAATTCAATCATAAACAGCTTGCCTTGCCCTTCAGGCCTGTCTAAAGTCTTGGTGTGGTTTTTGTACAGCTGTGTGAGTGTTCTGGGGTACTGTGGGGCCTGGTTGCACAGTACCACACGGCAGACCCAGTCGCATTCACAGCAGACGACTCCAGGATGGTTCTGAGCTTCTCAGGTTTCTTACAGTTAAACTGGCCCTCACTGACTGGATCTACTGACCCAACACTTACAGAAGTGAACACCAGTGTGAAGCCTGCTGTTGGAGTCCAGCGATATCAGTACAAGTTTGAATAATCAGTACCAGTGATGAAACAGGAGATCTCCAGGGTTGACCCAGAGGAAAGAACCAGATCTTCTGTATTCTGATGGACCTCTATAATCTGCATAACTGGGACAATTCAAATTAATTACATGTACATGTTAATTACAAATACAGTTTGCAGCTATGTGTTATTAACAATATTAACTTACATACTGTTGTAGAACACTGCAGTATCAAAATGCAGAAACTGAAATTCAAATGGATCATTTTGAATGGTTTTACACATAGTAGCTGTTGCTTCATGCTTAAATATCATTAAGCCTAGCATGCCATTGTGGGGCGTTGCATTGTGGGCTGTCAGTCAGACATTTAGCACTACTAACTCTGACTGAATATCTATGCACTATGGCAGCTAGTGGAGTGCGTGCATTGTATATATTGTTAAACATTGTATTAAAATAAGAAGATAAGACTCTTACTTTATTATGTCCTTCATTTAATCATTGCGCTGTTTCCCAAGCATGTTTCTTGCTCATTTCCTGTGTGAACAGCTCCCCCGAGTGGTGACAAGTGGCCATAAACTGAACATTTAGTCTTGGAACTTTTACAGTGAAATTATGGCTTCTGGATTAAATTCCCAATCCTTAAAATTGCCAATGAGATACCCAGTGCATTTAATTCTTTCCAACCTCAATTTATATATAGAAATCAAATATAGTACAATTATAATGCAATAATCTTATGTAGTGCAATATATATTACAATTTTAGTGCAATAATCCCATATGGTGTGCAATATAGAACAATTATAGTGCAAAAACCTAGACAGAGATTTAGATATGTAGATGGAGCAGAGGTCATTATTTTATGAGTTATCATCTACAGCAAAGTGTCTATGCAGCCAGCTGGTCAGTTAGACCATGACTTAGTCCATGTTTCTGTGGTAAGTGGACTCCACTGACTCCAACCCGTTTCTATGGGAACAGCTGTAGTCTCAATGGCTATAGCTGTCACTTCACAAAGGTTTCCTGGCATTAAATACTCCGCCATGTGAGAACAATGGAGAGACGACAGGAGTGGAATGGTTTCAAAATGTTTATATGGTGTCTCAACATTAATAGCACAGTTTATACAGTTCTTCATTAACAGTACTGATGCAAACATCTAAATGCACAGCACATGATTATAAATAAAACAATAACAGATATAATAAATCAAAATAACAAATAAAATAAAAGATTTCCACAGGAGGAGCCGACATATTGAATTGCTTTTACATTCATTTAATCTGTACATGACAACACTTTGTACTTCAGAGCGGACTCATTGGACGCCAGCTACTCATCTGAGGTCAGATTTGAACATCTCCTCATAACGGGGAAAAGAAACGGTTGGCCAAAGCTGATCTCAGACCTGTCTGGGCCACGCGGCGAACAGGGCAGCATGGATCTGTATGCAGGGAGAGAACCACTGACCACTCCCCCCCACCCAATAGGTCTGACCACTCCCCCCTACCCGATGGGTTTGACCACTCCCCCTACCCGAGCGGGCCCCCAGGCCTTGCTCATGGCATAGTTAAAGCAACTGGCACAGCAGAAGCTAGAGAAATAGCGGTGGCCACACAGACGGGCACTGACGATCAGCTCACAGTTGGCCAACTCTGGTTCATCCACGCAGTCGGGTGACAGCCCCGGGCCCCCGCTGTAATCTGGAGAGAGGATAAAATTATACAGATTGAGAATCAGTGAGCTTACTGTTATGTTGACCACCTACACCTAAAAACCTAGCACATATTTCATGCTTTGAGGGGTGAAGCCTGCCACTAAGCATTTTGGTATTTTAGAAGCAACTGAATTTTCCTATAACTTTTGATTGTGGCTTTAAATGTTGTATATTACTTGACAAGCCACGTCAAATACATACAGTACCTGTAATAACTGTGGACTGGAGGCTTTCTTTGTGATGAAACGTGAAACACCCTACCTTTGTTCACCCGGACCTCCGCGCTGGCACTGACGGAGGATGAACCCGTGTAGGCGTTGCAGGTGTAGGAGCCTTCATCTGCAGGCTGCACGTTATTCAGAGTGAGAGCGCCATCTGCTGACACCTGAATGTGAAGCCCGTCTGGCCGCACTGGGAGGCCGTTCCTGCCCAGAAGCAGTTTGGTAATGTCACAAGGACTCATCAACACGCCCCGTTGTCTTCATGAGGCTACACAGCTGCAGGTTACAAACATAATGCTGGGTTTTTGCTAAATTCGACTACTCGTGTTAGCACAGACCTGGACCAGACGACCTTGACGTTTTCCCCAGAAACTACACAGGGGAGCTGGGCTGTGCCGCCCCGTGACACCTGCACGTTGCTGGGAGCCGTGATGATCCTCAGGTCTCCTGGAGGCGCAGGACAGAGACACAGCCATTGCACTCAGACTCGGACAGACTCACACAACAGGCGGTGGGAGGACAGGTGTGCGTCTGACAGAGTTATTGCATTTAGCAGGTGGAACGCATCGAACCCAAAACTCTGAGATGGATCTGCAGCTGCTCCAGTTGTTGACCACGAGAGGCGGTGCACGTGTAGACTCCAGAATCGTCCGACGTCAGGGTGCTAATCACCAAAGTCCCGTCAGACTCCTGCGAATGCCTACGCAATCGCAGCCCCAAACAAAGGAGTGGAGGCACAGGAGAAGGGTGGAGGCATAAGAGAAGGGTGGAGGCATAAGCATAAAAAACAGGTAGATCACACCAGTGTATACACACCAGCTTGAAAACACACTGTAGTGTTTTATTTTCCTTTACGCGGGGTTAATGTAACATGCTCCCGCACACAAACACACAGGTACCTGGGAGTGTTCAGGACGGCTCCGTTCTTGGTCCACTGAATGCTGACCGAGGCGGACACAGAGGTGGGCAGAACGGTACAGTACAGCCTGGCTGTCTGAGCAGCACGTGCCTCAACCAGCACCGGGCCCGCCCTGTCGATACTGAACCTGACAGAACCCACAGCACAATGGCCACAATGACTGGGTGATCTGCTCATATGGGGTCATACATTATATGACAGTGGGTGTGTCTATGCACTGGTGGGTGTGTCCATGCACTGTTGGAGGTGTGGTTAATAGGCAGTACTGGGTATGGGGCACGTGAGGGACAGCAGGCAGGGAGTTTGCGGGATCTGCTCCATCCTGAGGTATCAGTGGCTCCTGAACAACCTCTACAACCACAAAACAAACAAATCCACTGTCAGATCCACCGTGACAGCAGCAAGCACAAACTCAGCTGCATATCAGTTTGAGGAGCAAATTGTTGTATGATGGCATTATTGATGAAAGTATGGGCAGGGACGAGTCACCTGAGACAGACAGGTAGATGTAGCGATGGTCTCTCTCACGGTCACGTGTGGCCACACACAGCAGCCAGCCGGAGTCCTCCACCGTCACCGGGCCCACAAGCAGAGAGCCATCAGCCTGCTGTCTGTGCCTGAATGTTGGAGAGAAGCACTGCTGGGAACCCGTGAGGGATTTAGGCACTTCAAAATAGATATGAAGTAAAAACAAAGTTCACGCTGTTAAAGGTTTGATAGATTACTTGTAACTTAGAACTTTATCATCGCTGTGTTTGATGGGTTAAAACAATGCAGTGTCTGATATGAGAGGGAGGGCTAGATGAAACAGGAGCTGCCGAACGGTCAGTGCGACTAAAGGCTAGAAGTGACTGAACAGCTGACGTACCAACCTGGAGGGGTTCAGAGGGGCTCCGTCTCTTCTCCACTCTACTGCCACAGTGGAGGATGGAGGTGGGTGAACCCTGCAGGGCAACACCACCAGCTGGCCAGCCAGCCCCTCCACCCTAGAGGGGTCCGACTTGTCTATACTCACGCCCACAGACGTCCAGCTGAGGCAGGTCCAGTCAGGTGGAACAGGAGGAAGAGAGGAAGAGGAAAAGAACAGGAGAACAGGAAAGCCATGCGGAAAGAAGCAGAGAGAAAGAAAGAAAGAAAGAAAGAAAGAAAGAAAGAAAAAGAAAGCAGAGAGGAAGAGAAAAGAAAATCACTTTATGCTTTCCTCTTGGCCACAGCACAGCACGTCCTGCAGCCGTCAAAGTAATGCATAAAGACCCGTCTGAACCGGGCTGCAGTCCCAGAACCAGCAGACAGCACCAGTACCGGCCCGTCTGCTGCTTCTGCTTCAGCGGAAAGGGAGGACGTCGTCCAGACCACACAGAGGAGACAGAGAACCCGGTCCTTAGCGGAGACGTCTTAGCGTGTTCAAGTGGACAGTGGAGAACTGAGAGTGGGTGTCCAGGCAATCGCCTTGTGATAGAGAAATGGTACTGCAAAATGAAGGTTTGTTTCCTGCTCTGAGTGGTGTTTATTCGTGAAGACATACCAGTCACATTATTACAGCACAGTTCACAGCTGGGGTAGCAATGTTGTCAGGTTTTATGCTCTAAATCAACACATTCCAGTATGATTAAATATGGGCAAACATGAGAATACAGGATATATAACAACATTCACAGACACACTGACCAACAATGCAAAAAGGAACAAGCAGATCTACTGAGACACGTGTGTTTATTAGTGCCACGAAATGACAAGTGTGTTTATTAGTGCCACGAAATGACAAGGGCCACACAGACAAAGGGCTCACATGGTACTGAGAGAGAGACAGGTGTAGTGTACAGGTGTAGCATAGATTCAGGTGGAGGGTGGAGACACTACAGGTGTAGCATAGATTCAGGTGGAGGGTGGAGACACTACAGGTGTAGCATAGATTCAGGTGGAGGGTGGAGACACTACAGCTGTAGGGGTAGATTCAGGTGTAAGGTGGAGACACTACAGGTGTAGGGGTAGATTCAGGTGTAAGGTGGAGACACTACAGGTGTAGGGGTAGATTCAGGTGTAAGGTGGAGACACTACAGGTGTAGGGGTAGATTCAGGTGTAAGGTGGAGACACTACATGTGTAGGGGTAGATTCAGGTGTAAGGTGGACACACTACAGGTGTAGGGGTAGATTCAGGTGTAAGGTGGAGACACTACAGGTGTAGGGGTAGATTCAGGTGTAAGGTGGAGACACTACAACTGTAGGGGTAGATTCAGGTGGAAGGTGGAGACACTACAGGTGTAGGGGTAGATTCAGCTGTAAGGTGGAGACACTACAGGTGTAGGGGTAGATTCAGGTGGAAGGTGGAGACACTACAACTGTAGGGGTAGATTCAGGTGTAAGGTGGAGACACTACAACTGTAGGGGTAGATTCAGGTGGAGGGTGGAGACACTACAGGTGTAGGGGTAGATTCAGCTGTAAGGTGGAGACACTACAGGTGTAGGGGTAGATTCAGCTGTAAGGTGGAGACACTACAGGTGTAGGGATAAATTCAGGTGTAAGGTGGAGACACTACAGGTGTAGGGGTAGATTCAGGTGTAAGGTGGAGACACTACAGGTGTAGGGGTAGATTCAGGTGTAAGGTGGACACACTACAACTGTAGGGGTAGATTCAGGTGTAAGGTGGAGACACTACAGGTGTAGGGGTAGATTCAGGTGTAAGGTGGAGACACTACAGGTGTAGGGGTAGATTCAGCTGTAAGGTGGAGACACTACAGGTGTAGGGATAGATTCAGGTGTAAGGTGGAGACACTACAGGTGTAGGGGTAGATTCAGGTGTAAGGTGGAGACACTACAGGTGTAGAGGTAGATTCAGGTGTAAGGTGGAGACACTACAACTGTAGGGGTAGATTCAGGTGTAAGGTGGAGACACTACAACTGTAGGGGTAGATTCAGGTGTAAGGTGGAGACACTACAGGTGTAGGTGTAGATTCAGGTGTAAGGTGGAGACACTACAGGTGTAGGGGTAGATTCAGGTGGAGGGTGGAGACACTACAGGTGTAGGGGTAGATTCAGGTGGAGGGTGGAGACACTACAGGTGTAGGGGTAGATTCAGGTGTAAGGTGGAGACACTACAGGTGTAGGGGTAGATTCAGGTGTAAGGTGGACACACTACAGGTGTAGGGGTAGATTCAGGTGGAGGGTGGAGACACTACAGGTGTAGGGGTAGATTCAGGTGGAGGGTGGAGACACTACAGGTGTAAGGGTAGATTCAGGTGTAAGGTGGACACACTACAGGTGTAGGGGTAGATTCAGGTGGAGGGTGGACACACTACAGGTGTAGGGGTAGATTCAGGTGGAGGGTGGACACACTACAGGTGTAGGGGTAGATTCAGGTGTAAGGTGGACACACTACAGGTGTAGGGGTAGATTCAGGTGGAGGGTGGAGACACTGGCAGGCTAACACACTGAACCCAAGCCCAAGAGCACCAGTAGTGCCAGGAATGCACTAGTCCCAAAAGCGCAGCGATGTCCAACCCGGTGGCGGAGAGGGGAGTCAGCTCCTCCTGGGCAAAGTGTGCACATGTGAGAGTGTGTGATTGAGTGTGTGTGTGTGTGTGTGTGTGTGTGTGTGTGTGCACACAACCAGAGGGAAAGAATTTATAGGGTGTGTTAAGGAATTAAACAGGGCACACATTAAGGCAAGTATGAACTTAAGCGAACATGAACACAGGGCAAGTATTAACATATGCAGACTTTACCATGCGCACATGTGCATTATATGTGTTTGTATAACCCAGCCCTGTTGACAGAAGTAGGAAGGGTTTGTGTAATCCGTATGTGTAAGCAGTGTATGCATATTGATGTGCATAGCCTAAGCCATGTCATGCTAATGAGATATGCTAACCATATTAGTAGATAAATTAAGATACATTATATATATATGAGAACATGGTCCTGGACCTGCACCTGAATGTGTATGTGTGTGTGTGTGTGTGTGTGTGTGTGTGTGTGTGTGTGTGTGTGTGTGTGTGTGTGTGTAAAATGCTGTAAAATAGTCCGTTCTCAGGGGCAAAGTCTATTCCGGGTCCTAAGACAGGAACAGAGGCGGTGGCAGGGGGCGGGGCTGAACTGGGAGGGCGGAGTTCTGGGCGGAGCTCTTACCTGGCGGCAGTGCTGCTGAGCTGCGCAGCTCTGGCGGCGGGACGACGAGCATGCTGCTTCCTGTGGCTGTGGTGGGCATGACTGGTGGCGATGGCACCCAGGTGGGCGTGGCCCTGGTGGGCGTGGCCCTGGGTGCCACCACCGTACTCTACGGAGACCGGGCGGGCGCTCCGGCATGTCTGCTGGCACTCGTCAACAGAGGCAAAGTTGTTGCTGTTTCCGTGGCAGCCACCATACCAGAAGTGCACGCAGCGGGAGGAGGCGGGGTCGTAGTGGTAGCGGGCGGCCCACTGGTCACACGGGCCTGGAGCGTTCGGCAGCTCGCAGGGTCCACGCAGCACT
The DNA here is from genome assembly GCF_052324685.1 of Brachyhypopomus gauderio. Classification (NCBI taxonomy): domain Eukaryota; kingdom Metazoa; phylum Chordata; class Actinopteri; order Gymnotiformes; family Hypopomidae; genus Brachyhypopomus; species Brachyhypopomus gauderio. The sequence continues at coordinate 4,554,233 of NC_135227.1, read as the reverse complement.
GCAGGAACCCCAAAACACGCCCAACACACCCAACACAGCGTCTTGAGTCACTGGACCGCAGCACTAACACGTCACATCTGTTTCCAACTCCCAGCTGGATCTTATCTAACCTCACCCATCGACTTTATAACTTCATTTAAAGGCTTGTAATTCGCTGACCTGTTTAACCTACGAGCTGTTTGACCTACGTGGTGTGCTCGTAACTCACCGCTGGTGGGGGAACCGAGGCAGCCCTCTCCGTCAGCTCCAACAGCAGCAGTCCGGCCGTCGTAGCAGCACCCGTAGGTGGACATGTGGCAGTCTCCATCTGCAGGCTGAGGGCAGAGAGATCACAACAGACAGAGACACAGGCGGAAAACACTGGACTATGGCGCTGCTCCAGTAAGGCTGGCCAGGAGTGTGTCATGGTGAAGGACCGATACTCACAGCAGGGGTAGGAGGGATATATTCTGGACAGCCTTCCTTATTGGGGCCGAGAGCTTGACTCACTCCGTCTTGACAGCAGCCATATCTGAGAGATGTGATGGGGACTGATGTGTGAGCGGCCTGGTAAGCCGTGGGTCCCAGTATGTGTGTGTGTGAGTGTGTCTTGTGTGTGATGACATGCTAGACTCGGTTCTGCCAGACAGATACCTGGTGCGGATACAGGATGGACTCGTCGGGCAGCCTTGGCCCCGGAAACCACCGGCTGGTGTCCTGCCATCCGGACAGCAGCCATATGTAGTCTGAGTGCAGTGGGGAGTTAGGTGTGTGGTGCCAATAGGAGGCTGGTGTTCTGAGGGAGGTGGAAAGGGTGAGAAAGACAGACAGACAGACAGACAGACAGAGAAAGAGAGAGAAGATTTTTTAGTGAGTTTACTCTGAAGGATATCTTTCTTACTACAGGGAACAAATAATCACTGTACAAAGAAGTCAAAGAAAGATAATAACAAGAAAAAAAGAAACAAATGACAGAAGAAGAAGCAGGAGCCAACTACAAATATGGAAATGAAGACAGCACACTAGCACCATCATTCACATCATTCTCAATTATCACAGTATTCACATCATTCACAATCACTATACCATTCACATCCTTCAGGACAGCACTAGTTCCTAAAAGTGCCTTGAAATTTTTTAGTCAAGCAGGACTCCCCGAATCCCCCCGCCCCCCCACAGACATTGTCCACAACAACAAGCCATTCATGTCAAGAAAATTGGGGCACGACGCCAAGACAAGGACAGGAGATGCGGAGGACAGGAGGCACAGAGGACAGGAGACGAGGAGGACATGACACTGGGGCCGGTGGGCAGAAGAGAGTGGCCAGAGCCAAGGCGAAAGGGACAGGGGGGCCATGAAGAGCTTGTGATGCAGCGAGACCACCAGACAGGATGCAGGAAAGGGAGGCGTGGGACGGGGGAGGAGTGGGACGGGGGAGGCGTGGGACGGGGGAGGCGTGGGACGGGGGAGGCGTGGGACGGGGGAGGAGTGGGACGGGGGAGGCGTGGGACGGGGGAGGCGTGGGACGGGGGAGGTGTGGGACGGGGGAGGCGTGGGACGGGGGGCACCTGGGCCGTGGTCCTCGGCGGGGTAGCGGTGGAAACCGTGCAGGGTGTTGTCATATCCTCTGGGGTCCTGCATACTCGGAACCTCTGTTCAACATGGATCAAAGCCAATGTCAGCCAGGAAAACTCGCTCCAGAAAATAACCATTAATGCAGACTCCTGGACTATGGAATAGACCCACGTCTATAAAAGCAAGAGCATGTTTGCACTGGCAATGAGATTCCTTAACAGCTCACAACACAGTGTAAAGGGAAACACTTTCATAAATCCATTATGTTATAGATGACTTGAGAGAGTTGTGTGTGTGTGTGTGTGTGTGTGTGTGTGTGTGTGTGTGTGTGTGTGTGTGTGTGTGTGTGTGTGTGTGCGTGCGTGCGTGCGTGCGTGCGTGCGTGTGTGTGTGTGTGTGTGCGTGTGTGGCAGGGGTATACCTTGGGGGCTGTAACAGGGTTGAGTGTTGCAGCTCTCCACAGTAGAGGGTTTGGGGTGGGTGTTACAGTGCTCTGCACCATAAAGGTTCCTCTGTGTGTCTGAACAGATCACCTGCCGCTCACGAAGCCCCGAGCTACAGCTCTTAGAGCACTGATGGGGGAGGGAGGGAGGGAGGGAGAGAAACAAGAGAGAAAGAAAGAGAAAGAGAAAGAGAAAGAGAAAGGCAGAGACAGTGGGATTCATGAAATTTATGAGCTGTGGGATTTGTGAAGTTTACGAGCTGTTAAGTGTAGAGCGCAGGTGTGAAAACAGGGCGTAGTGGAGTGTGTATACGAGTGTGTTTCTAATCTCACCAGGCCCCAGTCGCCAACGTGCCAGGCCACCGCACCTCTGCAGGCAGGCATCTCACAGGGCTGGGTCCTGCGAGGCGTGCGGACAGTCCCACACATGTAGTCCTCGAGATGGGCACCTCCCGAACCCACACACACCACGTCCCTTGTCTGCTGCCCGGAGCCACACGTTACCGAACACTACACACACACACACACACACACACACACACACACACCAAAGAGTGCTCACAGTCCACACAAAGCATATATATGCACAAATATATAAAACAGTGCACACCATTTATGTGTTTATAATGCTGTACCTGTACGCTTTCGGTACGTTTAGATATTTTTTACATTTTTTATTGCATTAATGATATTGCGGGCGGCACAGTGGTGTGGTGGTTAGCACTGTCGCCTCACAGCAAGGCGGTCTGGGTTCGATTCTCGGTCTGGGCTGCTCTGTGTGGAGTTTGCATGTTCTCCCTGTGCCTGCGTGGGTTTCCTCCGGGTACTCCGGTTTCTTCCCACAGTCCAAAGACATGCGTGATAGGTTGATTGATCATGCTAAATTGCCCGTAGGTGTGAGTGTGTGCGTGTGTGTTGGCCATGCGGTGGACTGGCGACCTGCCCATGGTGTACCCTGCCTTCGCCCGAAGATGTTGGGATTGGCTCCAACCCCCCAACCCCCCCCCCGTGACCCCGCCTGGCGGGATTAAGCGGTTCAGATAATGGATGGATGGATGGATAATGATATTGCACTGCTCGGACTACAGAGTCTCTTGCCGTCTTCAAACGTAGACTAAAGACTCACTTAAATGTGCTCTAACAATGCAGATATCACTTGTTGCCCTTGTTCTTAAATTGTTTGTGCTTCTAGCTATAAGCTTTAATTCCTGTAGTTTAAGTTTGAGCCTATGTTTATTTGGAATACTAGTTAACGGCATTGATTCCTGTAGTTTAGTAGTAGTCTGGCTCGGGGGGATCTTGAATTGTGACCTATCTGTGCTACTATCTAGGATGAATTCTGTGAAGTCTCTCTGGATAAGAGTGTCTGCTAAATGCCCTAAACGTAAATGTAAATGATGTAATGATAATACTGAAATGTGATCTATTTTATACAAGGGCTGGTGTTTCTGCTAGTGCCTGTCTGACTCAGAGGTTGACTGAGCTGTTATTTTTGAACACCCAGAATGAAAGGAAACCACCAGCTGACCCTGCTGATTAACGGGCCGGGAAGTCCCACCACTGCCAGCAGCAGTAACCCCAGATGGAGACGGTATCACTGCAGTGATAGCAAGACAGGAAATGGGTGAGCTGCTGACTGAAACCACCGTTTCGCTGAACTGACGTGGACCGTGCTGCTGAACACAGAGTGAGGAAAGGACTCTCAGACTCTCGGTGGAGGAGGCCGAGGCCGTCTGTGCGTGCAGGGCAGGAGGTTCACCTGGGACCAGGCAGACACGCTGTACTCGGCACACCGCTGCATGTTACACTTCTGCTGGCTGAGGGGTCGCGAGGTGTAGGCCTCACACAGAGAGTCGTCCACCACCCGCGAGCCGGACGAGTCATGGGCCACACACTCCACCCGCCGGCCCTGGGAACCCCCGCCACACGTCGCCGAACACTGGTTCCACTCGCCGATCTTCCAGCTGCCTCACACACACACACACACACACATACACACACACAAAAACAGCACAGCCAAGAGCAGCAGTTACATATTGAGCTGCAGGGGTATGACGGGACCTCCATACCAAGCTCTGGCAACAGATGCAGACCCAGCAGACAGCACAGCTACACCCAAAGCAGCACCACTCACAGCAGAGGTCAATCATATTCATAATGCAGGTGGTTAATTCGCACAACAATTATACAAACTCACTCTAAAAGGACACCGAAAACATCTCAGTTCATACTCAGCAGGATTGGTTAACCCTTTCCCTGTTAGCCTTGGGATGATCAATTTGGAAGAAAAATATTATATATAATAATACATATAATAATATTATTATATATATCTGGAAGGTAAGTCCGTCCCACCAACCCTGAGAGTAGCCCAGGCAGCTTTACTACAACACATGGACAGCAGCCCAGCTCAGAGCTCCAGGGATCAAGTTCATGGGTCACGCAGAGTGCACATGCACTGTGGGGATTTAGCCATGTGCCCACTGAGTGGAACCAGCAGCACAGAGCTGCCTGGTTCTGGAAGGCTTTTGGCAGGGGAAACGCTCTGAGGTGGACAGTTGCCTCTGGCCTCGGTTCATCTCCACGAGCGGAAGAACAGGCCCCTACACATGGAAGGCATCAGTGCAGACCGAGCTCAAACACAACACTGGTGGAAATTAAAGCCGTGGGGGAAGCTGTTGTGTAGGTCTTATGTCAAACGAGTCTGAAAGTTCTAGGAAATCGTATATGTCTAAGTAGCTGACGTAATGCACAGCTTTGAGGATGTGTATGAAGAGGACAGGGGTTAATCTCTAACTCTCAGAATCCATCTGTGAATCCCTGGTAACCTTAAAAGGAGCCCATGAAAGCAGTTATGTTCTCTGAGCATCTAAGCTGCAGACTGTGGACATCAGTTAGTGTTTGAGGACATAATCTGCTGCCTCGGGCTGCGTTACCTGTACACCTGTATATAGACCTGCGCCGGCTCCCTGGGTCTCCAGACCTGCGGCTGGTACACATATGCCATCCTTATGGAACAGGAGCAATACACCAAGAGGTTTCAGGCTCAGTGGTTCCCCACCGATCACACAGCCCAGATCAATAGGAACACAACAACAACAGTAAACAGGATCACATCATCAGCGGAATGGTTTCACCAGTCACATGGGCAGGGGGGACTAAGAAGGCCGTGAACAGGGACGCGAAGGACTGACAACTGTCCCCTCGTCCCGTAAACTGTGGGGTGGCCGAGGCTTTGAGACATTCGATGTCTTGTACCTGTGGGTTAGGGGACACTGCTGTTCATTGCACGTGCGGTTGTTAACAGGACGAGGCAGGGACGCACACAGATAGTCGGGATAGGCTTCGTTATCGATGGCGCAGAAGACCAGGCGAGACTGGTACCCTGCACAAACGATAAACACGAGGACATTCACAAACGTACAGACGCAAAATTTCAGGGTCGGGAGGGCGAGAGTATGCTGTGCCACGGAGTGACAGCGGGTGAAGACTGAGGTGGGGGGACACGGCGGGACACTGACCCGAGCCGCACTCCCTGCTGCAGGTGGACCACGAGCCGTAGCTCCAGTAGTAACCCTCGCGGGAGCGGTCGTTTGGTAGGTAGTACTCGCACTCCACTCCCTGGTTGGGCTCCTGAATGATCAGCTGGAAGGAGACCACAGCAGAGGGTCAGCTGGGAGACAGCTCCCAAAGGCAGGCTGGAAACAGTGGCACACACACCGTCACACAGACAGGCTTAGTGTTCCGCTAGCTTTAGCACACGCCATGCAACTGATGAAAAGCAGCTAAATATTGCAACATGGAATCCTTTAGTGCTGGAGCGTGGATCTAGAGGCCTGGGGCTCACCTCAATCACAAGGGGCTCAGTGGTGGGGCCACGGCCGACGATGCTTTCAGGGGCCATCTCCCCCTCCGCTGCTCTTTGGTAGTACAGCGTGGTGCCAGCGATGGGAGCAGCCCGGGAGAATTCGATCACCCAGTGCCCGTTAAGATAGTACTCACCACGCAGGTTCTTAACAGCTGTTAGAATTCACACTGACACCATATTACTAACGCCACTACTACCAGCAATAACGTTATAGTTGATTCATAGCCTCAATTCACACATACAGCTACTAAATCACACACGGACTCACCCAAGTAGTTACGAGTCGCTACGGTCTCACTGATACGGATGCTGGTAGCACCAACGGGTATGATGAACATTTGATTGTAACCTAAAACACAGAACGCGAGGCGGGTTTTGTGGAGCTGGCCAGGACACGCTGAGGTGCGACCCGCTAGCCCGGGCATTACCTTTGGGCAGGTTGCGCACAGAGAAGGTGTTGGAGACGCGGTGGCAGGACCGGCCGTCTCCACCGCACTGCAGACACGCGTCCTCCTCCTGCTGTGATTCCAGCATGTTGTCACAGCCCAGACGCTGGCGACAGGATGTGGGCAGGACGGAGGCATTTGAGGGGAAACAGTGGGACACATTTTTGGGACCACACAACCACAACTCTTCAAAGCCAGGATGAAGGACGGGGGAAGTGGTGGTGTCTTTATGGGAATGGAAAGTCTTTTGTTTTCATAATTTAGTATCACATGAATAAAGTAGCAGTATTAAAACATAAAAAGAATAAACATGAAAATTTGCAGACCATAATGCGACCAACTAGTGTCTTTAATCTGAGAGAGTGAACCAACGTGGTGAAATCATGACATGGGTCTTGACACAACTGAAGGAGTACTGGGCTCTTTCAGCACCCAACACAGACGGCCTTTAATCCGAGACGAAAGGCAGGCGCAGCGTACAACAGTCTGGTCCAGCACCCTGACAGGGCTGGGGTGTGGGGTCGGTTCTATACACAGACCAGCGCCTGCAGAGGTGCGGGGCATTCACAGCTCACCCTGCATACGCCCTCCACACAGACGTCCCTCCTGCCTGGGTGGCAGCGTGTCCCGTCCACCACAGAAGAACGATGACGGTAGTAGAAGTTCTCCGCTCTGGGGATGCAGTTCAACTCGCACGGGTTCTCCGCTGCCAAAGTGCACGTGCGCGTTATTTACATTTGGGGTACAGCAGTAAATTAAGGAACTCACTACCGGGTCCAACAGCCGACATTCATCAAGATAACGCCGGATCAAAGCAAACACAGGTCTCGCAGTAGTAAGTGTCTCTTGGTTACAGAGTTCTGGCATCCATGGTAAGTTGAAAGCAAAACTACAGGGAACTCATCCCTGAACATGTGTACTGATGAAAGCTTTGCCCACTGGGAGTCATGCGCTGCGCATACACACCTCCGTGGTAAGGGAGCCATTTGTAGCGCTTTCCATGGAAGTCAGTGCCGTCAAAATGGGAGCACTGTTCCTCTCTGAAGTCCCGGGAACCCTCGGGGCAGTCCTATGAGAATATAGTATACATATATCACACATATATGTGAATATTACACACACATTGAAGTGAGGCTGGAAACGTGTACTGGGAGGATTTACAGAGAGAGAGAGAGAGAGAGAGAGAGAGAGAGAGAGAGAGAGAGAGAGATCAGCTGAACACTAACTAATGAATCAGAGGCCACCTACAACAGGCAAAGACATGTATTTTCATATTTTTTCATATTTCTTGCACGGATGAAGATAGATGAGTTTTATGGGTACGGGGGGGTGAGGGAGGGGGTGTACCTGAATGTTACAGGAGCGAAAGGACTTATCAGGTCCCACACAGTTGTGGCCTCCATCAGAACTATGAGCAAAAGAGTTAAAGCATAGAAGAAACTATTACAGCACTAAATGGGGGACAAACAGAAGCCTTCAGTAGTACGGCTGCATGTCAAAATGATAAGTTTGCCTTTGTAATTAGACTATTGTTATTAATAACTGTATATTAATCAGATTACTGTATATTAATCAGCATAGTATGCTAGTACAGCTACATCAGTGCATGCATACACACAGACTCATGGCAACATACACACACATACACACACGCACGCACATACACGCACGCGCACACACACACACACACACACACACACGCACACACGCACGCACGCACGCACGCACACGCACGCACGCACACACACACACACACACACACACACACACACACACACACACACACACACACACACACACACAGATTGCCATTTGGCAAAAGGATGTGTGCTCTTCCTGGGTGTGCTGGTGCCTCTCCCTACAGCTGTGCATATCAGGTTTGATGACTATATGCCAAAGTGAAGCAGTCCTAACACATTCCAACATAGGAACTTGTCAGGTCAGGAAATGTGAGCTAACTTTATCCACTTAGGCCGACAATAAAAAGCTGAAATAAAGTAATTACATTAATTACAACTTTTGGACTGGCAAGTCAGCACAAACATTCTTAGAACCTGTGTACCATTTAAGTGTGTGTGTGTTTGTGTGTGTGTGTGTGTGTGTGTGTGTGTGTGTGTGTGTGTGTGTGTGTTAGAGAGAGCATGGATGTATGTCAACTAAGTGGTCTTAGGCCGCATTACATATTGGAGAACTAAGTTTCTTTCTCATGTCTACTTTCAGTAATCTCTGACACATTCACACTATACAGTGCTTCAGCTTGTCTGACATGTAATATGGGAACAGTCTACCTAGTGTGTGTGAAAGTTAGCACCCAAGGGCTAAATCCTTACAGACAGAATTTAGGCAGATGAACAGACCAGATGCTGAGTGGTGCAGAATATGTTTGTATCAACATTATAACAATTGTTTCTTACATTGAAACTTCACCTTTCCTCAATCAACGGTATTGCGGCTTAATGTATAGAAGCTATAGTTTTTTTCTCAATGGGCAATTCTAGCATTCCCAAATTATAGCTTTTCGAAATACACAGGATATACATGATATGCGTGATACCCATTTGAAGTATTTTACATTTTTAACAATATATTTCTCAATGCTTCAGAAAGCCAACCTTGCACTCAGAGAGGGATCACGTGGTTTTCAGAATCCACGGGTCCCGTTTGGAAGCTCACATGATCGGGTGCAAGAGAGAACATGTAGACCAGATTCCAACTGGGGCAGATTTATGGACTCAGCACTACAGCAGTAAGGATTCTCCAGAGCCGGCCTCATTACACCAGCTACCAGGTTCTGCACAGCGTAAGGACACGCCATGCGCTCCTTACTCTTATTCACCACTCATCTACAGTGAATAGAGAAAGCAACAAAGATCCAGTTCCAGTGACAAAACCACCGTCCAGGACCAGATTTCAAGGGCTGGACTTCTGAGGGGCCAGCCGAGTTTGATGTTCCACTAAACACTATTGTCGGCGGAAATGCTCAGTTGAATAACGCTTGAAAGTCTCAGAAGTGTACACAATGTCTATGAAAATTGGTAAATGTTGTAAAGGCTTTAAGGATGTGCTACAGGGAAAGGTCTTTGTCTGAAAGGATGACTGGGAGCAGCAAAGGGCATTCAGGCTTTCAAATTAGGGCTTGTCAGGGAAACGCCTGCTTTTAAAAGTCAGCTTCCAAGTTCAGTAGACAGTAGACTTTTAGTGATTTTAAAATGCACCTGCACTACTAGTGAGAGAACTGGTATAGGAAGCCATGTGCAGTTGCATGCTTGTAAAGCTAATCCAGACCTCCTGGGTAAACAAGAGTGGATCTGATGACTTCAGGGTTTTCCCCCCAGCTATAATGCTTGAAAAGGGAATCTGGTCTGGCCACCTGACTGAAAGAAACCCATGAGGATATCACCCTTGGGGAAAAGAGAAGACTTACTGCAGAGAAGTCAGACCAGCTGATTCTGTGTGCATCAGGTATTCTTGGCAGCAACAATTTCAAAACTGTCATGTGGCTTGAAAAGAATTTGAACTCCTAAACAAATCAGTGCCAGAGGCACCACGGACACACCCAGACTCAGACGCACAAACACACACCGGCAGACGCGATGGGCGTCGGAGGGACGACTGCTCACCGCTGAGTCAAACAGCGTCTTGTCCTCACCGTTACCCCGGTGCCACACGTGCGGCTGCACTCCCCGTACGGCCCCCACTCCTCCCAGTGATCACCGCTGGGCAGCTGTGAACACAACGTTCACACGTAACTCTATTAGGAGATCTCTGTGCAACACGATATTTCACAGACCCACCCTGACCACTCCTTTATGACTACATGGGAGATGTGGAAAAAAACATCGAAGCCTATAATTAATTTGCTATATGTTGCTAAGTAATGTGCATTCACACTGTAATCGAGACGAATATAGCATTATCAGTTATTATTATATTATAAGAGGATTACGGTGGACGGACTCCACGTGTTGATGTTTACATAACAATACTTCATGCAAAGTGAAAGCTGTGATGGCTGCTGCAGTGCAGCACATGCTGAGGGAGCTTTCCTCACACATGAACCACACCTCCACACAGGATTACCCACCCAGGATTACCCACACAAGATTACCCACACAGGATTACCCACACAGGATTACCCACACAGGATTACCCACACAAGATTACCCACACAGGATTACCCACACAGGATTACCCACCCAGGATTACCCACACAAGATTACCCACACAAGATTACCCACACAGGATTACCCACACAAGATTACCCACACAGGATTACCCACACAAGATTACCCACACAGGATTACCCACACAGGATTACCCACACAAGATTACCCACACAGGATTACCCACACAGTATTACCCACACAAGATTACCCACACAGGATTACCCACACAGGATTACCCACCCAGGATTACCCACACAAGATTACCCACACAAGATTACCCACACAGGATTACCCACACAAGATTACCCACACAGGATTACCCACCCAGGATTACCCACACAAGATTACCCACACAGGATTACCCACCGAGGATTACTTACACAAGATTACCCACCCAGGATTACCCACACAGGATTACCCACACAAGATTACCCACACAGGATTACCCACACAGAATTACCCACACAGGATTACCCACCCAGGATTACCCACACAAGATTACCCACACAGGATTACCCACACAAGATTACCCACAGGATTACCCACCCAGGATTACCCACACAAGATTACCCACCCAGGATTACCCACACAAGATTACCCACACAGGATTACCCACAGGATTACCCACCCAGGATTACCCACCCAGGATTACCCACAGGATTACCCACCCAGGATTACCCACACAGGATTACCCACAGGATTACCCACACAGGATTACCCACAGGATTACCCACCCAGGATTACCCACAGGATTACCCACAGGATTACCTACATAGAAGGTACTGCAGACCACCCAGTCTGCCATTTTACACCTTAACTCATGTACTCACTCTACAGGCTCCAACTCGTGGTCTAAAATGTATTCAATAACTAATGTATATAAAAACTAATAAATAATCACAGAAATATTACATTAATTATTATTATTACAGAATTATTGTCATTGTCACACCTATTTCATTCAGCACTGCCCCTCCACTCACCGTGAACACGGGGCCCAGGACCAACTGCAGTGAGGCCACGACCAAAAGCAGCTTCATTGTTCACTAAGGAACACAGACGGTTCTAATGTGAAATGTACCTCTCAGGAATGCAGTGAAAACGACATGTTAAATGTATGTAGATCAACAGAACATTTGGGTGAAACTCAAAAATCGGAACTCAAAGTGAGCAGGGCTTACCAAGTTGTTTAACTAGTCATGCGCCTAATATCCTACAACAAAAGAATAATTTACATAAGTGAAAATTATCAGATTCCTGATCTGAGCAGGAATGAAACATAAGATCTGCATTCCAAGAGGAAACAGTGCCCTGGAGTGCACAATGTGAGCCCCCCCTTAACACTGTCCACCCTCCATGGGAAAAAACAACAAACTGTTTCATTGGGCCATATCACCCAATCACAGGCCCCCCATCACATCAAAATGGCTCTACTTCAGATATTTGCTATGGCTGTCCAGTCAAATGCAGAATGAGCTCTGGCTGTTCATGGGCTTTGATCAAGATGGTTGAGAGCGTCTGATGGCCAGGACGAGAAGGCCGTCACTGCCACCAAAGCATGTGACCTCCCTGGGCACACCGTCATGTCCGGGATCAGTTTAGACCTGGACCCCATGTGACTGGGAAAGAGGTCAAAATCATACTGGAGCCAAAGGATACAGGAGGTAGCAGGCTCAGTATTGTTACATTTAACCTAAATACCTGTTTGCAGACATTTGGGACTGGTTATCAGCATTTGTACCAGCCTGTGTAGTCTAATGTGGGAAAACTATTACCGGAGTTTCAGTGTGGACAATCAGCAATCTTAGTTTGCTGGACACATGATAGAACTAGACAGCAGTTTGTGATTTAAAGAATTGACGCTTAAGATAAAATATACTAATAGATATATGCAACCAAGAAAGGTTGTTAAAATTTCTTTTAATCTATAATCTGAGAAGCCCAGATTACTGCCTGCCAGCATTCACAAGTTGCCACCTGTTCAGGTAATTTGATACAGTTCTTATCTAGATATGCATGCACTAGTACTCATTTAGTGCCAGGGTGCATGGTAATGAAAAATGTTCAAATATACTGATACTGAATGTTACTGTAGTAGGGCCTATATGTATTGTGAAACATGCTGAACTCATTGTTTTCTCCAGTCTTCTAAGTCACCCCACTGCCATCCAGAAGGAAACCACCACAGATAACAGCAGCAGACAACAACAAAACAATACTTTGAGAAGTTCTTTAAATAAATCTGTCAACACAGAGCAAGCACCACTGCACAGATATGGATGGGGTGGACCGTTTGTACCTGCACTTTAAAACATATGTTAACTCTTGTGAAACTGGATTCCAGACAGAGAAATTTAATTACAAGTACCGCGTAATTTAATGTATTTTTCCACCAATACTCCTATAACGCGTTGCATTATATGGATTACATAAAACCAACGTGGTTTGTGAAAGGAAATTATGAATGCAGTAAATGCAGATAAAACGGAATAAAGTCAGAACTCCTCACATTTACAGCTAATCGCGTACGTGAGACGCAGAACCCAACAACTTCACTCGCCCACTCGTTCCTCTCAGATTTAAGTGGTAGTTTGGAGTAGGTTTCTCCTGACTGGGTACAATGAAAGATACGCTTCAACGGTTTACGATTATTCTAGAGTAAAACTCACCAGTTACGACGGAAAGCCCTTCGGTTTACCGTTTACCTGACGACTAACAAGCAGCCATGTAGAAGCGGTGAGTGGGACTGTGGAGCCGGTTTGGTTTCACATGAAGATGTTCAGATGTCAGACCTCTCCTTCTTCTTCCAAATGCCCACTGCGTCACGCACCGAACCGCGGCGTCCCGAGAAATTATACTTCATGAAATGACGGGGAAATTGTGGTTCACTTAAATAGTCATTTTTCCAGTAAAACATCTGTTAATAACACGCATATGTTCTCTGTCTTGTGTGATGCGAGAGCTCGTTTGGTGTGAACGATAGATTCGTTGTTTTTCACAAAACAGATTTAGTTTCAAAAACAAAAATTAAAGAGCAAAACACACAAACAACACATACGCGTTTATCATGGTAATCCACTGAAACCACAAGAATTAAGAACCTCTGCGTTTCAAAAAGTGACTTAATACCGAATGAAACTCCAAACAAATTTAAATGGTAATTGTATTCTAAGCAGCCGGTCTTTTTCAACTTTAGCTATAATTGCAGGTCGTCTGTGCTACAAACAGCTTTGGAGGTCCCATGAATGACCGGAAGGAGATTTTCCCCAAAAGATATTAATTTCAGTGTCTCTAAATGTTATTGGTCAAATGAAGGATTAGATATTCTTGGAACCTCAAAATGTTTCCAGTAAATTACCTATACAATGGGTTTTATCTTGGTGATAAGCATAATCGATGCTATTATATCATTACCAACAATGGTCAGTAAAAAAGGCATTATGGTTGCTATCTCACAGGATTTTTAATTTTTTTAAACAGATGGAAAGACGCAATCAATTTCTTAAAGTACGTCTCCTTTAGTCAAAACTAACAGCAGGAAATACACACGTTTGGGATATAGCTATATAAAAAACTTCTACCATAACTTTTGCCAAAACCAGATTTGAACAGCTTTTCCCATATGACATGTGTATGAGTGTTCAGTGTGTAGTCTGCTGTAGAAGAATCATACTCATGCATGTATATTCACAAATATAGCCTACAGGTTATTTATACACATTCAAAGACACCATGATGACAGTTACAAGGAGATGGTTTATTTTCTTTTTGCATGAACGTATAAAAAAAATATTATTATTAATAATAATAATAATAATAATAATAATAATAATAATAATAATAATAATAAAGGCCTTGTAACTAACTAGCATACAAAAAATCTTCTCGGATTTTGGTCTGGACCCAAGATTTTATCACAGGCGATGTCCTCTTTGGCAAGACAGCGGGGGGAGATATCTTCTTGAGTGACCTATCCAGCCCTGGCATGCTCCCTCACAAACCTCACCATAAGCTTTCTCCATCACCTGGAGAAGTGGTATGTGATGGTGGGGTTGGCAATCATACTTTCCACCTCCTTGCAAAAAAAAAAAAAAAACTCAATATGATTGAGAAAAGGTGAGTTAGGGAGTTAGGTAGGAGAGGTGATGCATGATGGACAACACCATGCTGGCAAATGGCTGCACACATTGATGTTTCCATCATGTTGCCAGGGACACGGACTATGGCAAGGTGTCCTATGATGTTTCATCACCTGTGCTTTGTCCCGACAGGGTTGAACCAGCTTCATCAATATAAAAGGAACTTGTGTTCCACTGCAACAACATCTAGCTCCAATACTCTCTGAAACCAAACTTTACAGTATTGTATGACAGTCAACGTTAAGATTACAACACTGAATAGCAGTCTTCCCCCAGCAAGGGGTAGTCTAGCAGTTCTGCAAAATCATAATGCAAATGACTTTTCTGCATGAAGTGAAATGTTACTGTATGTTACAGTAAACTAGACTACAGTAGTATATACATTTCAGGTCTGTGAGTTCAGTAGTGTGGTATAGTGGATAGGTCTACTTACCCATTCTCAAGTCAAAAGGTCCGGATGAGGCCTGCTACAGTGAACCGGCCCAGCCTCCCAAAAACTCAACCCATGGTTGACCACATGGTCAACCAAAGTGGCCCGGATCTCATCCATGAGGATTATTCATGCTCTTCCTTATCCTCATCCTCGTCCTCGTCCTCGTCCTCTCTGTGAAGTATAGGCCTCTATTGTTGTGCAAACTTAGAGTTGCAATTTGTGGCCTCTTTTAGTATGTGGGTGTAGCAGTTGCATGGCAGTGTTTTCCAAAAGAAACACGTTTTTTTAGTTTTGAATGTTGCATCTAATGTAGGTAACTGTGTTTAATGTTTTGCAAAAAGTGTGTTTTAGATTTGTTTAATGAATGTAAGACAGAGAATGTGTTTAATGTTTAGCACACCAGGTCAACAGATAGGCTACATGGTTTAGGGGTTTCCAAAATTGTGCTATAAGTACCAATTTTGGGGTCTGCAAAAAAAACTAAGAGATCCAAAATAAGTTTGGTTGACATCCATGAGGTCTCTTCTATCATAAGCCTAACATCTCTTATGCAAAGGCCAAATTAACCTCACATGTAAACACTCTTAACATTAAGTAACATTAGTGGTCAGCCCCGTCGACAGGGGGGGACAACCGGGTCTGTTGTCCCGGGCCCCAGGGCCAGGGGGGCCCATCAAAGAGCCCAGCAATTTATTTTTTATTTCAAGTCTATAATTTTAAATAGTCTTGAAATTTTTCATTAATATAAAATTATGTACTTAAAATAAGCTCAATGGCTAAAAATATATGTTTTTTTTTACCTATCTGCATATTTTCCATTAAGTGCATACACCCCCGCCTCCCACTGAAAAATGGTTTGATCCAGCACCGATCGTAGCCGGCTGGTACCCGCCCAACAACGGGAAATACAGTGGCGGATAGTTAAAGTAAACAGAAATCTGTAGCGCAGAAAAGAAAGGAAAAATATTTATCTGACGAATTTTAATGTTGCATTGTGTTCCAGGTTTGAAAAGTGCTAAAGTAAGCTAAAGTACTTGTATTTTAAAACTAAATCTCCTGTATTACGTTATACGAGCCTCTTGTAATTCCAGGACGAAACATGAGAGAACGTGAAGACGTTTGGGCGTTTTGAAAATGAACAGCCATTAAATAATGTGAATTAAAAAGCGAATTATTTCGAGTATATCTATAAATATTTTACTTAATTAGGTTTAACGTTCTGGGAAATATTGAAATTGACCTTTAAAGTGACGTACAAGTGATTTAATTCCACCTTGTAAAGGTGTATGGAACCGGCAAACATGACTTTGTTCATTGCGCTGAAGCGAGGCGCGCGCGAAGTTACAAAATTCGAGAGGTGCACGACCTCGTTAATCGACAGCGCGTGAGGCCCTCACGCACGGGCGGTGCCACTGCGATTACGTCATTTTCGCCGCGCGGACCCTCGCGTCGCGTGAAGTATAAACCAGTCAGCTGTCAGAAACAGCTTTGATGTGTGGCTATATTATATACTATATATGACCTAACACAAGGATTGTCTGCTACAGAGGAAATTCAAATGACGTAAGCGGGCGGAGGGGGGGGGCACATGAAACTTTCTTGTCCTGGGCCCCAGCAAGACTGTCAACGGGCCTGTTAGTGGTAGCCTTTGCCTGATTACATGATTTGTTATGCACATTCACAAACACTGTACATATGGACACCTCTTATGAACATTCAACAGATGTAAATCAACACAAAAGTCTTGCCCATTAGCTAAAATATGCAATTAGCTTTGTGCATGTATTTGGCCCAGTGCTTGCGATATTCTCCTCTATTTCTCCTATATTTCAGTAGATCAAGTAGATAGACATAGACGTAGAAATAAACGTGTCTATTTCAGTCTTGTAAACACGAGGCCCGCTATTGATTCATTCATAGCCACATTCAGGCTTTCTTTGCAGCTGTTATACACAACTTCCACATCTGTGTTTTGAAAATGCCCCAGTATGCTGGCTCAATCATTACGCCTAACCGAAGCTTTAAAATATATATATATATACATATATAGCCACAGAGTGTACAGTGCAGACCCAATAAGGCTGCCACAAAGGAAGATGTATTTTAAACCCAGACCGTACTACATCTCACCACCCTCGCCTTTTTAAAGTAGTAACACATTCGATATTAAACTCCTCCAGACTCAATCTGCTGATTTCACAGTACACTTGGCATCCTGCCAGCTGCTCGGTGACCTCTTTGGCCTCCTTCAGTTCAAGGACCAGCTGGTTGTACGTCTTGGTCCAGCTCCTAGTCATCCTGCTGGAGCTCTGCTCCTTGCTCTACCACCCTCAGCATGCCTTCAAGGGCTCCATCCTCTCCAGAAGGTCCACCAGCCCATCCTCGGACACGGCCGGTCGAGAGCGCAGCTATTCCTGACGACGGGCCCGGCGGCTGTGTCGCTAAAGGGAGCGAGCGAATTTCCGGCGAATTTTCCATGTTGGATAATAACATCTGCAAACGTATATAATATAAAGGAAGTTGCATTCAAGGTGTGAAGATGGAATTATTCCTACACAGAAAACAATGTTTGGTTTTAACCATTGACTGCAATGTGGTGATAAGGTGGAAGGATGACTTATCAAGAGCATCTTACTATTTCTGGCGTGTTACAGAGGTAGCGGAACGACATGCTAGGCATCTTACTGATGAAGCCTAGCACACTCGCCCTGCTAATTTAACCCTTTATGATCCAATTAAACAAGTTTCTGGACAAAAATTCAAAATGCTGCACTGGTCTCTATGAAATGTTAAATAATTAAAATTATACTAATTGCAACATTTCTACATACATGTATCTAATTTCAATGCTGATACAGGGATGCTTATAAAGAATATGAGGTACATCAAAACATACCATGCATTAGAACTGATTAAATTAGATCCCCACATTGACAATGAAGATCAATATGAATTTACCTTTCTCAGGTAATTAAGAAGATCTAATGCAGATCACACAAGAGAGAAAATTTTGCTCAAATGAGCTTCCCCTTTATTTGAGAATCTCTCAAGTTGGTTACAAACCAATTACAAAAACAATCAAGATTCGGTTCTGCTTTTTCGTAGAAAAAAAAGATGTTGAAATGAACAAACCTCAGGAGGTATTACCTACAAAAACAAAAAGACCAAGTGTACTGCAAGAAAACAAAAAACATAACATACAAGAAAAATCTGCCCAACACACTTTGGCGAATGTTAATTTCTGGAGGATAGTACAGGCTACATGAGACACCCTAAAATGACACCCCAGGCTAAACAAAATAGCAGCCTGGATGCAACTTTCCTTTTTATTTTAATGCAATCTGGAACTATAAGTCAGTAGGTGGTGCCTTTCCACATAAACTATGGCTGGACGATGTCACTGTGCAACATTACGCTCCAAACCATTTTTCTAGGCACACTGCAGAAAAAGTTGGAAAATGGAGAAAAACAAACAAAGAAAAATAACAACGAAATGCCTCGTTCAGTACCAACCATTTAGTGAACAGCCATACAAATCACATGAATTAAAGGAAAACTTCTTATGCTTCAAAAATTAAGATACAATCCATGTTCAGGTTGTGTGAATTATGAATGATTTTTAATGGATCTAGACTAATAGCTTGCAAATTGTAGCTTGTTATCAAGCATTCCGGCTGAACGATGTTCAGTGCCCAGTGCCCTGAACCTGGGAGAGAGGAGGGGTAGGTGCATCGATCTACACAATACGGGAAAAATTCTTTTAAGATATAACTGTAACTAACCACAGCAATTTTAAAAAATACAGAGCTGTAATATAGTTCCAAGCAAGTTATAAGATTGTGTATTCTGTTCCTTATCAGGTATTATCAGCAGGTGAAAATTATAGTGCAAATGTTGTAAAATACTACATTAGCGGTATATTAGAGTATATAAAAGCTACTTTGTTGTCTCATTCTATGTTCTGAAAGTAAAGGAGGACGTGTTTTGCACAATATCTCACTTTAGAAGCACATTTCCAAAATAAAAAAAGTTATGTTTTTTTTATTTTGGAATTTTCCTTTAATGCATTTACATTTATGTATATTCTTGATATTTATGTTCTGTTTCAGGCTCTAAACACAAAGCCAGATTCAGCTCAACTTAATGCTGGATAGTATGAATAAAAAGAAGTATACTAAGAAAAGAATGCAGCTTTTCCTCATCCAGTTATTATAAAACATTTTATATTCACATGAGTTAAAGGACTTTAATACAGTAAATATGACTTTTTGGTGATTGATCCTGTGTTGAGGTTTTCAGATTCTCCACTTTTCACCGTTTTCACCCCAAGAAATTACTACACCATCAAAATACCAGTCTGCTGGGCCATCGGAGAGGCACTCCGACCGTGTTGGCCTGTCGATGAGAAACGAAAATCACATTTGGAGCTTAGGAATGAAGAGCTGGAGACCTAGGCATCCATCACGGAGGAGGCAGGGCACGGCCACCGCCGCCCCCCTCTCCCCCTGACACTCAGGGACTCAGCGGTACGGCCAGAGCGTGGAGTGTGGGCCCAGAGGCCTCGGCCGTCCTGCTATATGTAGAACTGATGCAGGGCTAGCTGGTCCATGAACGGGCGAACCAGGTTGTCTGTGGCAAAGTAGAAGACCAGGCCGAAGGTAATGGAGATGGGGAGAGCGGGCAGGGCCTTCTTAAAGATGGCCAAGAGCAGGAGAGTTAGACATAAGCCCTGGAGAACAGAAACAAGCACACAGAGGACAGAAAATGGGTTTTGGAGAATATAACAGCGAGACAGCAAGAGCTGACAGCACCACAACACCAAAGTACCACAAACAAAAACGTAACGTCCCCCATCTTTTGACGAGGAAAGACGCTGTGCAGTTCTCCAGCACACTGGCCATCCCATCTGTTATTCTCCTGTGAGCATGTTATATGCAAGTGTATTACAAGTCACTAATGGATGCTGTTGGTCACTTACAATGAGAATGGCCACAAAGCAGGCCAGAGTGGTGTTCCAGTCGCCACTGGCCGTGGCAGAGGCCTTCCCCACCAACATGCTGTAGAAGATAAAGTCTCCAAGACCCAGCTTAACACCCCCTGTCACACACACACACACACGGACTCAAAACCCTCTTATTGCAAACTGTGCATGTCAGGCTTTTGTGAGCAAACTCATTTCTCTATCTCTCCGTTTTTTTTTTGTTTGTTTTTACTAGAGTATAACTGGGAAGAGATCTGGCCCATGAGATTAAATCTTGCCCTAACAGTCTCTTTTCTTTAAACCTACCCAAGCTAAAACACACACGTTCCCATGGAACACCCATCAAAGCTTAAAGCAAGTGAATGGGGAGATTCATCGCATACACAAACTTCATCTCTTCTGGGACGTGAGGTGCAGCTCTGAGGGACAGCAGCCAGTCTGGACCTGCCCCTCCCTGACTCAGGTAATTAGCAGTTCTGCCCCCCCAGATTCCTAGGCCAAGGTGTGTCAGGAGGTGGTTAGAGCCAATAACAGGCGCCAGCCGTGAATCACGGAGATGTGGGGAAACACCTCTGCTCTAACGGTCACTCACTCTCCTCGTCGTCGTCGGTGGGAGGCGGCGGGCGCGATGACGCCATCTGCTGGATCTCACGGCGGCTCTCGTCGGTGGAGTGGAGCGTCCCCAGACGCCGATGCTGCTGGTCCACCCACTCGGATGTGAAACCGGCCTCGTCCTCCGGCTGGGCCGTGGGCGCTACGGCAACTGCAGGATACAGGGAGGATACTGCGTTTTCTTAACAAGCTGTTGGTATGTCTCGCCAACACATGTAAGGCACTCGTACCGTAATAGTTGACAACATGAACCCAGAGGCAGAAAGCATGAAGACTCACCGTGGCTCTCCTGGAGAGGGGCAGCCTGGGCAGAGTTCGTCCTGGGCTCCATGTTGTCCGCCATGCCGACCAGCCACACCATGGTCGCTGCCAAAGCAAAAGGCTGTTAGCGAAACCGAAAACATCAACAACGAGCAAGTGTCAAAAACAATCTTGGCGGGAAGTGGATTGTGTGATTAGTGCCTTACAGGAGTAGATAAGGCCAGGAAACATGGGTTCGTTTCTCTCTTGGGCCGTTTCCACTAGAATGCGGAGCGGGCCTTTAGGGCACAACACAGCCAGCAGGTCTGTAAGAGACAAGGGACAGAAGTCGATTACAGACATAAACTGCTCAAAGACAAACTGGGTTTTAAAGTGAAGCATTCTTCACGTCGTGCAATGGAGCTGGAAGCTGGAAACAGCAAACACAGCCGTGAGGATACATAATGACACTATTACTTGAAGTGGCGGTGTTACGAAGAACTCAATCCTTGTACAGGGCTTGTACACTCACATATCTGGAGTGCCTACCAACGCAAGAGTGTGGTATCAGACACGCTGCGGGTTGTTTAGGTCAGGAATCGTGGGATTCAGCACACCGTCCAGATGTATCCACCCTCCCCCCTCACTACTTAATCGGAGTGTCCCAATCGACATGAAGGCTAACTTTGTGAAGGTTCGTGTTTGTTTTCTCCCAAGTGCTGGACCGACTTGTCTTATGCAGATGTTAAGAGTGTTTGCATTCTTTTCTAACCTAGACGTTACCTACAACAATTGAGCTCAAATTGGAGCAGTGTAACAAGACATAGCTTAACGATAACCAATACATGAACACACAATAGCTACACTAGTCACTAGCAGTCAGCAAGACCGTATGACCTTAGCCAACGTACAGACGTACAAACGAACACTTCAGAAACGTCCTGCTGGATGCTCGATTCTCAGATTTCACCTTGATCGTCATACATGCATCACTACCGATTTCTGTCACACTGAGGGTTTCTTCCAGGAATCAAGCTCAATAGCTGCCATGGGATCACAAAACCACATTCACCCCAGGTCACGAAAGAGACGGTGGGGTTATCATGTAAAGGAACAGACACTGAAACTGGCCATTTTGAACAAGGATGTTCAGACAGGCTGAAAAGAGCACGGAGAACATGTCGCCTCAGTACGTGCTTTACACCGAGAAGAACCTGCCTGCGCTGAGAATCACAAGTATTCGTGTTTACAGAGGGAGAATGTGACCTGTGCTCCTATGTTTTTCTGTCCTTATCCCAAAGAGTAAACATCCTAAAATACCCATCCTGGCCTACGTGTTCTCACAGGACAACGGGAAATGCAAGAGTGGAATTCATGTCACAGGAAGGAGGGTTTTAAAGGAAGCCTGATGAAGAAATTCCACTTCTGTTCAGGTCACCGCTCCTGAAAAATATGACCTTCCTGTTTGGTGCCTGGGATCCTTCCTTACCACGCATCTTGACTTATCTCGTGCTTAACCCTGCCAGACAAAACCCCAAGAATCCCAACCACAACAAAGTGAGCCTTGCTGACCGTAGACGGAGATGACGGCGAGGATGAGCCAGGCGGTCCACTCGGGCAGGTATTTGATGAACACCAGGGCCATGAGGGCGCTGATCATGATCAGGTAGGCCTGCTGCAGACGCAGCGGGCCCTTCCAGTGGATGCAGATCATTCCCACCACACCGAAGTTCCAGATGACCACCGCCAGCGTGAAGTAGTCCATGGCCACGTTGTACGTTTTAAACACCTCCCTGCAGCGTGGAGAAAGGGGCCGCGGTAAAATCGTAGGCCCGGAAGGCAGGAACAGGAACGAGCTTCGTTAAATCACGCAAGAACAACAACCTGCGCTACGAAAACTCGTGCAAAAACGGTTCCTGGGATGTGCGGTTGGCTATGCACATCTGATGCCTGGTAGAAACGAATCTCACCCGAGGTAGATGAAGGAGAAGAAGAAGAGCAGGAGGAGTGAGGACAGGAATAACCATGCGTGAATCACCTGAAAGAAGAAATAATCTCGCACCATGGAACAATACAACTGACACACACAAAAAGTCTGAACCACCGTCTTCATTTGAGAAATAAGAACTCCAAGTGTGGAGCGACACCCGTCACCAGCAGCCTGTACCTTGTAGCAGCGATACTTGTAGAGGAGAACGAGGACAAGCGTCATCACCACTATCACACCGATCATGATGGTGGCGTTGAGGATGGAGTTGATGGCACGCTCCCCCACAGTGTCCGTGTCCTCCCGGAAGGGCGTGTAGATCCTGCAGGGGTCACCAAAAGGTCACATCCTGGTTCATTTTTGCAATTCCCTTTTATGCTGCTCACAAGCGATGCTCTTTAGTCACCCAGGTAAGGATAAACAAAACAATCAATGTAAAACTGCTTTAAAAGGGACAAGTGCAATTCTCAGGTTGATACATTCACAATTTAGATGCAACCAATTCCAGTTAGTGGACTACTCCTTTTCCCAAAGGTAGATTCTCAAAACCCCATCAGGCCTCAAGAATCAAAGGTAAGTCCATAACAAGCCAATATTCAGCGCGATGCAACAGATATGGAACTGTAGACAAAAGCAGATTATACATGTGCAGGTGCTTTTACAGGTGCCAGAGTGCTTTTATATTTAAATGTTTATTTATATTATGTTGCTTGGATGGGTGAGACTGAAGAGCAGTTTATATGGCAAGTTCTCTCCCATGCTGAAGCTAACTGATACATGGCACATACTCCTCTGTAGTCCTAGATCACCTCTACATCACCTCGGGCTTCTGAAGCTCTATGCATTTACAAAAGAACTACTACTAGCAGTGTCCCAGAATACTTTTCCATTTATAAGAAAAAAATAGCACTGACCAAAGACTTAACTGCAGGCATGATTGAATCATTAATGTGCAAATATTTGGACTAATTTTGCAGCTGCCGTTTAAGAGAAGATTAAGTGCGTATTACATTATAAGAAAGTAATAAGAATACTAATCATCAAAATCATAAGAATCGTGATAACATTTATAATGCGTCATTAACAATGTAGATCTTGCTATAAGAAAACTGTATTCTGCCAAATTGCAAATAAAATTGATGATTCATTTGTGGAGGTGCTTTCAAACACTCACAGTTGCTGGCCATCATTCTGCGTGTAAAAGCTGACTGACTTGATAGTTGCCACGACCACCACCATGCACAGTGTTACGGGGACGAAGAGCATGATGACATGCTTGGCTCCATACTTCAGAGTCAACTCCTCATCCTCATCTTCCTCACTGTCCGTGACCACCTGGGGTGGCCTTGCAGACGGGGGCTGCCCGTTGAGCTCAGCCTCCCCCCGGGCCGGGGGCCTCCCGGGATTGGGGTGCCGATTGGTCTCTGCTCCATCATTTGACTGCTGGTGGGCGTCACACAGGAAACAGGTAACATGCTATTTAATTCACACAGGACCAACCACATTCAAAATGCAGGTAGCAACGTTGAGGTTGCAGATGTGTTTTACATCTTATGTTTTTGAATACACAGGTTCATATCTGCAATATGCGACCATCTGTGCACATTAGTATTGAAAATGGGTGGTTATATGTAGATCTGCAATGACATTAATGAAAAGGTTATATGCTTATTATATATCTGTTTATATTATATAACCCTTTAAAACCCTCCCGCTAAAATGCGATTGCAAAGGTTTTCTCTTAGGGAAATTCGAGAAAACGAGGAATCTGTTGAATCTGTTGAAAACACAACAATGGCTCTACCAAGAGCATGCAAGTCTGTTACAGGGATCTTTCCCACACTTCTACGCTGTAGATGTCTGTCTATGACATGTGGGGATTGAATGGAGGTACCAGAGCTGGATCCTGGGCCACGTGCAGAGCACCCAAGGCCATGTCAAAAAGATTTTAAATTAAGATACATCCAAGGTAAATAACTGGGATAATCTACTTTTTACCTTCATGTCCGTCATTCAGACATTATCTGTAGACTTCACAGAACACAGGTAGTCTTGTTCAGACAAGTCTGGACTGGCCACAGAAACCAACAGTATCTAATACCGCAGCTGTTTCATACCTTCATCACCACTTTACTTGCCACTCCTGTCTGTATGTTTGCAATGATCATAAAAGTGAGGGATGATCTATGACCCTGCTAGGTCTAGTCCCATTCTGTTGGAACTTCCCTGTTGATGTTTAGTGCCACCAAACTTATCTGACTGACACCCGACACTTTCACCAAGCACTGAACTTACAGTATGTTACTGGTATGCACATTTAAATTCAACAGGGCCAACAAATAGACAAAATACCGTTGAAATCTTACCACATTATTAACTACATTTTCCACATTGTCAGCCATTGGTGCTTTAAAACGACTCGAGCCTCATAGAAAAGCCAACCTCGGTGTGCCTGAAAGAATAAAGCATGATTAACACACCACTAAATACAATAATGTAAAGATTCATATAAAAACTAATGCCTCACTGCACAACAGCCTATGTGTATGTCTTGTAATACTAATGTTTATTAGCTATTATGTTATTGTTGTTAGCTAGCTAGCTTGTTAGCTTGAAATCTAAAAAATAATTATAGTAATAACAAATCAACGAGGGGAACTGCAGGATTTTCCACAGACGTGTGTAGTTACACGTTAGTTGACCACAGGGCTGCTGGTGACCACTAACGAAACAAACGTGAGTCAGTTAACTCGTTAGCCATGCAAGCTAACCGGTCAGTTGTGTCAAAGCAGTCGTGTAGCTAGCTATTTAGCTATGCCGTTAGTAGAGGTGAAACATATAACGTTAATACAGCGTCCAAATAAACGTGTTGAATAACATTTCATACTTTTCAACAGCGAGTTCATACTGATAGCATACATACCTCGATATTTCACCACACCAAACAAAAACACTGCGAAAATGGACACGGTGGCTAACTAGATAGCTTAGCTAGTCGTGCTTCCGGTAATAGTCCAGATTCCCGATGATGGCAGAATAAAAGTCTCATAAGAAATACTTGTCTGAACAACCAAGTTGTACTAACGTATTAAAACAAACGTTATAAGCCACTTTGACTGTTTTAAGGAATGAAAGCTAAAAAAGATCAGTGAAATGTTTGTAAATTATGGCTTTTTTGTTGTACATAAACTGCACAGATTTTAAAGGCTAAGAGAAGTCAAACTATCTAGCTAGGACAATATAACGTTTAAACTCGCTTTTAGAAATAATGGGTTATTATCGTTGTTGATGATGATAAAAAATAACACCCTGAACAAACAACAAAACAAATGACACTTATTTTGAAAACCCTCGTTACTTTTAGGAAGGATCCGAAAGTGTTACATTAAATTACAGAGTTTCTGCGTTGTAGTGATCAGGACGACAGCGTCCGTCATGTCACGGTTTGAGGCATGGTTAATGGACGAGTCCACCCACGACCAAAGACTTCCTCACAGACTAGAACCAAATCAGCCCGTGAGTTTGGAGGAACTACAACAAATCGGAGTGTTTTATCTAAAGGTACGTTTATAGCGAGTGAGCTAACATGCAGAAGCACGTGCAATAATGTTGAACTACGATCAAAATATTGTGGCTCGTTTCCATTTATGGATAATTGTGAGAGCAGAACTGGGCTGATTAGTGTCTAAACACTGCAGTGCAGCTTCTTAAAGTGTGACAAAATTATGAAGTTACTTCAAACTAATAAGAATATGCTACATAGTTCAGCTGGCTAGCTAATTTGCAGACTGTCAAACGGCAAGGAACAATAGAAGATACATTAAATATCAAATATACCTGTTTTTTTTTCTTGTTGTTTCAGTTAAATGCTGATATCTATGAAAATGACCCCGAATTACAGAAGATACGAGAAGAAAGAGGTTACACTTATATGGACATTATAAGTATCCATCCAGATAAACTTCCAAATTATGAGGATAAAGTAAGTCAACAACAGCCCAGCTGACCCCCATTTCCCTATGAAAAATATGAAATCAGCCCCATTATTAGGTGATGTGCATGTTTTAACAGAGAGAGAATCTTCTTCCTCTTTCAGCTGAAGATGTTCTATGAAGAACACCTGCACCTTGATGACGAGATCCGCTACATTCTGGAGGGCAGCGCATACTTTGACGTTAGGGACAAAAATGACCGCTGGATACGAATTGCTATGTCCAAGGGGGACATGATCACACTTCCAGCTGGGATTTACCACAGATTCACCCTAGATGAGAACGTAAGTCCACTCAGAGCTTACGCTACAGAATTTAAAGATAGAATGTTTCAGAAGAGTGACCAATGTGAAAATTCTGTTGAGCCCTTCAAGATGCTGAGAAAATCTTAACCTTTTGCTTTTCTGCTTTAGAATTACACTAAAGCTATGAGGTTGTTTGTTGGAGAACCGGTGTGGAAGGCCTACAACCGTCCAGCTGATGACTTTGAAATCCGCCAGAAGTATGTGAATTCGCTCAGATGCTCCTGAGCCAAAGTTACATTGATGGTATTAATGTCACAGTGCCATCATTTCTTCGCATATTAGAACTGATATTTTTTTTGGCAACTCCTTCAACAATCAACAGGACAGCATCCATATTGCCTTGATTTTTTATACAACATTACATGTCTTAATTGTGGTTCATAATGACCTTTGCATTAGTCATAACTAACATGATAAAATACCTTTAGCATAATGACTCAGACAT
Source organism: Brachyhypopomus gauderio (assembly GCF_052324685.1). Taxonomy (NCBI): domain Eukaryota; kingdom Metazoa; phylum Chordata; class Actinopteri; order Gymnotiformes; family Hypopomidae; genus Brachyhypopomus; species Brachyhypopomus gauderio. The sequence continues at coordinate 4,526,622 of NC_135227.1, read as the reverse complement.
TATACACCGCAACACTTTGACAGTGATGTATAGATAAGATATTCACACCTGCTTCAACATTGCTTTAGTGTTTTGATCTGTTTTTCAGGCTTGACACATGCAAATAAAAATTCACAAATGTTTGAGTGGTAATGTGTGAAAGATTTGCTTCACTGCCATTTAGAGGTGCTGCTCAGTGTGCAAGGGTTCGGATGGTTTACAATACAGTAATGTCAACATGTACAAATGCACCGTTTTTGTTCACTAACTGATTAGCTATGGTACAGATGCATAAATGCAATCCCTCATAATCAGACAAGGTTTATTAAGATTAACAGGAGTTACTTTTCTAGTATCCAGAAATGTAGAACACTTGGTGAACGCATAACAACAAAAAAAAAAAACAACCTTAAAGAATGATATAGGTGCAGTAGGAGGGAAGTGTCTATTAAAACTGTTGTAAATGTACAGTGGTTGCAGTCCGGTTACTGTAGAAATACTACAAAAATAAAAGACAGGGAGCCAGGAAGGGGTGTGCGACACGCGCTGTAGCAATGAAGACGCTCATGAAGGTAGGATTTCACTCTGAACACACAGACTGTTTAGGGGTGATCTAAACTCCTCAGGGGAACAGACTGATTGCTGTAATGCTATATGCCATTTAAATTGCCATTGTATCTGCTTTGCCTGTAGGTATTGCTAAAATATTTACATCTGGCGCAGACAGGTCATTTCGGGTCAGCTTTGGTTTGGTCACGCGATAACATTCCGCAGTTCTCCTGTAAATGCAGCCGACTGGTGGCGTTTGCAGCGTGGCCTGATTAAAGCGCTCAGCACCGCACCTGTAGCTGGGTCTCGGCGCACGGCCAGGCCGCGGCGTGGACGCAACGCCCTCCTCGTGCGTCTGCGGAGTGCGCGGACTGCAGCCCCTCAGAGCAGTTTGAGGCACTGCGTGTTAAAGCTGTCGCCCTCGCGGGACGCCACCGCCTCCAGTAGGGCCTGCTTCTTCTGGGTGCTCCGTGAGGACTCCAGCTCGTACATGGTGGTCAGGTTGAAGAGCACGCTCTCGTGCAGGTACTGCACCGGGTCCTGCTGCACCAGGCTCTCCAGCTGGCCCAGGGACTCCTTCAGGCGGCCCAAGTAAAGCAAGCACACGGCAGCGTTGTTGTTTGCCTGGAGAATCAAGAATGGAGGTTTTTTTTTTTGTTTCGAGTGTGGTCTGGTGTGCTTTAAAGCAGAGATAACAATTATGTGTTGTAGTGAATATAGTATATTTATAACGTTAAAAAAGAGACGATTTAAACCAGTCTGAACGTCTGAATAAAAGTGTGTGGGATGATGACTGAAAATGGACCATGTGTTTACCACAGGATTCTTGGGATCAATTTTCAGGATGTTTGAAAAACACGCATGAGCCTCGCTGTAATTATTCTGGCTGAGGTAAACGAACGCCCTTAAAAAGAAAAGAGTCGGCCGTTAACAAAAATACACTTCGTTGTTAAAACTACAAAAAGCCTTATGAACCGATTGGGTAACGCAGAATCCTGGTACAGTCTTACCTGTTCATTAAAACAGCAGTGTCTTGTGCTGGCCCCTTTTCTGGAGAGGCCTTTTCCACTTCTTGGAAATACTTCTCGGCAGTTTTGATGTCTCCAATCTTATAACAAGAAACATAGTGTGTGCTCACGTCAGTGAAGTGTCTCTAAACTGCACCGCTAAACAGCAGACAGGCTCTTACAGGCACCTTCATACAGACATTACAGACTGGGACAAACTGAAGAGAAGGTGAACACGAGAATGCCTTCAAAACTGCACCTACAGCGCACATAGGTGACCTCTTTTTTCTGTGTAGTAAAACCCAGTATTATTGTACACAAAAAACAGCAGAAATGACCAGTAAGATGTTTCAGTGGGAAGATCGCAATCCGGTCGTACCTGGAGAAAAATGCGTCCTATTCCACTGAGTAACTGCACCCTCTGCTGCGGTTCGTACTGGATGATGGAGCGGTACGTCTCAACAGCCAGTATATAGTCCTGTGTGTCACAGAGGAGACGGGGTGGGCAGATTATGGCGTGCAGGGAAACGCGGGACATGATGGAGTGAAACGCGGTTGTGTGGACGGTGCAAGATGCAATATCTGATTCAGTCTGATTTCAGTTTGAAGCAGATGCACGCTCGGTTCACGGTGCGTCTACGATGTGCTAAAGGCGCTGTGTTTTAAATGCAGATACGAGCCAGCAGATGGCACCGTACCACCGCGTTCGACATTGCTCACTCCTCTCCTGACAAAAGAACACAACCCAGGTATAATTCGCACCTCCAGCTCTTACAAACAAATAAAGGTGGGGCAACGATTTGTTGACCTTTCTCCGGCTAAAAAACCAACCCCTGCGTTTTCTGCGGCGCGCCCAGCCAACACCCAGCCCGTCCGAGCGGGCGCTGCTCGGCTGGATTGGCAGACGGGCGCGTGGCTTGAGCAAATGCCCCAGCTTCTGATCCAATATCCTATGGAAAGCTCATGTCTAGACGCTGGGCCATGGCTAGCGGTCAGACGGGTCAGGCAAACAAACAGAGCGCTCTGCTCTTTTATTAAAGCACGAGGGAGGGAGGGGGGAGGGGCCCCAGCAGCGCACGCCCGGATTTAGCTCAGATCTCCTGGCCCCACCCACCTCTCCACAAGCAGAGAACCTGGAGAAGAAATAGAAACCTAGAACTATGGAGCTTATAGTGTCCCATCATGCACAGGGTGAAATGTGACATGGTCACCCCTGAAAGGAGGCAGGCTCCGAATAACTTGTTAAAGGAACAGTCAAACATAAACCATCTTAGTCTTAACCATTTGGTGGAGTCTATGAAGGCTCCACCAAAAATTGCAAATATTATGCCAATTACTGATATTTAAATGTATTTAAATGATTAAAATTCACATAGTGCAGGTATTAATTGTAGCTTTGAAGCTGTTTCAGCAGAAAGCGGAAGCATTCAGTTCTCCATCACGAGCGTGGCGCTCTGCGTCCGTCTCTGCTGGCCCTCGCTGCGTGCCGTGATGCCAGTGTGCCAGTCAGCGGCGCGCATACGAGTGAAACTACGGCAACGCCTGCAGCGCGCCCTCGGCCCCGCCCACGTACCCGCCCACGTACCTTCATCATCAGCAGACAGTTAGCCATGGAGTACATCACCCGACTCAGACGTGACCTCCACAGCTGAATAGAGGCTGAGAGAGAGAGAGAGAGAGAGAGAGAGAGAGAGAGAGAGAGAGAGAGAGAGCGATGAGAAACGAACAGGAATAGCCAGTTACAGTAGCCCCCCCCCCCCCCCCTCCTTTCAAGACATCAATTATGTGCACGTGAAAAGGAATTATGGGAAAGTAAGAAAAGACACCATGATGATTTTTCCCTCTGGCTTACTGTAGACCCTGTGACTGAGCTGGCCTGGTCTCATTGTACGTGTGTGTGTGTGTGTGTGTGTGTGTGTGTGTGTGTGTGTGTGATGCGTTTTTTGTTTGCGCTGATCAACAAGGAACAGGGGAGGGAGTGCTTGCGCACCACAGCACAGCTACAGTGCATATGGTGTCCGCTAGGAGATGAAGAGGGACTACGCAACAGTGGAGGGCGGCGTGTTTGGGTGGGGCGAAGGGAGCGGGTGGCAGCCGAGGGAGGTGGGGGGTGGTGGGGGGGGGGGGGGGGGGGGGGAGTAGAGGAGGTGGGGAGGGGGGTAGAGGAGGTGGGGGGGGGGGGGGGGAGTAGAGGAGGTGGGGAGGGGGGTAGAGGAGGTGGGGAGGGGGGGGTAGAGGAGGTGGGAGGCTCTGTAGCTGCTGTTTGCTGTGGTAAAAGATGAAAACAAAAGTGAGTGGTGAGATATAAAGCAACGAGCGCACCGCTAACTACTGCTAGTGATGGAGTATACACAGCTATGTCTCCGGCACAGGTAAAAACACCAGCACAGGTAAAAACACCAGCACAGGTAACAACACCAGCACAGGTTTTTTTTAGGACGCCTCCAAACATTTCAATAAATTAAAAACAGAATTTAAATACTGTGACCAATAATAGAGATTGCTGTGATTGTGCCAGTTTCCTGAAGTCAGAATTAAACCACCGTCTTCTTCACCTCAGAATGAAGACAGCAACAGTGTGTTTACTCTGTAGGAGCACCACTGTTAGCCCATATGCTAACCAGCCACTGTAAGACCAGACTGTCTTGTTCCAAGTTTAGTCACACTCTTTTTGACAGTTCTCCTCTATACTGCTAATCACTGCTGATCTCTAACCCAGCCTCTATCCTATTTTACTTGACCGCAGGCTTAATGCTAATTGGAAAAAGATAATGTGGGGAAAAACTACACAAGCTTCAAGAGTTTGCAGGTTTTTTTGTTGCAGTTTTGAAACCACTGTGTCACGTGCACCTTTATACCTATATGTTCTTGCTAAATGCAGTTTCTCTGGGCTTTTCCCTACTGACCTACATCTATTCTCAAGAGCTTGTGAGGCACTTTAGTCTAACCTCCGAATCTCACCAGGTGTTGGTCCGCAGGGAAAAGGCCAACATTAGATTTTGAGCAGCCCCTGGTTTGCCCCATCCCTGTTGCCTCCGATGGGGGCAGTAGTTCTGGTTTCCCCAGTGGGGTTGTTGTAGTTTTGATTTCCCCCCCAGCCCCGTGGACCCCAGCAGGGGGCAGCAACTCCTGTTTCCCCCCCCAGCCCAGTGGGCCCCAGTGGGGGCAGCAGTCAGGGCTGTTGGGCCGTCGGCGCTCAGCTGGTCCCCCAGCAAGCGCCAGTGAAAGGGACCGTGGATCATCACTCTGTCCACATTGGGCGTCCAGACTGCGGGGGACAGAAGGAGGCGGCGCTGGACGGTTCCGCCCGGGAGTGAGCGTCACGCACTAAACACCCCCCCCCCCCCCCACTCCAAAGGTCGGGGTGTAGGAGGCAATCGGGTATGAGGGATTTATAGAGGTGTCAACTCTCTGCCCAACACCGTAACAGGCCAGGACCAACCAGCAGGATCCAACCAGCAGCCGGTGCGGTCCGCTCCAGTGGATGATGCCCACTTGTTAATAAGTTAATTCCGATTTTTTGTCATTGAATCTTGTAATGCATTATCTCATTCTATTAGATCACATTTATTTCATAATTGCCAAGTTGTTTTCGAGCTTCAGTGAGCTGTGTAGTAACATAATGCTGGCTTTAGTGTGGGAAAGAGTGCTAGAAAAACTAGTGTTTGGAGAATTGTACTATCTGCAGGATCAAAATGTCATTAGAGATATGTAGGTAGCTCCTTTAATATGAAAATATTTAAATGATTACACTTTCAAATATTCTGTCACCTCCACCCCCCAGGCCCCTGTGTTATATCACTAAAACTGCAGGCAATTTTAGAATTATATGCATATATTTGCTCATTTTTAAACAATTAATTATTCATGATAAACAAATTTAATTGCTCATATATGCATACAATATTAAACATCTTGCAGTAGTTCTCCAACAAATTAAACAGTCTAGTGGAGATGTGAACCAATTAATGAAAGGTTGAACATTCTAACTCATAAACCAGTGTAGTCTCCTCATCATCATCATCATCATCATCATCATCGTGGTGTGTGGCAGCAGCGTCTGCAGGAGCTGCGGGCGTCCTGGTTCCAGCACGGTACCTTGTCTGTTCTCCTGGGCGAGGGTCACCATGCTCCCGTCCTCCGCCAGCCCGTCCTCCAGGTTAGCCAGGATCTGTCCGGGGAGGCAGAGCGTCAGAGTGGGCCGAGCGCACGGACGCGGCGGAGACGGGCGGAACGTTCCGGGCTGGCGGGCGGGCCGGGCTCACTCACGTTCTGACAGACGCTCTTCATGCTGTGCAGACGGTCCAGGGACTCCTGGGGCTTGTTTAAGTACTGGGGCAGCTCGGCATGCAGCACACGCATGGAGAATGGCACCATGGAGCCTGAACACACACACACACACACACACACACACACACACACACACACACACACACACACACACAAAATCATCCATCATTCCCGCTCACCTCTTTTTCTCCCATTTTTCACATTTTCATCTTTTTTCCTTTAACTTCTCCGTCCAGGTGAGGTATGTACCTATGACCTCGCTGCTGTCTTTGATCAGGTAGCACTTTGATATGTGGAGGGCGCCTGAGGCTGTGTGCAAGGGTGGGGGGGGGGACCGCGGAGACACAGCCAGCCTTAATGCCTGCACTGATTGCCTCGGCTCTTCAGAGGACTCAGACACAGGGACTTGTGCTGGGGTTCCAGGGTCTCGCTCTACCTACAACATCTCAAGCCTTTTGATGGCAAACCCCCCCCACCCAACAGACCCAGCTTGCCCCAATAAGCTGTATGATCTTAAAAATCTACACATTCAAAATATACTTTTTTGAATACGTCTACACTTGTCGACATATGAGGACGTTTCACACGTAGGAATCCAATTAGGCTTTTTATATGCCAAAGGAACGCCGCATGTGAAATTGTTATTTTTGACTAGAATCCCAGTGTCCCTCGTAACTGACACAGCAGAAAACACAAACGCTCAAAGAGCACGTGACCCGTGGCTGGGATCAGGACGCATTCTGTGTTCCTCCTTTACCGTTTTATATTTATTTTTATATGGTCTAACATGCATAGCTTCCATCATATTAGAATTCCATTAATGTTCCAGTCACCCTCAGCCACGGCATGTTAACGAGGCTTTCAAAGGCTGCTCTGTACATCAGCTTAAGCCAACAGCTCAAGTCATTCTTCCAGTCAGTGGGCACCACTCATCTAAAATATAAAGTTCTATATCATAGCAATGGCAATATACATCTAACACGTCTTCTGTATGAATAAACACTTTTATTTTTGAGATTCAAACAGACGGGAGAGTCGCTGAGCGGTTACCTCGTCGTCCAGGGTACACCGCAGGGTAGTACTCGTAGTACAGGTCAGGCTGGTCCAGATTGCCGAAGGGCTCAAACTCCAGCTCGGCGTTCTGGAACAGGGTCAGTTTGACCAGCAGAGCCAGTCGCACGAACCACAGCTGCAGAAAGGCAGAGAGAGGCCAGCCTTAGCCTAGCACCTGGGCACACTTCACCCATTAGCGGCCATGCCCACTAAACATTTAGAGAATTCCGCAGATGAGGCACTTTATTTTTTTTATTTTATGTTGAGTGAATTCTGCAGTTCCAGCATTTAAAAAAATCTTTTTACATCCCAAAACCAGCAAATAAAATAAATAAATAATACATAAGAGGGTGAATCTGTGAGTCAGTTAGGAGTATCTAAGGACTAATCTGACTCATTACCCTAAAGTGCTTTGTATAGCCTACAGGGTTGGAACTTTTATAATGCAAGTCAGTAGTTTTGCATCAACAAAGGGAGAGTGCTGGGGTGTAATGCATGCACGCATGTGCCACTGGAGGATGGTACATCAGAAGAACGTAGCGCTTTGATGCACCTGATGTGGCAGCCAATGGGAGGCCGGCGCTTTCGTGTGGCCAGGGTGTGGGCGGAGCCGAAACAGTGAAAACAGCACAAACTTTTAACAAAGGTGCCAACGTGTCTTTCAAATGGGCGCAAGACGGCATCACGGCTATTATCATTATCATACTCCATATCCAAGCTAGGATACTGCGTGTGGTTTAGAAAACAAAACAATAGTCAAAACACTGGTACTTGTGCTGCATTATTACAATATTCATTCTCAGTTACACATCCACAACACTGAACTATCCAGTGGCGGCTCACTACATGAACCCAAACTGTGCTGGACGTTAATGAAACCTCTGCTGACCGCACCGGGCCGGTGGCCCTCGAGCGTGCGGGGGTCGAGCTGGTAGTGCGCGAGGAGCCGGTCGGGCGAGGCTCCAGCGTGGCGCTCACCTGCAGGGAGTCGCTGGTGTGACTGCAGGCCTGGCCGCTCTTGCCGTAGCCCTGGCCGAGGGCCGTCAGCAGCCGGCCCGTCAGGTCCACCGCCGCCCTCCAGTTCTTGGTGCTCTGGTTGGCACAGGGGATGAGGTGGAGGGAGAGATGAACCCATTAAGTCAACAGCTGCTCACGCAGGAGGTGAGGATGTACCTGTGTGTGTGTGTGTGCGTCTGTGTGAATGTGTGTGTGAGAGAGCACAGCAGTGTTCCCCTCATCCGTAACAAAGACAAGGTCACTGTGGCCATCCTCTTTTAAAGCAGAATGTCATTCGCTGCTGCTGTAGTGAAACGCCTGAGGAGATTTTACACAGTGAAACAACATCAGAGTAACCGGTCCCGGCTCTACAGCCCTGCAGACTGGGAGACGACATCGCTGTAGCCAAAACCAAAGAATATAAACAATTTAAATCCCTTTCCTCGGCTCTCAGCCCCGAGTCGGCTCACCTGCCCCGCCCCCCACCTAAGCCCCGCCTCCCTCCATGCCCCCCACCCCTAGCCCCGCCTTTCCCACCCCTAGCCCCGCCCCCTCTCCACACTTACTCAGCCCCGTGTCTTAGCTGGTTGACACGCCCCCCCTCCCCGCTGTAATCCCCTCGTCCCCCCCCCCCCCCCCCCCCCCCGTCCCACTGCACCGCCGGCGCCTCTAAATCTTCTTCATTAGAGGGGGAAATGAAGCCTAAAACGACTGGCAGGGAAATGGGCAAAAGCAGCTGCAGCCACTGAGACAGAACATAAAAAAGTCAATGCGAGGGAGACGGGCCTGGGCCATGATGGAGGGCGGAGGCGTGCAGGGCGGAGGCGTGGAGGGCGGAGGCGTGGACGCCGAGGCTCCCGCCAACCACACACACCGAGCCTTTGTGTTCCGCTTCGATCCGTGGGACACACAAACACAAACACTGCGGCAAAACTGTAAGAGGAAAGTCTGAACCCCGAGGAGACCGACACCACGTCCCAGGTGAACACCCCCCCCCCCCCCCCCCACATTTATTATTTATGCACAATTACACTGATGTGTGGTGGAGAGTCTACAAGCGCACGCGGAGTAGCTGATGCTAACCCAGCTGGGCCAAACGCCAGCTGACTCTTATAAACAATATGGCCATGCGGCTGTAATGGGCCAGAGGTGCTGAGGTGAGTTGAGGTGTTGGCCGGCTGGACATGACGGCAGGCCGGGACACCGCGGACCCCCGTGTGAGGGAGAAGGGGGTGAGCAGACAGGGAGGAGGAGAAGGGTGGTGCGTACACAGAAGAGCTCCAGGGTGGAGACACGCTGGGAGACCTGACAGCAGTGGTGCAGTCAACCGCAGAATCCCCCGCTCCACACTGAGCTCCCTCTCTCCCCTTCTCTCCCTCTCTCTCCTCCTCCCTCTCCTCCCTTCTCTCCCTCTCTCCTACTCCCTCTCTCCCCTTCTCTCCTCCTCCCTTCTCTCCCCTCTCTCCTCTCTCTCCTACTCTCCTCTCTCCCCTTCTCTCCTCCTCCCTCTCTCCCCTTCTCTCCCTCTCTCTCCTCCTCCCCTCTCTCCTCACTCCCTCTCTCCCCTTCTCTCCTCTCCTCCCCTTCTCTCCCTCTCTCCTCTCTCCTCTCTCTTCTCATCTCTCCCTCTCCTCCCTCTCTCTTCTCCTCTCTCCCTCTCTCCTACTTCCTCTCTCTCCCTTCTCTCTCCCTCCCTCTCTCCCCTTCTCTCCCTCTCTCTCCTCCTCCCTCTCTCCCCTTCTCTCCTCTCTCCTCTCTCTCCCCTTCTCTCCTACTCCCCTCTCTCCCCTTCTCTCCTTCTCCCTCTCTCCCCTCTCTCCCTCTCTCCTCTCTCTCCCCTTCTCTCCCTCTCCTACTCCCTCTCTCCCCTTCTCTCCTCCTCTCTCCTCTCTCTCTCTCCCTTCTCCTCTCCTCTCCCTTCTCTCCTCTCTCCCTCTCTCCTCTCCTCTCCTCTCTTCTCTCCCTCTCTCTCCTACTCCTCTCTCCTCCCTCTCTCTCCTACTCCCTCTCTCCTCCCTTCTCTCCTACTCCCTCTCTCTCTCTCCTCTTCTCCTCTCACTCTCCTATCCTCTCTCCTACTCCTCCCTCTCTCCCCTTCTCTCTCTCTCTTCTCTCTCTCTCTCCTACTCCTCTCTC